>NC_090819.1:107936590-108274447 GCF_000390325.3 Nicotiana tomentosiformis | reverse complement strand
TACCTGGGTTAAGCTACGTAAAATAGCGTGAGCGAAGAGTATTTCTGCCCGGAAATATGAGCTGGATCCACCTAAGCGAAAAAGTTCTACCTGAGTTAAGCTAGGTAAAACAGACTGAGCGAAGAGTACTTCTGCCGGGAAATATGAGCTGGATCCCCCTAGGCAAAAAAGTTCTACCTGGGTTAAGCTACGTAAAACAGCATGAGCGAAGCATACTTCTACCTAGAAATAAGAGCTGGATACCCCTAACAGAAAATGTTCTACCTGGGTTAAGCTACGTAAAACAGCCTGAGCGAAGAGTACTTCTTTTCGTAAATATGAGCTGGATCACCCTAGGCGAAAAGGTTCTACATAGGTTAAGCTACGTAAAACAGTCTGAGCGAAGAGTACTTCTACCCGAAAATATGAGCTAGATCCCCCTAGGCGTAAAGGTTCTACCTGGGTAAAACTATGTAAAACAGCCTCAGCGAATAGTACTTCTACTCAGAAATATGAGCTGGATCCCCCTAGGCGAAAATATTCTACCTGGGTTAAGCTACGTAAAACAGCATGAGCGAAGGATACTTCTATCCAGAAATATGAGTTGGATCCCCCTAGGCGAAAAGATTCTACCTGGGTTAAGCTACGTAAAACAGCCTGAGCGTAGAGTAGTTTTACCCGAAAATATGTGCTGGAACCCCCTAGGCAAAAAGGTTCTACTTGGGTTAAGCTACGTAAAACAGCCTGAGCGAATGGTATTTCTGCCCGAAAATATGAGCTGGATCCCCCTAGGTGAAAAGGTTCTACTCGGGTTAAGCTACATAAAACAGCTTGAGCGAAGAGTACTTCTACCCCGATATATGAGCTGGATCCCTCTAGGCGAAAAGGTTTGACCTGGGTTAAGCTACATAAAACGGCCTGAGCGAAGGATACTTCTACCTGAAAATATGAGCTGGATCCCCCTAGGCGAAAAGGTTCTACCTGGGTTAAACTACGTAAAACATCCTAAGCGAATAGTACTTCTACCCGGAAATATGAGTTGGATCCCTAATAAGTGAGGATTTTGACTACTTATTAGCGCCTATTTGCTTTCGTTTTAGTCCAAAAGCGCTTAATTGTGTTCCCAAAAACTGATAAAATATGCTTAATTGTAGGAATATTGGAAGATGAGCTCCAAAGATGAAATCCACTTCAAGAAGGAGTAATCTGAACTTAAGGACAAAAACAACACAAAAGCCAAAAGTGCGGTCCGCAGAATACCATCTTGCGGTCGCAGGTCGTGAAGCAATTCCATCAAAGAATGTTGCAAGATGCGGACCGCACATGAAATTGAGCGGCCGCAGAAACTCGGTAAAAGCCAAAGTTCAGAGAACCTGCATCTCAAGTTCAACAAGAGTACAGAGCGACTGCAGAAGAGCATGATACGACCACAACCACATTTGTGCGGACCGCAAAAGAGCATGGTGCGGCCGCAGACATATTTTTGCTTTTTGCAGAAAGAGAGAAGTGCGGCCGCAGTTCAGAATTGTGCGGCCGCAGGTTTCTAATCCTATCAGGCTGAAGCAAGGTGCGGACCGCACATGGAATTGTACGGCCACAGAACCTCCGAAAGGGCATTTTTGTTCGAAAATTCCAGTACTGTATAAATAGAAGAGTTTTATTTTTTTAGGTTAAGTTTTGACATCAGCTGCTACAGTAGACCGTTTCTTTTACTCTTTTTAGTAGTTTTTGCTATTTTGAGCTTTTTGAATATTGATTCCATAATTTTAGTTATCAATATGGGTTTAATTATCACTTCTTCTTCTTTTTCTTCCAATTTAAGCATGAGTAGCTAGATTTTCACTAGGTTTATGACCCAACCCTAGTGTGTAAACTTAATGGGTGTTTGATTTATTGCTTGTTAATGGTTGGGTGTTTATTATCTAGCCTAGTTCTCGCTTTTATGTGAAGAATTAATAGTTGCAAATATTATTTCATGCCTATTTGACTTGGTCTCTACTTGAGAAAGAGAGACTTAGTCTAGGAAAACTTGGCTAGTAAGAAATTAGGTCAATCGAGAGATTGATAAGCCTATTTAAAGGGTTGAACCTAGAGATAGTAAAACCCGACTTGAGCTTATTATCAATTGTTTTGTTCAATACCCATTTGGACTTGAGAAAGCCAAACTGGGCGAAACCATTCTCTGACCGAGAGGTATTGAGTAGGTACTTGATTGTTGAAAGTTATAATACACCCCGACCAATAAAATAAATTTTAAAGTTTACAACCCATTAGGCAAACACCTAGGTAAAGGTCATAGCCCTAGGCCTTTTATATCATTTGAAAAACAACCAAAAATAATTTTCTAGTTTCATTTTTTAAATCGCAGTCGTAGTTTAATTTAGATTTTCAAACAAAACCAATTATTGCGGAAGTGCAAATTTAGATATACAAACTCACGCGCTAAGATATATACTACTAACACTCATTCACATAGCTACCTGCGGAATTCGACCCCGACTCTTGTTGGGTATTACTATTGCTTCGACCGTTTTTATATCCTCAAATAGAGGAGTGAAATTGGATGAGATTAATCCCCCTAGGCGAAAAGGTTCGACCTGGGTTAAGCTACGTAAAACAGCTTGAGTGAAGAGTACTTCTACTCGGAAATATAAGTTGGATCCCTCTAGGCGAAAAGATTCTACCTGGGTTAAGCTACGTAAAACATCATGAGCGAATAGTCCTTCTACTCGGAAATATGAGTTGGATCCCTGATAAGTGGGGATTTTGACTACTTATTAGCACCTTTTTGCTTTCGTTTTAGTCCAAAAGCGCTTAATTGTGTTCTCAAAAACTGATAAAATATGCTTAATTGCAGGAATATTGGAAGATGAGCTCCAAAGATGAAATCCACTTCAAGAAGGAGTAATTTGAACTTAAGGACAAAAATAACACAAAATCTAAAAGTGTGGTCCGCAGAATACCATCTGCGGCCGCAGGTCGTAAAGCAATTCCATCAAAGAATGTTGCAAGATGCGAACCGCACATGAAATTGTGCAGCCGCAAACTGCGTAAAAGCCAAAGTTCGGAGAACCTGCATCTTAAGTTTAACAAGAGTGCGAAGCGGCCGCAGAAGAGCATGATATGACCACAACCACATTTGTGCGGACCGCAGAAGAGCATGGTGCGGCCGCAGACATATTTGTGCTATCCGCAGAAAGAGAGAAGTGCGGCCGCAGTTCAGAATTGTGCCCATGAGGGTTTATTTATCACTTACCATCATCTTACAGTGCCCATGAGGGTTTTCACTAGTAAGACTCTCATTTTTTAATTTTTTTTTGCTTTCTTGTGTGAGCAACATGACATTGTTCTATATCATGTGACAACTGTTGCTTATTGCGTACTTCGCTTGGCATTCTTAAAGATTGATTAGGAGGTCTTTATTTGGAAGGCTTTTGGATGGGGTTAGAAAGAAATGGTTGCATAAAGGCTCAAAATAGATTCAAGATGAGGGGATTGTATCTTACAACTCTTGAAATCGACTCTTCATAAAAACATAAAAAAACTTCTGCCCCAGTTTCAGATACTGGGGAATTTTTATTTTTGATTTGGTTGGACTGAACTCTAGCATAGAGTTGCCTATGTATCCTTTAAAGGAATCAAGTCAAACGTAGTTCAAACATCTGATCTAACTATTTTTTTTTTCATCTTTTATTTTTGCTTAATGCCCCAGCTCTTATGTTCTAGGGGCATGGACCTTAGACTATTTTTTTTGGATTTTTGACTCTAGACTTTATTCCTGGGGGGGGGGAGGTGGGTCAAATATTATAACATAGGCTCAAAAGGGGTAACAAGTGGTATAAAGTATTTGGGTAGCAGAAAAAGAGCCTCTTAGGCTCGAGAACGCCAAACATATTATCTCTTCACAATCATGACATTGATAAACATGTTGTCTTCTGGGTCTTGTCCAGCGTAAAGCTGTATGAGCAATAATTTCCTCGCAGGGAATGCCCCTTGTCAATTTGGGTGACCTTTCTTTCTTGATATGGAAGTGTGTATTTCGATACTGATTGATTCATTTCAAATTATCTGTATTGCACCTTCTATTGAAAAACATTTTCTATCTTTTAGTGCCGAACAGATTTCAACCCATCTGATCATCCTTAAGCCCGATCTTTACAATAATTTATAGGTAGAGATCCTTAACCTCCATGGGTATGACTGCTTTGATTCCACGTATACTTAGCTTATACTTATTTTTGAACTGTTTCAACTCTTTATTCATTTTCAAAAGTGTCTCTTTCTTTTAGTTATCAAATTCAAGACTAGATCAATTTTCTAAAATCTGGCCAAAAATTCCGCATCATGTCATTAGAACTAGCGGAAAAAGAACTATGCATAAAATGGACACACATGACTGACTCTATTTTATTGAATAAAGAATGGAAGGGTCCGATAACACAAAAAGAAAAAGAAAATACGACAAAATAAGCTACCATGACTCCTACCCGGCTGAAAAAGGAGTGACTTTTCAGTTACTAAGCAACATCTTAGCCATGGACTTGCACATCAGCATTCTACGACATTCAATAATTTTGATTGCTTTGGAATCAACATTCAAATTTTGACTTTTTGATCAAATCGTTCCCAATATTGGCTATCGGATTTCAAGACTGGCGGTATGAGAAATTTCATAGCAACCAATTTGCCAAAATTTGGAAGAATTCTCATGTCTCCCTATCATCACATATCGTCTCACACCAAGCATGTCCTGTTGCTCAAATCTGGTAAGAGTCAACCAACATTTGCCTCTGCTTTTCACCACCAAACTGTATACTTGCCTTTTCGTGACTTTGGTTGGATCAACAATAGCAGTGCTTATTCCCTTGGTTGAGAAGATGATAGAGTGATCCTAGATTGTTTTCGTGATTCACCATTGCAAACTAATAAACCGACCACCTTTAACTAACTTTTATATCAAAACAACAAGTATGTTAGAATGAACACACTATTTTGCTCCTTTATTTTTTCTCTTTTTTCACTTTTATTTTTAAAATCATTCGATCGAACCTGATGTGGGTTGTCTACGTATCATGTGGGAACATGAATCAGATCTTGTGTAGTTCGGAGGATCAGGAATAAAGTAAATAAACTAACTCTTTTTTTTTTACTCATATACAAATAACCCCACAAAAGCTCCTAACAAGGAAAATATTTTGGATTTTGTTTTTGGGAATTGTTGAAAGAAAACTTCTAAAGAGGAAAGAAAATATTTTAATTTTTTTTGTTTTTAGATTTTTCGAAAGAAAGACTTCTAAAGAGGAAAGAAAATATTTTTGGATTTTGAATTTTGCTTTTGAATTTTCAAAAATATTTTTGGATTCAGAGTTTTCTTTCTAATTTTCGAAAGAAAAACTTCTGAAGAAAACGAAAATATTTGGATTCAATTTTTTTTTTGTTATTTTTTTTTAAAAAAAAAATCGATTTGCTGTCTCAAAGATAAATATTTTTGAATTTTTTAAAATTGGGGATTGTTGAAAGGAAGACTTCTAAAGAAGGAAGATTTTTTTTTTTAATTTCGCTTTTTTTTTTTGTTTTGTTATTTTTTTGGAATCTTCGAAAGAAAGACTTTTTAAAAGAAAACAAATATTTTGGATTTTTTTTTTGTAAATTTCAAAAGAAAGAAAATATTTTTGGATTTTTATTTTATTTTTGCATTTTTGGAGAAAGACTTCTAAAAAAAAAAAGAAAATATTTTTGATTTTTTTGATTTGACGTCTCAAAGAAAGAATTCTAAAGAATGAATTAAAGGAGAATATTTTTTTTGGATTTTTTAAAATTGGGGCCGGAGCCCGATAAAGGTTTCCTACGTATCTCACATCCGGTGAGAATCAGACCTGTGTAGTTCGGCCAAGACTCGACAGATTTTGTTTTCCAGACTTCTCACGTCATACTACTTCAAAAAAGAAAAAAAATATTTTTTTTTTGTAAAAATGAATTATTTGTACTAAACCGGGGGAATGTTTTCTTTTCAATTCCGCCCAACTAATTTTCGAAAATCGATCAACAATGCAAGCAGGCCTTTCAAATGATGTCGCAAGTAGCACATTAGTGAACATGAAGGTCTCTAAGAGAGTGCCTGGATTATACGGACTCGGACCCCGTGCCGAGTTTCGCTAAGTCAAATGCACATGATGCAAGAAAACGATCATACTAGGGATAACCAGGCATGTGGCTTGTTCTTCTAGGTTTTAAAAATCCTAGGGGATGAGGTGTATTTAGACTAGCCATAAAACGAGCGGACAACTCGAGTTGAGAAGGGGTAGCGTACTGGGAGCAATATTTCTCCGGCTTAACTACTAGACCCTCCCCATTCTTAAACATGGGTGACTAATAATCCTTCACCGAGAGCCCATGCTCACTGACTTTATCTCAACAAAGAATGGGGTGTGTATCTACGATTCCCAGGGTTATATTTAGAAGACTTACAGAGGGTGCGTGAGAAGACAATTTATATGTACAGTTCAACAATATCAAAGCGGTAAAAAGTGGACAAGTAGCACATTAGGCCCAAATAAATCACAATATACACAAAAATTAATAAAACCAAATAAAGTCAATGTACAAGCTTGAATTCTTTAAATCCCCAGCAGAGTCGCCAGATCTGTCACACCCCATTTTTCTACCCCCAAAAAGATGTGCGTTTTATGGATTGTGGTGGGTTAAAGAGTTTTTCTAATTAAAGTGACAAGTTTTTGATAGGGATTATTTTATTTACAGAGTCGCCACTTGGAATTGAGTTTTGGTGTTCCAAGTCACCTTATTGAATCCCTAATCAAAAGGAAATCGACTCTACTTATTGTTGGTCTGCGAAAATAAAGTCTAGGTAAGGAATTCTGTTGACCGGGGAGAAGGTGTAAGGCATTCCCCGAGTCCCATGGTTCTAGCACGGTCGCTTTATTGACTACATTTAGCTTGAATTAATTTTGAACAAACTGTGATTTATAAAATTTTTATGTTTTTTTCTATGTCCGCTTTTATTGCTTGATTATTAAAATTATTAAAGAATGAGATAATATTAAATGGTCCTAACCGCACCACGAAAGCGAATGTATGATCGAGACGGAAAAAATAATTATAGCGCGTCTAATGTTTGTCTAGCACTTAAATTAATTATTAAGGTTATTAAGTTACATAGGTAATTAAGCTACATAATTTAGAAAAAAATATGACAAATTGAAAATTATCTGAAAAGCTAATAATTGGAAGTTTGGACCAGTTTTGTTTATTGAGTTTAAAATGGCATTGGGCCACTTTCTTTATTATTGGGGATGGTGGGCCAATTTTGGTACATTTACACTGCTAGCCTATTTTGGACAACTTTAACATTGGGCCAGCCCTTAACTTGTTGTAGTTGGGCCCGCAAAAATTTAGGTTTTGGCCCAGGATACTTTGAAATTGGGGTTTGCATGGACATCCACCTGAAGGCCAGATTATTAACCCAACCAATTTTACTATAGCCATTTCTACCAAGTCATGACTGCATAAACAACCACTTTACTAAACATGTACTTTTATCTTAATTAAGATCTAAATCAGAGTGGCAGGCCAAAAATCCAGCACTAATTGATTTTCAATACTATAAACATAAAGCATTCAAAACTAACCTCCATAAACATATAAAAAAATGATTTTAACTACCCATATAAAAGAGAGTTAATGTTAACTGACTTCTAGCACGTTTTCAGGCTCAATCACAATCATAATATTTATTCTTAGACAAAATTGAACATATTTATGTTCCAACAATCGAAACTAAATTCAAATCTTTATTACTTCCGAAAGTATCTGCAACACAAAGTAAAAAAAAAAAAATACCTGGATCGTAGAATTGTAAAATTACAGCCGTAGAATGAGCAAGAATAGCAGCAGAAATGGCGTTAAGATAGCCCAAAAAACCAACAAAGATGCTTGAAACTAGTGGCTAAGCAACTTCACAAATTGCCTGAAGGATCTTTCTATTTTTCTCAAAGGTTTTGCACTCTAAGAGATACTCACAAAGCTCACAATTTTCACCTACTAAAGATGATTTTACTGAAATTTTTCTCTAAAAATTCTCTCCTTTTTTTTTTCCAGTAGATATCTCCCTGCTACTCTCAAGATGTATGTTTTTATAGGAGAAAAAACAGGCATTTCATTATAAAAAATCTATCTTTTTTTGGACAAATTTTTCAACAAAATCTGCTCTAAAATTCAAAAGGTAAGACTTTCTAGTTCAATCTTGTCCAAAGGAGAGTATTTCAAACAAAATCCGCACTTTACTATTCAAAGACAGACTTTTGTTCAAAAACTGTCCAAAAGTATATATTTTCTTACTAAACAATTGACTTTTAAATTTTGTACTCAAAAAGTCTTTGAAGCAGTAAATAAGAAATCAAACAAGTACCCTATACTCTCAAGTATTCCTTCATTACCTCATCTTTCATCAATACAAAATCATTCTACTACTTCAACAAGTGCAAAAATAAAAAATTTAGCATTTCAAACTTCAAAAACTAATGCTAAAATAATTAGTCAGAAACAAAATTAAATCTGAAAAATAAAAATAAAATAAAAAAATCAGCCATGAAAAAAGAATAGAATTTTTACCATTTTAAAATTCAAGTGGCCGAAACAATAGTGGTATGCCAACTCGGTAGAACTTTGAACTTCGAGCACAAATTTCTTATTGATAAATCATGACCGCAAACTCCGGTGAGCCGAAGATCAATTACGATATCATCAACAACAAAGTCGTGTTTCGAGTTCAAGTCTAGCCTAAGTAGAGGCGAGGTAGTGATGGCGGCGGTACTGCAGCGGTTAGGGAGAAAGAGAGAGTGAAGAGAGAGTGAAGAGAGAGAGAGAAGAGAGAGGAAGGAGAAAAGAATTATGGGTGAAAATGGGGGCAATTTTTAAATTTTTGAGGCTTTAAATACCTAGACAGATAGTGAATGAGAGTCATTGGATCAAGATGGAATGGATAGGTAAGATTTGATCTTCCTTCATTTAGTGAAACGACGTAGTTTTATCCGGATCTTGACAAGCCAACAATTGGACTAGGTCGGCCGAATTGGGCTAAAAAATTAGGCCTGATTTGTGCATAACTCAACTGAAAAATGACATTAATCCAAACCTTTAAACCCCTTAATAAATTAATTAATAATCTAATGCTAAAGTCTATAAACACATAATAAAACTAAAAATAATGTAATGTAGAAGAAATAGAAAGATCAAAAAGTAGATATTTACACTATTTCAATTGAATGAGGATTACTCTTCAGCTCTACTTTCAAAGTCTTCCTGAATCCGCTCATTATGTGCATTTTGAGCTTGAAAATAAACATCAAGGATTAGTTATTCTTGCGGTGCAAATTTTGAGTCAGTAGAGTATATATCATCTTATTGTAATGGTCAAAGGAAGAGGAATTGGATCTCTGAATGAAGAACTCGTATGTTATATTAGAATTCTGTTGGTAGCACAACCATTGTAGAAGTAGCAACAATTTTATCAATAAAATCTTGGGCCTAGAAAAATATGATTATAATTAGGTAAACTTATTTTGGTAAAATAGGTATAAATTAATGTCATTTATTTTTTACAAGTTGAGTATAAAGTAATTAAAAACAAGTCATCGATTTCTCATTCAAAGATCCAATTCTCCTTATTTCGGAGATCAAGTCTTCAACAGTCACGATATTAAAAGAACTCTTGGAAAAAAGGTATATGATTAGTTACGAAGATGAACAGCTCTTCAATAGTTTTTCGCATTGTCCAATAGAATGGAAGATAATTACCTTTTGTCGAAGTTCAAAGGACAGGGGAGCTAACTTTATTTTTATCTTTTTACTCAATCGTTTTCATCAGTTGATGTAGGTTCCTAACGGAGAGTAGATTTTAAAGAAAATTCCGCAATAAAAGGGTTCCTATTATGAAAAAGATACAGAAGATGCAATTCGGTTAAACAAATTGGACAACGTGCAGACATGAAATGTTAAAGAAATAATGTGTAACCTTTTTTTAGGCCTAAAATATACAGTTTTGTAAAATTTCAACCAGAATGTCATTACAGATCTACCAGTGCTTTACCATTTTATTTTTTAAAATTGCAATTATACAGAAGGAAAATAAAGGCAAAATCAGATTCAGAAATTTCAAAAAAGTAACAATTGAACAACATCATCCCTCCAAGATTATTTTGCCTATATAGAAACAACACCACAAAATCTCCTTTTCAAAGACATAGCACAATATCCAATCTTAAACTAATAATATTACCAAAATATTTCCTGGTAAACTACCAGATATAAAATGGCGCAATTAAAAAAAAAAAAAAAGTGGAGATATCAAGAAATAGTTGAATTCAATGGAATAGAATATAATAAGAGAGTGAAAATTTCTGGTAAAACATAAATTAATTTACCTGGCGGTGAAGAACATTCCAACACAAAAACTACCTATACAAAGAAAAAGAGTCCATTTTTGTGAAATAACACTTTTTGTTGGCGGTTCTGCCACTCCTATGTTCTTGAAAGACATATCAAATCTAATTGCCCTAACCACCTAGAATCCTAGCTAAGCAATTTATTTAATTTAATAATTAATATTTCCCAACTAAAATCACAACAACAGAAGAAAAGTTTTTTTAAGTTGTTTTCTGGAGAAAAGGCCGAGAAAAAATTGCAGAAAAGGAATGAAATCCCTCAAAAAAAGAAAGCATTGTGAAAATTAGGAATTTTATGAATTGTTAATCAAGAAAAATCCAAGAGTAAAATAAAAGGGGGCAAAAAATAGAAAAATTAGGAAAAGGGACGACAAATATTTGGGCATATAAACATGGAAAGGATTTTTGGCAGAGAGCACACAAAGGCTGAATCAAACTCTCACCTCCGTCAACAGCTATGACAAAATCACAAGGGCAAAAATTGAAATAACACAATATGAACAGAATTCATCAACAGCTAAAACGCAAATCAGCAACAGCGAGAAAATGAAAGAAGCACCGCAAAAATAGACAGAGATGAAGAGAGTGTGGGCTGAATCAAAGGCAATTGCCTATTCCTCAAAGGCAATTGACAATTATACCTTCAGAAACGCCAGGCAAGCATGTTGACATGGTGCCCAATAAAACTATTACCTAAATATTAGAGTCATAAACATGTGTATGCTAAAGTTAGAAATAGTTTATCTTCAGATATTTCTATACTAAACTTTTACTCAGGAAAATTATTTTACTCAAAGAAATATTTTAATGTTATTTCTGTATTAGAGTTAGATGACCAATTATTGATTATGAAAATTTATACTACTATTGCTTTATAGGAAACAAAAACTCTTAAATTTTGAATGATAGGAAAAAATTTACGTTTAAAAAAAGAACTTTTGAGAACACATATGTCCAACTAATTATTTGTACAAATGTTAATTATATAATTCAAGTTAAAACGGATCAAATTAAGAGAAAAAAATATAATTGTACAATTCTTTTTTTAAAAAAAAGCATAACCCTAGCATCAATTATCAATTAACAAAATATGGTAGCAAATATTTTATATTCCATAATAGAATCCCAATTGATCTCAATCACATTGCAACTGAAACTCCCCTTTTCCATACATCACTCCATTAATTATATCAATCTCTAGATTATCTATTATCATAAATATATCATTATATATAATTCTGGTGTGAAATAATTCTAGTATATCACAAAATTTAACTAAATTATTTAATTATACAAATAGAATAATAATACAATGTATGTGTATATATTTATTATGCATTTTATTTATAAAATATTTCCAGTATATTTACAGAATAGGTAAAACATATATAAGATATATATCAATATACATGAAATATTTATGAAATAATTTTAGTATATTTCAAATTTAATTAGAAAATCTTAATTATACAAAAAGTATAATAATTGTATAATGCATTTGCCTTATTGAAAGGTCACGTGCAATAAGCTACAAAACTTGACCTTTATGTTGAATTAGGATTGCTCATTTATTATTCAATTAATTTTATGAAAGAGATAGAAAATAAGAAGAGAAGAAAAAGGACTGTTTTTCAATATTATCTCTAATGACATTGAAACAACCGACGAGGGCCCACTTAATCTGTAAGTGCCAGTCTTAAAGTGTTGCAGTGACACGTGGCATGAAAATTGAGGTGGACCCCATAATTCAAGAAAACTTATCAAATGTGTACAAACAATAAAGCTGACAAATACAATACCGTCAAAGCATATAAACTACATGAAATTTCAGAAATATCCCTATGCCCGGCAGAAATGTTGACGATGAGCTGTCTGATTATCCCACTTATAGTATAGGCTAGTAAGGGATAATTCATGCTGCGCATGGGCCTAATAACACTATTACCTAAATATTGAAGCCGTAAAGATGTGTATGGCAGAGTTAGATTGAGTTCATCTTTAAAAGATACTAAAGTTAGTCAAATTATTCTTAGATCGAAAATAGATTTAAAAATACATGACTAATGTCGTTTTAATTTTCCAAAACAACATTTATTTTGGCCAAATATATTTAACTAAATAAAATGAATTCAAACATATATTTCTTTTCCTTAGTTTGTTTTATCATACAAAAATGGTGTAGAGTAGGAGGATTGGGGATTTTCAAAGAAAAAGTGAAAAAAAAAAATATGGCTTGTAACAATCCATTTAAGGAAATGGCGAATTCCAAGCCATTGTTCTTGACGATCTATGCAACGGTGTTGATCGGGACAGTATTCTCTTCTGTTTATGTGTTTTCAGCCATTCTCCACCTCTCTCTCCACTGCTCCTTCCGCTTCTTCAGGTACTTTAACAATTGCATTTGGCATTTTTGGATTTATGCTTTTCTAATTTACTTGTGTATATTTGTACTGAGTTTAAGTTTTATACACTAACCGTGTAAAATATCCACTTAATTACAGATAGATCTCTTGAAAATTAGTTGGTAATCTCACAAAAATGAATTCACTGATTGTGTAAAATAATCTTTACACTATATAACTTTGTATATACTTAACCCATTAGTTCATTAACTTTGTTAATTAGCTGCTTATGTCTTGAGAATTAGTTTTCCCCCTTCTACTTTATAAGATTTTGAGGTTTGCTTTTATGAGCTTTTTATTTTTCTAACAGGTCTTTTCTTTGCCATTTTAATAGCTATAGTTGTCTTTAAACTTCATTCCAAGCATTTTAAGTTTCCATCAGGATCAATCCCAGTACCAATGTGACATTGAAACAACCGAAGAGAGGCCCCCTTGAGTAGGTGCCGTTTTAAAATGCTGCAGTAAGTTCAGGTGAACCCCAAACTTCCACCAATCTTATCAAGAGTGTACAAGCAGTAAGCTAGCACGTATAATCCCTTGAAAGCATATTAAGTATGCAATTCCAAAAATGTCCCTATGCCAGACAGACATGTTGACCATGAGCTGCCTGATTATTCCCACTTATAGTATAGGAATAGAAATATAGGAATAGAAGTAAAGTAAAGTAAAGTAATAACAAAGCTCGAACCGAGTCCAACCGACCTTGTTACAGTATAACCGAGCTTGAATCGAGCCCGCATCGATTTTTTAAGGGGTTGTTTGGTATGTGGACTAAATGATTGTAATCCCTGGACTAATTTTTCCTCCATGGAAGGTGGTATAAAATAATTCCTAGTTTGATAGGATAACGTGATATAAGATGAGATATCTAGTATTAAGCCTTGGATTAAATTTATACCATGTTTGGTTGACGGCATAAATGTATCCTGTGATAAATTTATACTGTCAACCAAACAAAGTATAAATTTAATCTCACAACTTATCCCGCGTACCAAACGGCCCTTATGTCCGGGGTACGCGGCACGGGTACACCAACTGAAGAAATGACAATCTCACATATGGAGTGTTCACCTCAGTACTCATTGTCAAATCCTTGAAAGTAACAAACAAATGGTCAAATCGAGAAAAAAGAATTAGGAATCTGCAGCAAGAACGAAAACTGAAACAAGATGGACAATTTATTGGAACGAATTTGTAATGTTACTTTTGCTTGGCAGAGGCAGTAGAGGATATGCAGCGAAAAGGGGTAATTTAACAGATGGTCAATCAACTTTTATTTTATTGCATCAAAATTACTAAACCATTTTTTGTAACGCAAAAAACCAATCAATTTTGCATAAGTATCACAAAAAGTCACTTTAGTAACTTGACTGCATCTAACCTTTGGTTTCTTCATTTTCATTTTCGTTGTAACCTACTTCATTAGTACCTCTCCTTTGTGGTTGTTCCCCATGGTATATCCATTGCACATAACTTTCAGAAATTCCTTTGATCAACAAGTGGTCAAACACTACTTCTTGTGTTTGAAAATTTATGTTCAAACAGTCTTGGCATGGACATCGAACTTTAGAGTTTTGATCAAAGTTACACCGAACAAGTTTCATAAAAGATTGAACTCCCTCAACATATCTTTTAGAAAACTTCTGTTCCTGCATCCAGCTTCTATCCATGATCCTCTGCACAAACATACCAACAGCAAAGTAAATATAGTATTATAGATTTAAATATATGCCAATTGCCAGGCTCCTTTAAACGGCTGTTTTACGATAATATCCCTTTTTAGGCCACAGTTTAAATTTTGTCCATGTTTTAAAAGGGTGTGCAAATATGACTCTTGGGAAATTACCAATTCTAGACAACATTAGACTCGGGTCTAATGTTAGTCATATAATTTTTAGTTTGCTCATAAAATATTAGATTGTTGCAATAACTTACAAAATTTTAGACCTTGATTGTTTAACGTATCAAATAAGATTTTTAAGCAATGATCTAAAAAGTCCATCAGTTGGAAGAGAAATAAAAATAGGATCATTTACTACAAAAAGGGTCAGCCGCCGAAAGTTTATTCCTTTTAGATTGAGCTACTACTACCGAAATATATATTCCATCAAAAGTTGGAAACTAGGAAAAATTCAGCGGATTGAATAATTATTGGAATCAGAGGAGAAACTCCATTTTGTAATTTGTGCACGTATATAAAGGCGTGAGATTTTGTGGGGTTGAACTTTGTCTTGTGCTTCTGCTACTGGTGCAGGGCCAAAGTTGAAAAGTACGTTCATGATTCAACAGTACAGAGTCTATTTCGTGTTCTACTGGATGTTAGGCAACACCACATTACACTTGGACAAAAAACTTACAACGTACACGGCATTAACAAGTCTAAATAAAAAATAGTTTATGTTTGTAAATCAAGAATTTTATTTGTAGCTGTTTTATTTCTTGTCTTCCTCTAAATCCAAACCAAATAAATTAGGCAAGTACCATTCATTCCTGGTAAGGATCAAATAGAGTGCGGAAGCCAGTAAAAGTGTGAGGGGAAAATTAAATTGAAATTAAAGAGGGAAAACTTACCAGAGAGGTCTGAAGGAGACGGACACAATTTCAGCAATAAATTTTTTATGGAAGGGCGAAAGAGACGAGATGTTGCGGGCTTGCGGCAACAACTTCCTATTTAACAAAAAGAGCAACCAATAAGATTTTTGAAAGAAAAAAAAAAGAGTAACCAAAAGATATAACTACATCCCCGAGATATTCGTACTCGAATTGATTGAATCCTCCAAATATTATTTTAGATCCCTCTCGTTGGAAGTGTTAAATAATACTCCCCCATGCTAATTTAAGTGGTACTGTTTGATTAGGCATTGGGTTAAAAAAAAAATAAAACTTGTGATCTAAAATAAGCTTTGAACATTTGTGTGCTTGTAAATTATCTCATTAATGATAAAAAAAAAAAATTACGTTAAAATTTATTCTGAATAAGAAAAGTGACATACTAAAAAGGAATGTATGCTACTTAATTTGTGACAGATGAAATACTATCTATGTCATCAAAGATGTAGGACTATTTATCATGGTACATTTAAATAATATCTGAAGTTGATTTAACTACTTGATCTACCTAAAATCTTATTCAAAATCAAATAAATTATTAATTGATCGAATTTTGATTCATGTTTCAATATTAGTGGAAGATAAGTACTAGTGTAACGGGGGAAAAGATAAGTATCAGTGGGAGGGAAAGATAAAAAGTAGGGTTGGATGAAATTTTGAGTTAACCACTTCTTCACTTTCTACGTTTTTGAGATTATTTATGATACTCCTTTCTTCCTAAGACTGTCTTTTTACGCTTATTCTGAAAAGCAGCCATGGATGCAGGGCTAGTTTGTGAGAAAATTCAATAGGTTGGAGATTTGGAGTTAAAATAAAAAAAATTAAATGATAAAATAGAATTATAGAGTAATAAGTAAGGACATAATTGAAAAGGAAAATAGAAAACGATCCTGTCACACCAAGTCGGTTGTTTCATAAAATAAAATTTTTGATTGTTTCTGAATAATAGATTTCACAATACATTATAATTAATTTTAAATAAATAATTAATATAAATATTATTTTAAAATAACACTACGATACGATATCATAAGTAACAACCATTCAAACAAGCGGCTAAGAATAATATAATACTTATAATGTTTGGTTGGTGGCCCTAACTTTTACTTCTGAATGAGAGCTATAGGATCAAGTCCCAAAAGAATGTCCAGCCTTTTCAGCCTAACAGATCAGCCCATGACACAATAGCCCAGCCTAGATTCCTACGGCACAAGATCGATAGCAATGAGAGAAGTTGGAAAATAGCCACTTTTAATATCATAATCAAATATTAGCCATCATTTTAAAAGCTATTTAAATGTAGTTAGTTTTTAAATAAAAAGAATTCGGACAACGTACCTCCAACCAAAACGCGAAAAACTCTAGAAACGATTACTGAAGTTTTGAATATTTGTCAACTTAAACTTCATGAATTATTAATGCAGTTTAAAATGAGCAATTCGAACTCACGGAATAATTTATGGAGTTTAAACCTTTAATAAATCAAAGGTCATAAACGATTAATAGAGTTTAAACATTCACAAAATAATTTATTTATAGCAAGACTTTTTTGAACTCCATGACACCATCGTGAAATTTCAACGTGTAGAAATTGAAACTTCATGTCATTGACCTGTAGTTCAAAAGAAGTGCCATGAAATAATTCTTTTTATATTAGTTTACGAGATCTATTTTAAAAGTTATATATTTTATTATTATTATTTTATTCATGATACCTAATTTAAACTTTATCACGAGGTATCTGAGTTGGAATAATCCTTTAACATTTTTCACTCTTAGTGTTTATTTCAAACTTCATGAAAAATCCCTATAGTTTTAACCTTTATAAGTTTCAAATTCCATGAAAAATTTATGAAATTTAAACTACGCCCGTTCAAACTTTAGGAACAAATGCTGGAGCTCGAACTGTCACGACTTAAAATTTCATAAAAACTTTTCTAGAGTTCAAAATATATTTTTATCTCCAAAATTTTTTGTGATGGAGTTTCACTTGTCAAACCTTCGAACTTCAGCATTGCATGCTAGAGTTGTTCCGTATTGTCAGAGACGAAATCGGACCGGATCGAATTAATTCGATATTTTGATTATTCGATACAAATTTTTCTGTTATTCGGTATTTCGGTGCATATCTCAGTATTTATTTTTTAATTTTCTAATATTTTGATATACCGAAATATCCTATAATTATAAGCAAGCCCAACTGTAAGTTACCCAACCCAAGTCCAAGTGTCCAACCGTAATGCATAATCCCATTAAACCTAAGCCCAACCAAAATACTTGATGCTTCTGCTACTTCTGCAGTATATAGTTTGTAGCGTGCAATACAGCCAAAGGGATCGTTTGGTGTTGGTTTGTCGGGGAATTCTTCATTCTTTGCCAGTTTGCCGCGCCATTGTTGCGACTCTTTTTTCTCCTCTGCTTTTACTTGAAATTGTATTATATCAAAATTTATGTCAGAACATATCATTTCACTGAACTCTAACTCTAATCACAATTGCTTTTTGAAAAAATACAAGGACTACAAGCCGTACTAGAGGGTAAAGATCCGTCGTCTACAATTCCATAACAGTGCTTTCCTATTTCAAGTGTTGGTGTTGAAAATTTTTTTAGTAAAAGAATTAAAACTGTTTTGGCCAATTATGTTAACGTTTTATACTAATGCAAAAATTAGTTCAGCTTAGTTTGGTTGGCTACCGAAACCGTACTGAACCAAACAAAGAAATACCAAATCGTATCGAACTAATATGGTCTGGTATTTGGTATGCACAATCGATATACCGGATACCGACATACCGAATCGTAATTCTTAAATACCGTACCGAAATACCGAACGCCTACCCTAGCCTTACCCTCCAACCGGCCCTGCGTATTGTTAAAGATATTTTTGTTCCATTCCGCCTTAAAGTAGTAACTATTTTTTTTACATTTCAAATAGTGGATAAATATTAATAAGGAAAAAGGGTCAAAAATGTCCTTCAACTATGTGAAATAGAATAGTTTTGCCCTTATTTTGAATTTGGTCACAAATATGCCCGTGATTTTTGGTGGACTCACTCATATTTGTCCCTCGAATGTGAGAAATAGAATAAATTTGTCTTTCATTTGAATTTGGTTCCAAATCTGTCTTATCATTAGCGGACTAACTCCGGTTTGCCCCTCAAAACTAACGAAATTCACTTTTTATTTCTCAAAATTTTCACTTTAGGCTCAAAGGTTTATTTGATTTCTAACTATAATGACAGATTGGGACCAAATTCAAATGGGGGACAAATTAATTCTATTTTTTATTATTGAGGAGTATATTTGAGCCAATTCAAGAATGATAATGGCAATATTTGGAACCAAATCTAAATTAAGAGGAAAAATATTCTATTTCCCATAGGTGAGAGGCATTTTTGCCCTTTTCCCTATTAGTAACAGGCAGTTCAAAAATTAGGCATCCAGGTTAATTTTTTAAAAAGCAATTTCGAGTTTGTAAATGGCAGTTCCATAATTCTTACCACTTTGGGAGGCCATTTAAGTACTTGTAAAATGCGTTAAGGTTACGATTGAGAGTCACTTTAACACTTTCGCCGGGTGATAGGAAGCGACGTCCCTTTATATTTTGGCCGTCGTCAACAAACGGCGTCGCTGCAAGTCACGGCCGCCGGGGGGAATATTTCAATCCTTGAAAAATAAAATATCTAATTAAATATATGAACAGAAAACTGAATTCCAAAACCTTGTTAGGTTGATCTATTTTTTTTTTCATGCGCGTGTGAATTTGTTATTCTAGTATAAAAATAGTACTCCATATTATATATTGAAAAAAGTATCGGGTTTTGATATTAAATTATTCAGGAATTTTGTAATTGGAAATTCCCATAATTATCTTAGGGAAGTGTACAATATCGCTTTCCGAGGAGAATTTTCCTATGCAAAATTTCCTCTTTTCATTGTTTGATTGAAAGATTCAAGGTTTTGAGAAGAGGAGATAAGAGAAGATGCTGTGTCAAATGCTACGTCGGAAGAGGAAAACTGGAGCAGTTCCAGTTTACCTGAATGTGTACGATCTCACTCCCATTAATGGCTATGCTTATTGGCTTGGCCTTGGTGTTTACCATTCTGGTGTTCATGGTTCGTTTCCTTTCAGATCTTGTGTTCATTTTTCTTTTGGTTTCACTTGTTATCTGGGTTTAAAATAACATGAATCTGTGTTAAATCTCAAATATTTATGCAAAAGTTGGCTCTTTTGATCATCTTATGTTTGATTTTGAGTTTCTTTTTCTCCAGAAATTAGGGGTTATGTATGCAAAATGTCAACAATTTATGCAAAAAGTTGGGTTCTTTTTTCAGTTTCATTTTGGCTTGGTCTGGTTAGTTTTGCTTTTTATTTGAGTTTCATGGTTGTTGGATTCTTCATATGGATTTTGTGGTTCTATGAGCTGCTTCATTTGGATCTCAAATGATTGTAAAACCCTAATAAATTTTTTTTTCCTTTTACCATGACATGAATCCTTTGCTATAACTTGGGTAGGTGCTCTTTTTTGAATTAGTTGAAAATTTTCATGTCTGGTGAGGCTGTAGTAACCGAGTCAGCCTGAGGTAGAAAATTCCACCATTTGTCCTTTTTATATTCTGAAAATATTTAGCTGGAGATTGCTTATATTTTCATTACTGGGTGGTGACATCAGTCTAGTTCAGATTTCTCATTTCAGCATCTACCTTTTAGAGGAAGTTTATTGCTGTACAACTTTGCTGCATATGGTTCTTTTGATCTATGGAGACTTGGAACTTCTTTGTTTTTTCTGAAAACTGTGGTGTCCGGGTCAGCTTACGCACACCTCAACTAATTTCATGGGATACCTGCTACCTCCCGAGGAGACTTGGAACTTGTTGGTCTTTGAAGACAAATAGGAATATATTGAAATTTGTTGGCCTTCCTTTTCATGTATTATCATGAAAATTTGAGTAACAGAAGAAGTGTGGCAGACCTTTTATTATTTGAAATTGTTGTCTAGGGAAATCTGGACTGTTTTAGTGAATGAAATTGTTTCTCATTTTGGTAGTACACGGAGTCGAATATGCATTTGGTGCTCATGAACATCCGACTACTGGGATATTTGAAGTGGAACCAAAGCAATGCCCTGGTTTCACGTTTAGAAAATCAATTCTTATAGGGAGAACAGACCTGGGGCCAAAAGAGGTCCGGGCGTTTATGGAGAAACTGGCAGAGGAGTATACTGGCCACTCCTACAATCTAATCACAAAGAACTGCAACCATTTCTGCAGTGATGTCTGTGTTCGGTTAACAGGGAAGCCAATTCCTCGATGGGTGAATCGACTGGCACGACTTGGTAACTGCTTTACCTCTTGCTTGTATCTTCCATGTTTTCCATCTCTTTCTTTACTTTGGCTCTCATTTTCTCACTGTCCCCGTTATTTAAAGCACATAGTCACTACCTTTGAAATAGTTTTAATTGTTTGGATTGCTTCAAAACTGGTTGCACTCCTGCATAAGAAAAATAAGGTAATTGGCACAGTAACTTTTTTCGTATGAGCATCTATCAGCTTTCTGGAATGAGCTCCTTATCTCATGTCCAATTATGATGTCAATTTTCAATTCAGCAAGTTGGTGAGAAGCCATTTTTTTAATGTTCCTCTTTTGTTTTCTTTATTCTGTTTTTTAGTAAGGTTGAAGGCTAAATTAACTTAAGCTTCATTGAGTATTTTAAATCTAAACAATCTTTTTCTCCTTCCTGTATCCAACTACAGATTGGGAATGGGACAACTAGGACACTTTTTTTCTATATGGACCTTGCTTGCAATACTTAGTTTTTTTTAACATGGTGGTCCTTGGAGTCTTAATTAGTGCTCCCTTATAGTTCAAGTTAATTAATAAAGTCTTAGGATATGTGGAAACATAAATGATGGATCTGGTTTGATAATTCACATGATTTTTCGAGCCAGCCTGTGACCAACTTGTAAAGGTTTCTGCACCTCAAAGGTGCCAAAAACTAAAGTCTAATCCAATATTGGTACGTTGAGTTGCACTTTGGACATAATTCACATATACTTTTCCTTAATATAAAATTTGAAACAACTTTGCTTGCTATTAGAGAATAATTTATCAGTATTTATATCCAGATTCATATTTTTTTAGTAGATGGATTAACTTGTTGCTTTTGACTCGATTCTAGGCTTTCTGTGCAATTGTGTCCTACCAGCCAGTTTGAATGAGACAAAGGTCCGGCACATTAGGGCAGAAGATAGGAGCATTGAGAAGAAAAAACTACGAAGCCATTCAAGTAGGTTTGTAGCCTCTTCTAATCCACCTAGCTTGTCCTCTCGTCCTTCAGGATCTGCATCGTCGAGTAGTAGACACAGAACTCGTCATCCTCCAGCCGTGCCCTTGATTCGTTCAACCTCACCAGCAATATTGAAGCTCTAGTGTGATGGCTTTTCTTTCTTTTATGACGCGATAGGCTTTCATAGTATTAAAGAGGAGGGGTGAAAAAGAAGATTATGATTGTTTTTTCTTGAAATCCTTCTTTAAAAAAGGAAGCTGCTTGGAAAAAATATATGCAGCATTTGTGAATCTGTAAATTAGACATGTTGTATGATTGATTTTGTGATAATTGTAGAGCGTTTCGTTAATTTTTGGTAGAGTTGGTAATCAGCTTTTTGTAAAGTCGACCAGGGTGTTCTAGAGTGGTTTTTAGTTGAATGAGCACATGACAATAGTAGTTATTATATGACATTTAGACTAAGCTACTGATAATTTAGTATTTTGCCTTTGGTTCTGCACATGATTCTTTCAACTTGGATACAGCTCAGCCACTAGCCTTATTAGTTTAGTATGTTGGACAGGTAATTTTGCAAGGCACTTGCATCTAAAACAGGTCTTAGTTCAAGAATCAAGGAGTAATTTTTGTATACTTAAAACATAAAAGTGCATTTTTTTTTATACTTACAGAAATCTTGTACGAAGTTTTATTAGAGAATAGAGATGCTGGGATTGGCTTGGCGGGGCCTGAAGTGTTGGTAATAAATTTACAATTGGATGGTATGGGCTGCTTTGAATTGGTAGTTAATTTGTCTCTATCAATTCTGTCATTTGAAGACCATTGACCAATAGATCCATACGTCTGGTTTTGAATGGTTTTCCTGCCTTTTTTAAAGTACTCACGTGTTTTTTAAAACTAAAACAACATTTGGTTATTAGCAAAAAAAAAAAAAAAAAATTTGGTTGGATTTTTGGTTCCGGTATAGGCATTATATATATATATATATACTATGGTTCTTGTATAATTTTATATTGTACATGGGATTTTCGTGAGTGAGCGAGTGTAATCATAATAGGGCATCTCAAAGCCTCGAATTTCGTTAGCGTAGCTAGTCTGAATTAGAATAGCATATCCACGAGCAAATTAAAAATAAAGGGTTTGAACATGAATATAAATAGGTATACACAACTGCTTCCCATGTCACTAAGGGGTCGTTTGGCAGGGTGTATAAGAATAGTGCGGAATATGGTGTATTAGTAATACAGGGATTAGTAATGCATGAGTTAGTAATGCAAGCATTAGTTATGCAGATATTATTTTTTATAAACTGTTTGGTGTGGTGTATTAAAAATTATAATTTATTAAATAATTTTTTAGAAAAATAGTTATTTTCAAAAATGCCCTCCATATTCTCTAGCTTTAAGGGGTTTTAAGGACAATTTTGTCTTTAACCATACTAATGCATGCATTAATAGCCTTGGTATTACTAATGCCATGATTTTCTATGCATTACTTATACATAGACTAATACCAAGTATGATGTATAACTAATGCAAATATTAGTTATACACAGATTGAAAAAATATACCAAACAAAGTATTAGTAATGCATAGAGCTAATGCTTGCATTATTTTTTCTAATACCTCCTAACAAACGACCCCTAAGTTTATTACTACTATCAACTATTGTTCGACCCATTGTTGTGAATGTTTCTCTCGATTTCCAAAAGCACTAGCCACAGTAGAGATATTTAAGCACATTCTTGCCAAGAACGATGTGAGTTATAGTATTCACTAATGATATGAAATAATTTTTGTGCTAATGGTGTAGTTTAATTGATTATTGTATAAGGTGAAAACCGATTTTGCCCTTCGTATAATTAGTCGAGATTGGAACATGATGGACCGAGGGTCGTCATCATAATATCGAGATGAGATCTGAAGCCAGGTTATCGAGCTCAAGATTCAGGGACCGATCAACACCGAGCTCGAAGTCAATATCGAACTCAAGTCCAAATCGAACTATGATGTGAAGTGGTGTTATCGAGCTCGAGATCCAAACCGATCAATACCGAGCTTGAATCGATATCGAGCTCGAGTCAATACCGAGCTCGAGTCAATATCGAGCTCGAGATCCAGAGATCGACCAATACCAAAACCGACCAAGATCGAGCTAAGAGACAGAGAGCCGTTGTAGCCGCACCAGGGGAGAGAATCTCGGCGTGAATTAAGGAAAAACTAATTAACTAATCTATCATGGGATCCCCATTATGTATTTTTAATTATATCTAAAGTAGGATTCCTCCACTATATGAAGGGTGGCTATCATTTCTGCAAGGGACATTCAGCATTGAAGATTAAGACATCAATACACTCTCACATTTTAAAGATTATTGATATTTACACAGATATATAGCAGAGACTATCCTTTTCTGGGCTTTGGACATTGATTCATCTTGTTTGTTTATAAATCATTCTCTACTCAATTTTTTTTGTATTTTCATTCCTTTTTTACAGTCAATATTCGATATATTTCTACTTATTTTTCCAATTTTTACCAAGTTATACCACGTATCCTTAGAACTACGTATAAAGTCAACTCTATCCGTTTTTCGGGTAAACAGTTTGGCCCCCACCGTGGGGCTAAGGATAACAGTGGTTATTTGATACGAATCTCTGCAAAATACACCATTTTACACTTGCTCTTGGAAGTGTCTTTGATTTCAGGTTAAAAACGACGAACTCTCAATTAATGGCCCAACCTATCGACAACGAAGCTAGCCTTCAAGATAAGAACAACAACCTGACGACCGGGGACGAAAGTCCACTCGGCGATCCCGTTGGAACTCGGGTCGCAGATCCAATTGACCTTAATTCACATGTGGCCATCGAGGCAAACCAACGTTCCGACCCCGAAAACATCATTCATAGTGAAACTCGATCTGCAGTTCAAAATACCCAAAATGTTGGAGAAGACGGGATCAGCCTGCGTATGATTTTTAAAATGTTTCAAGCCAAACAGGTAGCAATAGCTCAGTTGCAGAGCCAAACCCAGGCACCGAGCAGGGCCGATCCTGGTCCACCCCGAGAAATCACCCACAAAACGGGACCAGTTGTAGTAAGATCAAATGAACAAGAATCGGGGACTAATCCCGAAATTATTAGGATGCTCGAGGAACTGACAAAATGAATTGAGTCAGGAGAAAAGAGGATCGAAGCACACGACAAAAAAAGTAGAAACTTATAACTCCAGAGTTGATCAGATCCCGGGGGCACCACCAGTATTGAAGGGCTTGGATTCCAAAATATTTGTACAAAAGCCTTTCCCCCTGAGCGCGACTCCCAAACCGATCCCCAAGAAGTTCCGCATGCCCGAAATTCCTAAATATAATAGGATGACCGACCCTAACGAACATGTCACCTCTTACACATATGCTATTAAAGGGAACGATCTAGAAGACGACGAGATCGAATCCGTATTATTGAAGAAGTTCGAGGAAACCCTGTCAAATGGGGCAATGGTATGGTATCATAATTTACCGCCTAACTCTATCGATTCCTTTGCTATGCTTGCAGATTCTTTCATAAAAGCACATGCCAGAGCCCTAAAGGTAGAGACCAAGAAGTCGGACCTTTTCAAGATAAGGCAAAAAGATAACGAGATGCTAAGGGAGTTCGTATCTCGTTTCCAAATAGAGCGAATGGATCTACTACCGGTCACAGAGGATTGGGTTGTTCAAGCTTTCACTCAAGGACTGAACAAACGAAGCTCGATGGCTTCATGACAATTGAAGCAAAACTTAATAGAATACCCTTCCACTATATGGGCCGATGTGCATAATAGGTATTAATCAAAAATCAGTGTCAAAGATGGTCAGTTCAGAGTCCCTTCGGAGCCTATTTATCCAGCCAGGAACATCGAAAGAACCAAGAGAGACACCGATCGCGGGCCAGGGTCAAGCAGGGATCGACACAGCCATATAACAAAGATCGGAGGAGCATCGGACCCGGTCGGAACCATGTGAGAAACAAAAGAAGAAATGATCAAGGTCGAAATAATTAGGGGTCATGACCAAAAATGACTTCGACAGGCCCGTCAGGAAGCACTGAGGCTATCGGGCCTAACAATTGGAATGTAACTCACCTAAAAGCGATATTACTGCTGAGGTATGACCCCCGTTATTTTCTCTTTTTGATGCTTCAAAATTAACAATTATAGGTAACTTAGAACATCGGCTCGGTGTTAAATGTTGCGTCATCAGTATCCGAGGCTTCTCTATCTGATCAACCTCGAATACTGGGGGGCGTCGCCCTCGGATATCAGCTGCAGAAAAGAAAAAGATTTACGTTAAAAAGTCCTCGAGAAGACAAGATTATTGTATAGGCCAAACGGTCAAATGAACCGTGCCCGCGTAGATTGCTCAAGCCTTAAGCATAAAACATGTACGCATGTAAGATTATTTCACACAATAATGAAAAGAGGTCCCTCCAAGAATTTATTGCATCCGATTTCTATGGATATATCGAGCCTAAGGACAACTTTACTTCGAGTTCGGGATGTTATTCTAACTCGACTACAAAGCCTAAGGGCTACCTCATTTAGAGTTAGAGCAAGTCCTCACTCGATCACTAAGACTAAGGGCTATTCTTATTTCGAGTTAGAGCAAATCCTCACTCGACTATAAATACTAAGGGCTACCCTAACTCTAGTTCGAGCAACCATTCTCACTCGGGGACTATCTATAATTCGAGTTCGAGAAATTATTCTCACTCGACTACAAAGCCCAAGGGCTACCTTATTTCGAGTTTGAGCAAGTCCTTACTCGACCAGTAAGCCTCAGGGCTACTCTTATTTTGAGTTCGAGCAAATCCTCACTCGACTATAAAACCTAAGGGCTACCCTAACTCGAGTTCGAGCAACCATTCTCACTCGGGGACTATCTATCGAGCCCAAGGGCTGCCATTAATTCGAGTTCGAGAAATCATTCTCACTCGACTACAAAGCCCAAGGGCTACCTTATTTCGAGTTCGAGCAAGTCCTCACTCGACCACTAAGCCTAAGGGCTACTCTTATTTCGAGTTCGAGCAAATCCTCACTCGACTATAAAGCCTAAGGGATACCCTAACTCGAGTTCGAGCAACCATTCTCACTCGGGGACTATCTATCGAACCCAAGGGCTGCCATTAATTCGAGTTCGAGAAATCATTCTCACTCGACTACAAAGCCCAAGGGCTACATTAAATCGAGTTCGAGCAAACACTCACTCGACCATTAAGCCTAAGGGCTACATTAGTTCGAGTTCGAGCAAACTCTCACTCGACCATTAACCCTAAGGGCTACTCTTACTTCGAGTTCGAGCAAACACTCACTCGACCATTAAGCCTAAGGGCTACTCTTACTTCGAATTCGAGAAAACACTCACTCGACCATAAAAGCCTAAGGGCTATATTAACTCGAGTTCGAGCAAACACTCACTCGACCATAAGGCCTAAGGGCTAAATTAGTTCGAGTTCGAGCAAACACTTACTCAACCATTAAGCCTAAGGACTACTCTTACTTCGAGTTCGAGCAAATACTCACTCGACCATTAAGCCTAAGGGCTACTCTTATTTCGAGTTCGAGCAAACACTCACTCGATCATTAAGCCTAAGGGATACTCTTATTTCGAGTTCAAGCAAACACTCACTCGACCATTAAGCCTAAGGGCTACTCTTACTTCGAGTTCGAGCAAACACTCACTCGACCATTAAGCCTAAGGTCTACATTAACTCGAGTTCGAGCAAACACTCACTCGACCATTAAAGCCTAAGGGCTACTCTTACTTCGAGTTCGAGTAAACACTCACTCGACCATTAAGCCTAAGGGCTACTCTTACTTCGAGTTCGAGAAAACACTCATTCGACCTTCGAATAATTATTCAATGCTAAGGCATTTTTGACCTTTGTATATATTACCAAAAAAGCAAAAGATTCGGAAGCCATAAAAAGGAAAAAAAAAAGGGTAAGTAAGTGAAGAAGATCGAGCTACAAACAAACTGAGAAAGAGGCTTACTGTGGCTACGGGCCTCCCATCGACCCTTTGATAGTTCCACCCAAGCACGCTCAAAGTGCGGTCTCTGCAGCATGAGACCTTCAACCCATTGTTTAAGGTCCGTGATCGGTTCCGGCATCTGAGCCACAACTGTAATAGAAAAGAAATAGTGGATCAAGAAAATAAAAGGCGACCCCATATTAAAATGCTCGAAAGGAAGTAAATACTCACGACTCATATTCCATTTCTCAGGAAACGGCATGTCGGCGGCAGAAACCAGGTTCGAGGTTTTGACTCGAACAAACCGGCCCATCCAACCTTGATCACGAGTTTCATCTATAATTGAGAACGATGCTTTAGTGGCTCGACGAGCTATATTGATCAGCCCTCCTCGATAGAGTCGGGGACTATAAAGGCGCATAAGGTGATCGAGGGTGAAAAGACGGCCCTCGATTTTTCTTGAGAAGAATCACTATTCTCCAAAACGAAGGATGGATTTGGCCAAGGGTCACGTCGTATCGTTTACAAAAAGCAACGATGATGGGATCTAATCGACCCAACATGAAAGGGTAAGTATAAATACTTAAGAACCCTTCCATGTGGGTAGTAATTGATTCTTCGAGCGATGGGACTACCACGTACTTGTCGCCCCAGTTGCATTCCCTTCTTACCTTTTCGAGAACTTTCTCGGTGATTGAACACTGGTACCTCGAGACCGGCTCACATCGGCCCGGTACCGAAGAGGGTTTTTTGACTTTGAAATTAATGACAATCGAGCACCCTACCGAAACGAACTCTTCGGGACGGAGCTCCGCCGCATCCTCGCCACCGGTAGGCCGCGATGAAGAAGCGACCTCTTTATGCGACATCATTTTCGATGTTTTCGTCATTAATGAATAAAGGAAAAGAGAATTGAGTTTGTTTATGATGTAAAGTATATGAAGCAGAGGGATTTTTGAAGAAGATACTAGAGTAGAGGAAAAACTTTTGAGTAAAAAGTTTGGATGTGAATAAAAGTTTGAATATTTATAGGCCTGATGATGACGGTTCAGAACCGGTAGTGGCCGACCAACGACTGACAAACATTTAATGTCTTGGTAACTGGACCGATGGGACATTTGTCGCATACGTCATAACCGGGCTCATCACTGATGTCATCGCCCACCTAGTTGGAGTTCGGAAAATCATGTCGTTTCTCGCCATATTCCTTCCGAGAAACGAGGAGACTATCTGTATACGGTCAAAATCGATTTTGCCCTTCGTATAATTAGTCGAGATTGGAACATGACAGACCGAGGGTCGTCATTATAATATCGAGATGATATATGAAGCCAGGTTATCGAGCTCAAGATTCAGGGACCGATTAATACCGAGCTCGAAGTCAATATCGAGCTCAAGTCCAAATCGAACTATGATGTGAAGTGATGTTATCGAGCTCGAGATCCAGACCGATCAATACCGAGCTCGAATCGATATCGAGCTCGAGTCAATACCGAGTTTGAGTCAATTTCGAGCTCGAGATCCAGAGATCGACCAATACCAAGACCGACCAAGATCGAGCTAAGAGACAAAGAGCCGTTATAGCCGCACCAGGGGAGAGAATCTCGGCGTGAATTAAGGAAAAACTAATTAACTAATCTATCATGGGATCCCCATTATGTATTTTTAATTATATCTAAAGTAGGATTCCTCCAATATATGAAGGGTGGCTATCATTTCTGTAAGGGACATTCAACATTGAAGATTGAGCCATCAATACACTCTCACATTTCAAAGATTATTGATATTTACACAGATATATAGCAGAGACTATCCTTTTTTTTGGGCTTTGGATATTGATTCATCTTGCTTTTTTATAAATCATTCTCTACTTAATTTCTTTTGTATTTTCATTACTTTTTTACAGTAAATATTCGATATATTTTTACTTATTTTTTTAATTTGTACCAAGTTATACCACGTATCCTTAGAACTACGTATAAATTCAACTTTATCTATTTTTCGGGTAAACAATTATATTAGATGGTCTGTATTGTTTTTAGGTTACCAATAAATACTAATCATGAGCAAATAGTGTAAAATTTATTTACATTTTTTGTTTTCAAGTTACTAATTTGAATTTATTTGATCTTTAACCAAAAAAGAAAAAGAAAAAACAAACCATCGTTACAACTCCACGGTGTAACTTTTTTTCTCTCTTAACTCGACAAAAAATAATAACAACTACAAACTCATTGTAATTTTACAAGTAGGGTCTGAGAAAAGTAGTGTGTGTGGAGACCTTATCCCTACCTCAAGAAGGTAAGTAGAGAGACTGTTTCAATAGACTCTCGGCTCAAGAAAAAAATATGAAAAAAGAAGCAATAGCAATAAGCAGTAATAATAACAAAATAACAAAAAAATTGAACCGAAAGAAATAACAGGTAATAATAAAAATCTACGATAAAAAAATACAAGATTACAATAATTTCCTCCTAATTCGACCGCTTAAAAAGAAAGAAATAGTTTCAAGGCAAAAAGCGTTGGTAGTATGGATTTGACAAATTCAAAAGCAGAAAAAATTCCGTTAATCTTCCATTATCTAATGTACTTCATCTTTTCTGTTTTGTTTTGTTTTTGTCTTTTGCGTTTGCTCTTTTTTCCAGTTTTGTTGTGTGTATTTTGGCTACCATACAAATAGCAAAGTTTAACGTTCAACTGTACTTACACGAGCATGTGTCAAGCTCGAGTAGTGAATAACAATTAATTATGGCGGACAAATAGTCCATGAGTCCAACACCCCCCTTCAAGTTGGAGGGATAACATCTGCAACTTGCGAAGAAATTGGTGATGAAGCAGCCCAGTTAAAAGTTTTGTGAGAAAATCAACAAGTTGCTTTGAAGTGGAAATATGAGAAAGTTAAATGAAATCATTAGAAAGTTTCCCTCGAACAAAGTGATAATCAACCTCAATATGCTTTATCCGCTCGTGAAAAACGGGATTTTTGGCAATATGAACAACTGCTTGGTTGTCACAAAATACAGAAATAGGATAAGAGACGTGAACACCAAAATAAGCTAGAACCCGTGCAAGCCAAGTCAATTCAGCCACCACCTTGCTGAGGGCTCTATATTTAGCCTCAGCACAAGATAGAGACACTACGAGTTGCTTCTTAGACTTTCAGAGATTAAGCTATCACCCAAAAACACACAGAATCCAGTAACAGACCTCCTGGTGTCCGGACAGGCTACCCAATCACTGTTTGAATAGGCTGAGATAGTGAAATCAGAGGAGTTCGAGTAGAATAAGTGAAGATCAGGTGTACCCTTGAGGTACCTCAGTATATGTAGAGCAACAACCATATGAGGGACTCTTGGAGATTGAAGAAACTGACTAAGATGTTGCACCCCAAAACAAATATCAGGCCTAGTGTGGGTTAGGAATAACAACTTTCCAACCAGACTCCTATATCTCTCAGGTTGAGCCAATAGATCACCATAATCAGCTTTCAGTTTGGAGTTTAAGTCCAAAGGACAAACAACAGAAGCAACCTCTAGACAATCAAATTCCCTCAAAAGATCAGATACAAATTTCTTCTAATTTAAAAGCACACCACCAGGTAAAGAAGAAACCTCAATCCCCAAAAAATAATGAAGAGTGCCCAGATCTTTGTTTTTGAACTGGGCATCCAGAAATGACTTCAAAGTAGTAATTTCAGCAAGATCATCCCCAGTTAATATTATATCATCAACATAGACAACAATGATAACCATATGACCAGGAGAACCCTTGATAAACAGTGAGTAGTCATTAAGAGAATGAGTATAACCTCTAGAGTAGAGGGCTTGAGAAAGCTTAGCATACCATTGCCTCTAGGCTTGTCTCAAGCCATAGAGGGACTTTTTAAACGACAAACTAAGGTAGAAGAGGAAGAAGATGGGGCAGTAGTGACAGAAAGACCAGGAGAAAGCTTCATATAAACTTCCTCATCCAAATCACCATGTAAAAATACATTGTTAACATCTAATTGAAATAAAGACCAACCATTCTAAACTGCAACGACCACCAGACACTTAAAAGTGGACATATTTACAACAGGGGAAAAAGTTTCATTAAAGTCTACCCTCTATGTGGGTGTCACCCCCTAATAATAACCCTAGATTTATACCTTTCGATAGTGCCATCAGCCTTATACTTAATCTTATAGACCCACTTACAACCAATAGGTTTCTTCCCACCTGGCAATGCAACAATGTCCCAAGTGTGATTGACCTCTAGGGCCTCAAACTCTTTCCTCATAGCATCCTGCCAAGCTGGTATAGGTGCAACTTGGGAATAAGTAGTGGGTTCAAAAGTAGCAGGAGGAGTTAGAGTAGTGATGCAAGAGAAGGAAGGTGGAAAATGGCAAACATAATCAGTCAAGTAGGGAGGAAATTGATGAGTTCTGTTAGACCTTGTGAGAGGGCCATCAGCAGGAGGAGCTGTTGTAGGAACAGTGGAAGGAATAATAAGTGAAAGAGCTGAATCACAAACAAGAGAAGAAATAGGATCAGAGGGAAGAGAGGGTGAATCATAAATAGGAGAAGAAAGTGAAGCAGGAACAAGAGAAGTAAAAGCAGAAGTGGGAGGAACAAGATCATGAGTGGGAGAAGTAAAAGGAACAGAATCAGAAGGAGAAGAAGGTGGTGGGAATGTAACATGGGTTTGGGAAATAGGGGAGGAAGAAGAAAAGGGGAAGACATCTTCATGAAATACCACATCCCTGGACACAATAAACTGCTTGGTTTCTAGGTTATAAAGTTTATAACCCTTCTTGGCAAAGGGATAACCAAGGAAGACACAAGACATCACTCTGGTTTTCAATTTGTCCCCACGAGCAATAGGTACGGTAGCATAAGCCAGACATCCAAAGGTTTTTAAGTGAGAATAAGAAGGAGTTTTATTGTAAAGGACTTCAAAAGGTTACTTATTGTGAAGAAGCCTAGATGGAAGTCTGCTGATGATATAAGTTGCTGTGAGCAAACAATTCCCCCAAAACCTAATAGGAGCCTTGGATTGGAAAAGCAAATCTCTACAGGTCTCAAGTAAGGTTCTATGCTTCCTTTCAATCACCCCATTTTGTTATGGTGTATGGGGACAAGTAGTTTGATGGATAATACCATTGTTAGAGAAATAAGAAATGACAGAATGGCTACCCCCAAGTTCTAGGGCATTGCCACTCCTAATTGTTTGGATAGTAATGTGAAATTGAGTTTTGACCATGGCCACAAAAGCTTTAATAAAGGAAAATGCATTACTTTTGGAACCCATTAGATGAGTCCAAGTAGATATAGAAAAATCATCAACTATGGTTAGGAAATATCTAGAACCAGAATGTGTAGGAGTGTGGTAGGGTCCCCAAGTATCCACATGTATGAGTTGAAAAGGATGAGTACTATGAATGGAACTATCAGGGAATAGGACTCTGGTTTGTCTAGCCATAGGACATATTTCACAAGGAAATTGTTGCTTAGAAGATAAAGAGGAAGATATAGCATATATGCCCTTCATTCTAAAAATAAAAAGAACACGTCAAGTCTTTGGTGCCAAATAATGTCCATTTTATTCAATGCAACTTCATTATAAGGTGGAACATATTGAGACAAAGCATTTTGAGAAGAACTAGAATTACACAATGAAGAACCAGAACTAGGATCAACAATACTAGAAGGTAAAGATGGAAAGCTACATGTAGTAGGCATAGTAAAAATATTTTGAGTTGAAGAAGAAAATGCAGTAGTAGGGCTGCTTATCGGGCGGATTGGCCGGTTATTTACTCTTAACGGTTTGGCTTATCGGTTATCAATTTTTAAATGTATTAATCCGCTAGCCACCCGATAAGATATTGGGCGGATTGGTATCAGTTTAGCTCTTATCGGGCGGTTATCATGCGGTTTATCGGGCTAATTCAATCTATATTGCGTGCATTAATTGTTTGCTGACCGTTGTGACTCAAAATAAAATTCCTATGCTCAACAGACTACATTCCAGTCTATAAAATACCATAGATGAGTCCTTTACATACCAAAGCAGACTACATTACAGATGAGTCCAGAATACATGTCTTTCCTCCGCTCACAACTGCAAAGGAAAAGTCAATGCTCCCTGATTAATTTTGAAATGATAAAATTCCAGTCTATATTCAAAGTGAGTCCAGAATACATATTTTAAAATGATTAATCCATAAATGAGCAGACTACACAGAAATGTTTGGCCTGCAGCTAACGCCTAACAGTGCTTGAATTTCTGCAACTTCAAAGTTCAAACAATAGCTTAATCCATAAGTGAGTAGATCCCTGTAAAAAATATGCATACACCAAATTTCAGCATTAGGCAACGAAGTAGAGACCGTGATAAATACTACTGTCTTGATTCTTGTTTGATGTTTAGATGACTTTTCTCATACATATATATGGATATAAATAAATTATATATATTCTTAACAGGTTAACGAATTATCCGTTAAGAAAATTGAATAATGCGCCCCCAAACCGATAAACTATTAATAAAAAATTTTTAATATGTTTCCCGTCCGTTAAACCATTAACCCGATACCAATAAGCCATTAAGTTTAGATATCGGTTCGATTTTCGGTTTCGGTTTGGTTTTGAACACCCCTAGGCAGTAGTGCAGGAAAACTTGTAAAGCCCATCCTCTTACTTACCAAGATCCAGAGGCATCTTCAGAGAAGGGCCCTGTAGCAAGCATGAGTCAGAACTAAACTGTGCTATGCATCTCAATAACAAAACAAGTTTGTGCACAAAAATCAGATTATGTTTAAAAGAAGGAATGTAAAGAACATCAGGAAGAATAATGGAAGGATATAAAGAAAAAAACCCAATGCAAGTAACTTTAAATTTATATTCATTAGAAAGTGTGACAAGGTAAGGAATAGAGAAAAGTGTAATATTGGTTAGAAAGTCCTTGTTATAAGTTATGTGGTCAGATACTCCAGAATCAATAATCCATTTATTAGGTGAGGACTGACTCAACATGTAAGCTAGAGAACTAGTCACTACTTTGGGAATGAGCACATTACCAATAAAACTGGCAGAAGCCATGAGGTCAGACTGAGGTGCAGAATCAGATACATGTGTCACGACCCAACTGGAGGGTCATGACTAGCACCCGGGCCATACTTGCCGAGCACCAACGTACATTTTATCTAACCTTCCTTATTATCTTTAAGGGCCGACAAGATCAATATAAATAGTAGACATGGATCATAAATATCCAACAATGAAAGATAATGTCATGAACATACATAACATGGGACGACAAGACTGTCAAGAAACTATATATAAGGTACGAGCTACCATGCTGCCATGAAAGACTATACAACAAAAATCAGCCGACAAGACATTCTAAACCATACATAAGTCGACACCTGTCTATGAGCCTCTAAAAGAACATAAATGCTACAACATTGCCGGAACAGGGCCCCGACATACCCATAATGTCTATAACAAAAATGCATACCAAGACCATGGCAAGTCCGGAGAAGGGATCTCGCCAATAACCGCTGAACCGGATAGCCTACTGTGATGGGGGAGCTGCATCTACCCGTCTATCAGGACCTGCAGCATGACATGCAGCGTCCACAAATAAAAAGGACGTCAGTACGAATAAAGTACTGAGTATGTAAGGCAGGAAAGCATAAGTAAGAACAGTAATGTAAACAGGAATAGAGAATATACAACCTGTGACATCTGGGTACCTCTGAGGGCTACTGACATGAAATATATGATACATACATATATATACATAAACTTTTAAAACATACGCCTTTGTGGGCATCACCATCATCATATCATACCCGGTCGTAATAGGCTCGGTAAAATATACCCGACCATCATAGGGCTTGATAAAATCGTACCCGGCCACGTGGAGCTCGGTAAAACCCAACTGATCAGTGGTTGCACAATAGGTGCCATACCCGGCCGACTATAGCGCGGCTCGATAGAGTAAAATAGATACATATATATGATACATGCTGGACTCATTGGAATCACATTTTGAACCTTTCGGAGTGACGTAAGGTCGGTATCCTTCGTACACGTTATTAGGATTAACTCTTCATTAAGAATCTTATAAGAATCAGGAAATACCAACAACATTGATAATATAAGAATAAGAGAAGTAACATCAATATCAATCGTTTCATAAGAAGGGCAGCAATGTAAGTACTGCTAGCTTCTAAGAGTAGAGTATCTTTGGGAGCTCGTTCATTACATTATGTACAATCGGAGTCGTGCAAAAGAATGAAGGGGATAGCCTCACATACCTTGTATATACTGCCCAACCTCAAGCTATGCAAATGTCACGACTCCTTAGTCTACAATAAGACAAATGACACTATCATTATCGTTTAAGCGTCGTAACTATTATGTATCGACCACAACCTATTTTACGATGAAACGGACAGCACCTCCCCTATTTATATGACTTCCCACAAGTCAATACAATCACCAAACAGCCCAAACAACATCATTAATAATCATATTGAGCCTCCAAAACAGTCCACCAACCAACAACATTACTACCAAGCCTTTCGATATATATATTTCACAAGTTCTAGCTTCAACGACTTAGCTGCAACTTGGATAATCTTAAATATATATACAGTAAGAGGTTCCTTACCTTTAAACAGAAAGAACAACTCTAATTTGACCTTAATTTTCCACGAAATATCCCTTCAATTCTGCCACAAGAACAAGGAAGCGAAACTAGCAATTAATTCGGGTTTATCGGCACTAGAATTACTTTAGAAGACTTGAAATCACCTAGGGTTGATATTAAAAATTTGAAGGTGTATTTACAGAACATAAAACACTTAAAACAACCTCCCACACAAGCTGGAACAACACAAAAATCAGCAACAACAAGAAGAACAAGAAACTTACTAGCGCCACGGGATTCCCGACATTTGATTTGTGTTGTTTGCACTTTGTTTGGGTCTTGGATCATGAGAGAACCTTGAGAGACTGTTTTTAGGGTTATAAGGTCTGAATATACTGAAAAATAATGACTTTAAACGGGATTGAGGTATCTTATATATGTCCATATATCTTAAACCGCCTTTGTGGGCCCCATAGAGAGCAGCTTGGCGCACTCTCGCGAAAACGCGAATATCTCTCTATTCCAAGATCGTATCGACAAATGGTTTAATGAGTTAGAAACTAGACTCATAGATCTTCAATTTAATAGGTAGATCACCCCATAATTCCAAGCACATTGGGAGAAAAATGCAATAACATTTGACCTAAAGTTTAAGTAAAATTATAAACGTAAGTTGCGACAACTTTTATCGACTTTTATTTCATAACTCGTTTGATTTCAAGACTTATGATACGGATATTATATGATTCAAATAAATTAAAACATGACCTCTTGGGACAGTTAATCACCTCTAGTGTTACCCGAAAATACGGGTTACAACATCCTTGATTCGTTTAACTTCAAATACTTGTTAACCACTCTTATACACCCTTGTATCGTTTAAGACCAATAGGATTAACTTCTTATCATCTCAAAGATAATTTCTTCTTGGATTTACGTCGACTAACTTATGACGTGATCTAAGGTACGCGAATGTGGGTTGTAACAACATGAGAATATTGTAAAAGAGCCATTAACTGAGAATATTGTTGCTTGGTTAAACCAGGTACCAATGAACCTTGTGCATCATTGTTAGTAGTTCCACCAACAGAAAGAGAAGGAGAATTTGTACAATCATTAGAAGAAAAATCTATTCCAATAGTTATATTTCCTGCAATTTTCTTCCCTTTGGTGAATTTGAAATCAGGAGGGAAACCATAAAGCTTGAAGCACTTATAAATTAAGTGTCTCTCTTCTTACAATATCTGCAGAATATATTCCCTTTGGCTTGATCAAAGTTCACTTTTTGGACATATTGTCTCTGAGTGTTGGAACAAGGAGGCTTATAATTTGTGTTGGGACTAGACTGATGGTTGATTTTGGCAGTGAAGGCAGCTGAATTAGGACCAAATTGAGAATTGGAATTGATCTGCCTCTGCCTTTCATCTTGAAGAAGAATGTTATATGCACTGTCTTGTGTTGGAGGTGGTTGCATCATGAGCAAGTTGCTCCTGACACTAACATAGACTGCATTCAGTCCCATGAGAAACTGATGAAGTCTATCCTCCTCCTCCTCTTTGAGAATACCTTCCTTTGCACCACAAGTTTAGTGATTTCCATGACTTTTACGAACAACTCTCAATTCATTCCACAATTTTTTTAATTTGTTAAAGTACGAGGCAATATTTAGGTAACCTTGATAGTAGAGGCAAGCTCTGTCTTAATTTCAAAGTCTTTAGTTCCACTTACAATCTCATATCTTTTATTTAAGTATCTCCATATTTCTTCAGTTGTTTCAAAATACTGGACACTATCCGCAATATCAGGAGATAAAGAACTTGTTAACCATGAAATTACCATGTTATTACATCTGTCCCACTGCTTAGACTCGATAGAATTATCAGGAGGTTTAGGCAAACTACCATCAACAAACGCAACTTTGTTCCTAGCAGACAAAGAAACAATGCTACTCCTTTTCCAACTCCCAAAATTCGTCTCAGAGAAAGGAACTGGTACAAGTGAAATACCAGGGACATCTGAAGACTAAACAAACAAGGGACTAGAGGGTTTGGGAATCGATTGGGATTTGAGAAATTGTATTAGGGTTTATGTAAGAGAGAAGAGAGAAGAAAAGATCTTTCTAGATCTGATTTGGAGAGATTGACCCCGGTGGGGCTGATCCGGGTTGTACCTTCTTATTATATAGGGCCCAAAATATAAAATGACTAATACAATATAAATCTAAATAAACTAACTACTAAAATATAAATGGGCCACTTCCATAATTACAATAGGCGCAATTACAAGTAAAATAAATAGAAGGCTATTCTGATCAGTCTTTCTTTTTGGTCCCAGATACCAATTAGTCCATGAGTACAACATTTGTCTCATTACTTCCATTATTATGTGGTATGAACAATTACTACAATCTTGAAGAATTAGTGACAACAAATCATAAAATACACGAATTGTGAGGCAAACTTTTGAAAGGCAACCTGAGACCTGTTGCAAGTAATTTTATATCACGTTCAACGATGGCAGAGGGTGTCAAAAGACAGTGTTATGTCGCAACTTGCAACAGTTTCTCTTTGACAGAATCTTTGAGGCATTGTGATTCATCACTCAAAGAGATACACAGTGGAACGACACTAGATTATGAAAGGTTGTCTTCAAACGTGTTATGACATGGTTTTCGAACTCAAATAACTGTTGGCTATTTCTTGGGGAGAATAGAAAAGCCAACAATTCTCTATTAGTGGAATTGTCGAATTGCAACTCTGAGGCAATAAATAAGGAAGAAAATGGTAAAGACCGGGTTCTATTTTCTTAACCTTACGTATTATTTATTTATGAATTTCTATCCTTTGTTTGTTTTTTTGTGAAATTTATTCTTATAGGATAGATGTCTATTATGTGATGATTCATATTATAAATTGTATGCGTGATTTGAATAATATAGTTTTAAAGGTTAATTTTATTATTCCTTGACCAAATAAAAAATATTTAATTTGGTAACATGCATAATATATGTGAAAGATTATTTTCAAGGTTGTAAGACATGAATTAGGTTTACACTAACTCTTGGAAATATTTTGAGATCATGAACATAATATATGTAAAGGTGTACATATATTTGTTTGATTAGCATAAAAGATCAAACTATTTAAAAATTACTCCTATAATGGTTTAATTGGAAAGCCATTTGAAAATAAAATCAAAATACTTGTGATTTTATACCCCTAGTTTGGAGAGTAAAGTCTTTGTGACTTTCGACTCAATTATCGGAGATTAAAGATTTCGTGACTTTCTACTTTGGATAGAGATTAAAGACTAAGTGATTTTCTACTCGTTTTGGAGATTAAAATCTTAGTGATTTCTACTCCAATTTGTTATTCGGTTTGAAGATTAAAAACTTTACTGTTTATTAGATTTGGTATCAGATATTACTCGGTTAGAAGGTTAAAAACCTTATCGTGTATTAATTCTGGTTAGGTCAGATCGGTTTGAAGATTAAAAACTTCACCATTTATTTTGGCTTTGTCGTGACACAAATAACAGTTCTTGTGGTTGGCTCTACAAAGTAATAGGAGCGGCGAATATGAATCTCCTTTTGAAGAAATATGTTTGGAATATGGCATTATTCACCAAACGACTGCCCCTTACTCACCGCAATCTAATAAAATTGCAGAAAGAAAGAATAGAACATTAAATAATATGATAAATACCTTGTTAATAAGTTCTGATTTACCCTAGAACTTGTGGGGGGAGGGGGGAGGGGGAGCTATTCTTATAGCTAACTGAATATTCAATCGAATTCCCCATACAGAAACGCAATCCATTCCATATGCAAAATTGAAGGAAGAAAACCCAATTTAAAAATTATTTTAAAGTGTGGGGGTATTTGACTAAAGTGAAAGTTCCAAAACCCAAAAGGGTAAGGATCAGACAAAAACCAATTGATTGCGTTTTCATCGGTTATGCAACAATTAGTAAGGCATATCGTTTTTTGGTTCATAAATCAGAAAATCTCGACATTCCTATTAATACGGTAATCGAACAGATAATGCTAAATTCTTGTGAATATTTATCCGTGTAAAAAGAAATGTGAGTCGTCTAGTTAAAAATCTAACCGACCTCGGGAAGAAGCAAAGGAAAGTACGGTTAATAAGAAAAACCCAAGTCGTAGTAAAAGGACAACTACTTTCTTTGGACCAAATTTTCTGATATTGTTGTTGGAAAATGAGCCTCAACCGTTTAAAGAAGCAATGTCTTCTTTGGAAGCATAATATTGGAAAGAGACAGTCAATAGTGAGATAGAATCCATATTAAGTAATCATACTTGGGAATTGGTTGATCTTCCTCCATGAAATAAACCTTTGGGTTCTAAGTAGATTTTCAAAAGGAAAATGAAAGCTGATGGTACTATTAACAAATATAAGGCAAGATTAGTTGTCAAAGAGTTTAGACAACGAGAAAGTCTTGATTACTTTGACACATACTTGCTGGTAACGAGAGTTACATCTATTCGGGTGTTAATAGCGTTAGCCGCCATGTATGGCATTGAAATCCATCAGATGGATGTGAAGACAACCTTCTTAAAAAGAGATTTAGCGGAAGAAAATTATATGGAACAACCTGAAGGGTTCGTGCTTCCCGGAAAAAAGAAGAAGGTGTGCCTAACTTAATAAGTTGCTTTACGAATTGAAACATGCACCCAAAATAATGGCATATGAAATTTGACCAAACAATATTATCAAATAGTTTCAAGATCAATGAGTATGGAAAATATGTTTACATTAAGAACACTCTGAATCAAATAGTTATTATTTGATTATATGTGTATGATATGCTGATGAAATATTTAAAATGTGGGGGATTTTCGCTTATGCATGACAAAAGCTAATGTTAGACGTAATGTCTAAATAATATAATTTTTGAACCCCACCAAGCCTTAGTAGATATTGATATAATAGTCGGTGAATTCATTACTTGTTCAATCTTAGTGATGACTAGTTGATGAAACTACCAATTCGAAGTTTTTCACGTGCCTTTCCAGAAATGATGTATTCTTTCTTGAAACATTTATGAAAGGGAGTCACCTAGAAGGTTGTGGATTTTCATGAAAAGATGTGTTTGTACATTTTTGTATGGACATGACCGTTCATGAACAGATGTATTAATATGCTGGTCTATATTATGGTGAACCGACGGATGAACATGACCAAAATTCATTGCAAGTTGGATTTATTTCATGAATGAAGGTGCTATAATTTGCATATCATATAGACGTATGAATAAATAGCATACAAATATTTGAAAATGGCGAAGTGGTTGCGAAATGTATTATATGTTAAAAGGTTGTGGCCACAATTGACGTCAATCATTCCAGCTATTGTTATAATATATTATTGCTATATTAAGTGTAGTCAATAATCTGATATGCAATAAAAAGTCGAGACCTATTATTCTATGACATAAGGAAGTTCCCATTGAACTGTAATGACAATGAAATTAGTTTTGAGATATTTGAAATATACTCAAAATTATGCTTTGCACTACAATAAATTTCTCGCGTTAATGGAGAGGTGTACTGATGCAAATTAGATTAGCGGTTTAGCTGTGTATAAATCCACAAGTGGATATATTTTTACAGTCGGTGGAGGCTGAGGAGCGGTATCTTGAAAATTATCCAAATAAACATGCATTGCTCGCTCTACAATAGAGGCTGAGTTTATAGCCTAAGACAAGGCCGGTGAAGAAACATAATGACTCAGGAATTTCTTAAAGATATTCTATTTTGGCCCAAATTAGTGGCACCTATATACATATATTGTGATAGTCAAATGGCAATAGGAAGGGCTGGGAGCATCATGTATAACGAAAAATCTCGTCATATACAACGAAGACATATAACCGTTAGATAACTACTCTCTAGGGGAATTATCATAACTGACTACCTGAGGTCAAGTGATAATGTGTCATATCCAATTACAAAAGGACTAACTAGAGAGGTAGTTGAGAGATCATTGAGGGGAATGGGACTATGGCCGAGGACAAGTCATTGTAGCGGTAACTCTACCTAGAAGACTGGAGTTCCTAAGATCTAGGTTCAAGGAGATCAAACAAAGTCATTAATGACGGTTCAACATTGTCAAATAAAACTTTGGTCCATTCTCGTGATGAAGACAATGTTAAGTACCAAGGATAAAACATTAAGGCTTTTTAGTGGTTTCTATATTTGATACGGGGTATATCAAATAGTGTATTTATGGGATAACACATTTAGAAATCACCTATTTAGGTATGAAGTATAAGCCGCTTCAAGGAGGATTTTGTAAGGCCAATTCTCTATGCACTTATGAAATCAGGCGGTGTTCATGGCTGAAACGAACACAACAATGAGAACCAAAGACGGTTAATGATTGATTGTGTGACTTATGGTTGTCTAGGAATACACCAAAGTTCGACGGTTTAAAAATATCAAATCTACTGATTGACCGAGTATATCCGATATAAGTTCACTACGGAAAGTTCAAAGGGAAACCTACTTATCCAGATGCAATTAATCCTTACTTGCGAATCACATAATGTTTTATGCATGTTTTCATCATATAGCCATTCCCCATTCATGTAGGGGATTGTTGGGTTTTTCTTTAAAGGGTGTGAATGAAAAATAGAAGAGGCACCTCTTGAATTGCATCTATTCGTCTCACGCTTTCATTGTTTATAAATTTAGAGGCTTGGTCTCATTTTTCATACATAAAAAAATCTGAAAACTTCACCCCTCTTTTCTACATTGTTGCATTATTTTCTAATAAATGTAAGTGTCAAGTGTGATTTACGCCGTTTGTTGAGTTCGCTGAAGTTTTATGATTTGTAGTGCCGCTATCACAGAATAGTTATTCTGCTCTATCCTGGGAGGAATTAATCCATAACCTTGGGCAACAATGAGAGGATTAAATTCCTTAAGGACATACAAGCAACTTGTGGGTTCGAAATTATTTTATGTTTTCTTTATTGAAATGACATTTTTCCTTCTCTGATTTTCTGATTTTGAATATAAATTACTAACAAGTATGACTTAGTACTTGATGCATTTCCCATACTTTTAAATATAAGAATATCTCACTTTATAAGCTACTGACGAGACATATATTCAAGATTATATTTAAGACACAAACACAGTAAAGTCAAACACATCTTATAGAAATAGCTATTTTATCCCTTCTGTCATTAACCCTGTCTACAATGGATCTTGAGGGATGTTGGACTCTGTGTAAATTAATGGGCCCAAAGAAACCTTGTAGAATTTCAACTCAATAATTTGCTGGACCACAATGCTATAACAATAGTTGGGATCTTTATATAAATAGTCAGTCATATTTATTATTTACTTTTTATAACTAAATACATAGATTATACATTCATGATACATAATTATACACATGTAATAATAAATTATGCATGTATTATACCTCCGCCGGCTATTTTTAGTTTAAGCGGTTAGGTGGACGGTATTTGGGTTAATTCTTCACAATAGTTAGTAGGACTACATCGCTAGTGTATGTACGGTTGATTTACAAGAATGACCTTCATAGGGGGTGATTTTAAACTTTTGGTCCCGCTTAACTAATCTTTGAGAAATGATCTTTGTTACCCCTCGGGCATAAGTTGTGGGCAAAACTTAGTCTTGCCTATGAGGCAGGAGTTCGAGACATTTCAATTCAATGGGCCATAAGTTCTACCTCATAGGCAAAAGTTACTCGAGTTGCTTAATTGTTCACAAGTTAATACAACTGAACCCTTTAGGCAATACCTTACTATCTTTATTGTCTTTAATTTCTTTAAATTTCCTGAATTCTTGCCCCATAGGCAAAACTACCTATGCGCACATTACAACTAGAATTTATGCCCGATGGACTCCAGCTGTTTAGTCTTGTAAGAATTATACTTTCTGGCAATGGAATAATTAAGAAAAATAAGACGTAAGATTTGCATATTTTAGTTAAAGTGGTTACCTAAAGGTCGAAGATGCTTTGAAGACTTCAAATTTGAAGTCATTAATGTAGACAGTATAGTGATTCATAAGAGAAGACATAAAATGAAATAACGGAAGAGAAACTGAATCTTACGATGCTTAATATAAGTGGCAATTGGCAAATGTAGTTTGTGACTTTCGGTGAGCTACTTGCTAAATTCGGTCCTATATTTCTCAAAATCTTCCAAAGATAAATTCAATTCTTAAAATCCAAAATACTAGTACCAGCATAATCTGAAGTTTTCAATTTGTCATCAAATGATATGATATTGACATATAAATGGTAAATACTTATTTTAAAAATGTCATTATCGTTAGAGGCTGATCGAGCCTATTTGCAAGATTCAACTAAACTCAATATTTTAACACGAAGCATAAATACTTATTTAAAAATTTATAATTTTTTTAATAAACATTATTAATAATTAAAAACTCAACGTGTTTAATTATTATATAGGCCAAAATCCGTCCCTAGAAAATTTAGCGTAATATGGCATTAAGGAAAGAGTCGGTCGAGCTCGGCCAAGATACAGCAAAGTCATTGGCCGAGATGCCGACATGAGCCGTAATCGAGATGTCGACAAGTATCGTAGTCGAGATTATCAACAAGGGTCAGGGTCGAGATTGACTATTGACAATAAGACTTGTAACGGCTAATTTGTCAGGAGAGGAGATTAAGAGGGAATATTCTAGTGGATATTCCTTTCATTTGTACTATTAGGGTTTCCTAAGCAAAGACCTCATATATATATATATAGAAAAATAGACAATGATATGGGCATGTAATATTCATTTTGATAAGAACACTTTTGAGAAGAAGATTCTCTCTCTCTCTTGCAAGAATACAAAGACTACCTTTTGATAAAGAATCTTGTTCATATTACTCCCCACATTTCCAATTGTTCATACGAATCTTGGACCTATCGGTCACTCATCATTGTCATGAGAAACATTCATTCAACCTATCCATTATTGGGTGAATCATTCTCCTTATTTACTTAAATGTCATTTTCTATCATTTATTGTTAGTTATATCTCCATCAATGTTCATGCTTTAAGAATATTCTGCACTTGTTGTCATAAACTATTTACTGGATATGTCCCCACCTACTGCATGTTTTAGAGATTAGCATCTAGAGTTATTATCCTTAACTAGATTTAACCTCTTATTATATAAATTAAATAGTTTAACCGAAAATTACACTTTTTGGTCAAACAATTTGGTACCGTGTGTGGGAATTTTCTAGCTAAGTCTTTTACTTTCTTCTAGATCTACAACCGACACTGGTTAGTGACGCAAAAACAAAAGAACCTTCTTCTCTTTGCATGCATAGATCTAACGTGGCAAGTAACAGAGAAGAAAGAACGAGAATAACGAGTTACCTCCCAACCAACTTCATGGACATCATCCACGAAAAATCTGAAGTAGTGGATGAGGACGTAACGCCCAATGCCTCTCTCCTAGGTGAGGTGGATCACCCCCTCCCAATGCGTCATCACAAAATCCCGTGGCAAGACAGCCTCCACATCCGTGGGAGAGGAGACACTACCAGCGATAAAGAAGCTCCTTGATGCTTGGCTAACTGATACACTGACCAGCGTCTTCCATAAGCCCATTCAGGACGCGACCGCAGCAAAGGCGAGAACCTGTGCTGCATCACCAGTGGACGAGCAACATGATCAGCCTCCTCCTCCACCCATGACGATAGGTATTACTCACAATGTTGTTAACAATGCAGGCGGCGATGCTTTCACATCCATTCTAAAAAGGATGGAGGAAATGGAAAACGAGAAAAAGACACTTTGGGATCAAATGAGAGAGCATCAAGAAAGGGCCGATAAATTACTTGGCGCTCCTAAGTTATTGTCGAAGAGAGATTTCGGTCGGTTCGTCGAGCAGCCGTACAGTGATAGCGCTGCCCCACATGCCATACCAAAGGCCTTTAAAATGCTGCCTTATCTGAAAATATACGATGGCACGATCGACCCCGAGGATCATGTGTCCCATTATGTACTGCTGTGAAAGGCAATGACCTCTCAAAAGAACAAGTATACTCCATTCTTCTAAAGAAATTCGGAGAAACCCTCACGGGAGGTGCATTAACCTGGTACTCGCAACTGCGAGCACGTTCCATCGAAACCTTTGAGAAAATGGCCGATAAGTTCGTGACGGCCCATGCCGGGGCCAAGAAGGGCGAGGCAAGAGTGAATGACATCTTTCCTATCAAACAGTCCCCGGGAGAAGGACTGAGGGACTTCCTCGCCAGTTTCAACCGAGTAAGAATGATTTTGCCTAATGTATCAGAATGAATAGCGGTAGCTGCTTTTCAAAATCGGGCTGAACACAAATGGTTCAAGGGCGACAAGAAAATTATTAAGCATGCTTATGAAATATCCCCCAACGACTTGGGACAAAATACATAATGCGTACTGTGCCGAAGTTCGAGCAGACGAAGACGACCTCAATGGGCCGACTCATCAAATGACCTCAGTACAAGAGGAATCTAGAAAAGATCAGAGAAGTGATATCACAAGAGATCTAGCGGCCTCACGGCCAAACCGGGAATGACATCTCCCATATGTCAGAACTACCGCTGTATCCTCATCTCGCCATGAAGAAAGCCCACCCCGATCAAGAACAGAGACTCACTGGAATGAGAGAGGTATGCCTCTTTTACTATCCGCTCATAATATTTACGTGTCACGTACAAAGTTTGTCTACGTCTTGGAGAAGCTCGGACCAAAGGTAAAGTATCCACAAAAGATGAGGTCGGACCCGAATACCAAAAAATCGGACGCTCTCTGCGAGTTCCACCAAGAGCAAGGACACAAAATCAAAGATTGCATTACCTTAAGACGGGAGGTCATAAACATGCCGCGACAGGGACACCTCAAAGAATTGTTGAGCTATCGGGGAATGACCAATTTTGCCAGTGGACACGAACAACATCAAGCCCACCGAAGACGCCCTCGCCAGCCCGCACCATCCACATGATTATCGGTGGCGGGGACATCAACATCGTGAAGTTCACCACAACCCATAAGCTCAAACGGTCGATCACCCACGAACGGTATGATGATCTCGAAAAAATTATCACCTTCGATAAGTCAGATACCAACGGTTTGGCATTTCCTCATTGTGACACTCTCGTTATTACCTTACGAATTTTAGATACCGACATGAGATCAATTATGGTAGATGATGGAAGTGGCACATGTATTATCCATCCTCGAGTACTCATACAAATGAAACCCGAGGACAAGATAGTACCACGCTGCATCACACTAACATGCTTTAACAATGCAGTTGAACGAACTTCCAGCGAGATCACACTCCCTCTCGTAGCAGGTGGCGTCACTCTAGAGACCACATTCCACATCATGGGGACATGATATACAACGCCATAATAGGGCAACCATGGATATACCATGAGAGCTATACCCTCCACCTTGTACCAAGTCATCAAATTCCCAACTCCATAGGGCATATTCAACATACGCGGGAAGCAACGTACATCCCAAGAGTGCTACCGCATCGCCCTAGACTGCACAGCCACCCAATAAGTAAGAGATAGAGAAAGAGGCATAGCAATCAATAGGGTCAAGGTCGGTAAGCGATGACAGCGAATACTTCATCAAAGACCCTGACTCGGTCGAGGCCGCATGATCGACCATAGAGGACCTTGACCCCGTCTAATTAGACGACAACGACCACAACAAGAAAGCTTACATCGGCTGCAAACTTCAAGAACCAGGTAAGTTTTGTGAAATTTTAACTGCTAACGTGGACTTGTATGCTTTTAGCCATGCAAATATGACAGGTATTCCAAAGGAGATTGCCACACATAAATTAAACGTCGATCTACTCTACCCCCCGTGAGGTAGGTTCGATGAAAGTTCAACTTCGCAATCAATGACGCAGTGCACGGAGAAGTGGAAATATTATTGGAAAATAGTTCTGTTAGGGAGTCAAAGTACCCCCAATGGGTCGCCAACGTGGTCATGGTGAAAAAGAAGAACGGCAAGTGGCTTATGTGTGTAGATTTCACCAACCAAAACAAAGCTTGCCCCAAGGATTCGTTCTTATTACCTCATATCGACCAGCTCATCGACGCGACAGCTGGGCATGAGTTGCTAACTTTCTTAGATGCCTACTCGGGCTATAACCAGATCCTTTTGGAGGACGAGGACCAGGAAAATACCACCTTCATGTAACGACCAATCGGTCGTTTTGAGCATTTACACTTCGCTCGGTAGCTTATGGGCATGGGTATCTCCGTATGATGCATTATGACTTATGTGAATCGTCGGTTTTGATTTTCAGGTTATTCGGAATTGAATTGGAAGAATGGATTTCATTGTCGAAGCTTTAAATTGGGAGAGTTAACTAAGTTTGACTTTTTGTGAATTTGAACCCGGAATGGAATTTTGATGGTTCCGTTAGCTCCGTTAGGTGATTTTGGACTTAGGAGCATGTCCAGAAAATTATTTGGAGGTACGTAGTGAAATTAGGCTTGAAATACCGAAAGTTGAAGTTTTGGAAAGTTTGACCCGGGGGGCTGACTTTTTGATATCGGGATCGAAATTCGATTCTTAAAATTGGAATAGGTCAGTAATGTGAAATGTGACGTGTGCAAAATTTGAAGTCATTCCATATTAATTTGATGTGTTTCGGCACAAGATATACAATTTAAAAGTTCAAAGTTCATAGCTTTCGAATTGAGGTATGATTCATTGTTTCGATGTTGTTATGTGTGTTTTGAGGCCTCGAGTAGGTCCGTGTTATGTTATGGGACTTGTTGAAATAATTGGTTGAGGTCCCGGGGGCCTCGGGTTAGTTTCAGATGGTTAACAGATTGATTTTTGAATTTGTAAGACTGTTGGAACTGAAGCCTTTTGGTGTAATCGCACCTGTGAAACAGTAGTCACAGGTGCGAGCTCGCAAATGTAAGCAGGGGGTGCGCTGAAGCGAGGTCCGCAGGTGCGGAAAGAAACTTCGCAGGTGCAGAATCGCACCTGCGTGAGAAGGAATGCAGATGGGGGGATGGGCTAGCCTGGGCAGGGCGCAAGTGCGAGGGAGTTAACCGCATCTGCGAGCCCGTAGGTGCGAGCGAGGCTCCGAAGATGCAGAGTTGAGGGGAAGTCAAGTCCGCAGATGTAGACCATTTAGCGCAGAAGCGAAGGTCGTAGATGCGACCTCTTGTCCGCATGTGCGGATTGACTCGACAGAACCTTTAAGTTCGAGGGTTCGTGGTTTTTCACCATTTTCGGATTTTGGAGCACGTTTTGGGCAATATTTAGAGAGGATTTTTCCATACAACTTGGGGTAAGTGTTCTTGACTTCCTTGTGATTATATTTCATGAATTTATCTTTATTTTTGGTGTAAGATTATCGATTCTTCAAGAGAAATAGAAGAAAATTTCTATAATGTCAAAAAAAAAAAAAATTGAGTTTGAATACCGATTCAGAGTCGGATTCGAGTCAAATTAGTATGGTTGAACTTGTAATTGGATGGGTTGTTGTATTTTATGAGTTTTATCGGATTACGAGACATGGGCCCCACGAGTGATTTTTGGGGCGTAATTTTGAATTTTGTGGAAAATATTAGTATTTTGATATGGAATTAATTCCTATAATTTTATGGACTGAATCAAATTAATTATGACTAGATTCGAGCCGTTCGAAAGTTGTTACGCGCAGAATGGGATTTCTGGAGTATTTTTGATCTTGCTCGGAATTAGATTCGTCTTGTTCGAGGTAAGTAACTCTTCAAATCTTGAAGTTGAGGGTATGAACCCTGAATATATGTATTATGTGAATTGTTGGGACGTAACGCACATGCTAGGTGACGGGCATGTGGGCATGCACTATAGAAATTGTGACATAATTGTTTCTGTGAAATTTTGTAGTTAAATAATTTTGGCATTTTCCATGCGATTCTATGTGTTAAAGAAATTGAGCTGAAAAGCATATTAAAAATCATGTTGAGGCTATGTGCCAGTATTATTGGGACCCACAGAGGTCATATTGCTGTGAATTATTTGTTTTAAATTGAAAATTCATACTCAGTCATATTCATGTCATTACATATCATATCTCAGTCTCTGTTATTATTTATTGATACATTATATCATCATTTTTGGGCTATTTTCATGACATTGTGAGCCCATGAGAGAGAGGCTGGAGAGATTGATGACTGAGTGAGGCCGAGGGCCTGATTGTGAGGATTATTATGTGGATCGGAGCTGCCCGCCTACAGCAGGCCTTATAGGCTTTATTATAGCACGTGAGTTATCTGTGCGTATCCAGATATTATATATCACTTGAGTTATCCGTGCAGCACGTGAGTTATCCGTGCGGATCCAGATATTATATATCACGTGAGTTGTCCGTGCGGATCCAGATATTATTATAGCACATGAGTTGTCCGTGTAGCATGTGAGTTGTCCGTACAGATTCTAGCGGTTGGGCTGTAGGAGCCCCTCATGAGTTTGTACACACCCCCCGTGAGCGCAAGTACCTACTGAGTGCGAGTACCGAGTGTGAGTGCTGAGTGATTGGGAGGACTGAGTGACTGGGAGGACTGAGTGAAATGATACCCTGAGAGTATGCATATGATTTTATCACTGTGTTGCATCGCATTGACATGCACACATGACATATACGCATAGAGATGTATTTTTCTCATGCTGTACAGTATCACATCATTCATGAATTCTCAAACATGTTGACAGATGGGCATAGTGATGCATTTGTTTTACACGGGTTATATGGAAAGAAAATGAAACATCTCATTTATTATTGAAAGGATTTTGGGAAAATTATTGTTTTCAAACTTATTCACATTTTTGGCTACTTCGGTAAACGATTCGGGGTTTTCACTGATGTACTTGAAAGGAAGAACTATTTTTAGAAATTATGATTTAACTGAGAATTTTACTTCTGAGATACATCTTTTATTACTTGTATTATGTTGTTATGAACTGTTGTGGGATATTGGTATTGAACCCGACCTTGTGTTAGCTCATCACTACTTTCAACCTAAGGTTAAGTTTGTTACTTATTGAGTACATGGGGTCGGTTGTACTCATACTACACTTCTGTAACGTGCGTGCAGATGTTGGCTGTTGATGTTGCTGTGATCGATGGGAGCTGGATTGAAGATGTACCTGCGTCCCGGTTGTAACTGCCTCTTGTTCGTGGTAGGTTTAGATCTATAAAACTCTGTTTATGTACTTTTCAAATAGACGATGTATTTATTTCATTTCAGCTTTGTAAACTCTATTCTTTGAAGCTTATGATTTGTACTACCAGCTCTTGGGGAATGTATAAGATTAATATCTTTATTTGCTTAAATTTCTTTAATAATTGCTATTGGAATTGGATAAATTGAAAGTTGGCTTACCTAACGGGATGGGTTAGGTGCCATCACGACTAGTTGGATTTCGGGTTGTGTCGGGTGGTATCAGAGCTCTAGGTTCATAGGTTCTACAAGTCATGAGCAAGTGTCTAGTAGAGTCTTGCGGATCGGTATGATGACGTCCATACCTATCTTCGAGAGGTTACAGGACATTTAGGATATACTTCCCATCTTTCATTCCTTATCATGCGGAATTGATTCAGCTTAAGACATAAGTCTTTGGATTCCTTCTACGTATTCGTATGTGCACATGAGCTTTCGATATCAGCTGTGCATCGCCGCCTTGTGATTCTATGAACGAGGTTCGAGATGTGTATTATGTGTTTTGGTGATGGGCCAGTTTGGAGGACTTGAGGCCATGGTTAGACTGCAACTTAAGCTCGGTATCTTCAGTTATAACTTGTACATTTGGACTCGTATGTCCGGTAATGTCCCTACGAGTGGAATTTGTGACTCGATGAGCGGTGGAATGGCCTTGTTATGAGTATGATGTAACTGCGAGATGTGTTATGACGATTTGAATATGAAATGTAAAGGAAAGGCCATTGGATGCTTGATTTTCATTTTGATATGCCGTACAATCTCGAGTGTGAATGTTTTGAAGGTTCTTTCACGATTGTTAAAATTTGGGACAAATTAAATTCTCATGTCTGGTTAATGAGTTTGGACTCAGATAGACTAAGTGATTGCATAGTAATTGTGACTGGTAAAGGGTATAACAAGATGCCAATTTGAGGCTAGGGAGGTGGGTTATCTCCTGGAAAGTAATCTACATAGGTGTGTTCCTTGTAATGTGAGTGGGAGGTTTATTTTCTACCAGTGGGGCGTATGTGTGGAGAGATGAATTCGAATCTGGATGAGAAAGTTGACTTGAGTGTCAAGAGAATGATTGCTAGCTTAGTGGATAATTTGGGATATTTTTATGGTTGGCGTTGTATGAGCTTGAGAAGAATTTTTTAATCTATGGCTTTGAGCCAAGTGGGGGAGTATGCTATTGACAATTTGATTTCATGGTTAGGTGTTAAATTTTAATTTTGGTCTGAGGCATACTTGTAGGTTATTTATGACTTGCAGAAGTTGAGATCGAGGATGAATCGAATAAGGAAATTCCCGGTTACGGATTATATTGCACGTATGAGTATATGAAAATCGTGGGATGAGTGAGTTGTTATTGGTGAATGATATAGTGTGCACAGAGTATGAATTTGATAAGTGGTGTTAAAGTAGAGTTACTTCTTTGAGTGTTGTTGTGCTAATGGGGCACGTGTCTTTTGGGACCATTTGGGCGGTGTAATGGGAATTTGAACAAAGGGGGAGATTCTCGAGAAAGTTCCAATAGGTACGAGGTTTACATATAGCAATTGAGAATTCCTCCGGACTTGTGTATGGATAAAACTCGAGGTTTGCATTTGATGGTACCTGGACTTACGAAAATTCTGTATGACTATGGATTCTACATTTTAGTATAAGGAAGGTAAGAAGAACAATTCTAAATTCACATAAGATATTTTCAGAGTAAGTGTTACAGTTATAGTATTTATGGAGGTGCTTAAGAAGAATACAATTGCTTAAGGGTCGTAGGGCATTGTGGTTTTATGCTAGGTTTGTGGGGTGAGCTGTGGCTAAAGATCGTGGCGTTTTAGCAAGGAGAAGTATCAATCTGAAGACAAATTCGGAAAAAACTCGGAGAAAATAAGACAACTGGGCAGTAGGTTAGATTAGTAAGGTAATGGATATGATCGGTTCTTTGGGTGCTTATGATGTGGGGGGGGGGGGGGGGTTCTACAGGTGCTTTGTGTTAATACACCTAGGCTTGGCGACCTCATGGCTTGGTTGATCTAGAGAGATTCAACTCTGATGGCTTGATTATGTGCAAATGGATTCCAAAGCATTCTCGAGGATTTCTACCACGGTTTGTGATGGGTATTTTCCTACCGGCCTGAGGAGCATGTTGAGTATTGTGATTTTCTACCAGATGGGATCAAATGAAAGGCTTCTGGCTGATCGAATATGTATTTTACTTGTGACTCAAAATGATTATGAGGTTCTCGTATTTTTCAAATAATGGCATGATAGATGCGGTGTGTTGCGTGGGATTAGGGTTGGCGTGTGCAAGGTCACAATTTAACTTTGAAAGGGAGGTCATAAATTCTTAGAGGGAATGAACAATTTTCGATGTTTAGATGAATGCTATAACTATTTTGTATTGCGTGAGTAGAGTGTGCATTTCAGAAGGCGCACTATGTTTTGAATTATGGATATTTCATAGGTATTGCGGCACTCTCCTGGTTGATCGACTGCTGATTTTAAGAAGCTGCTATGTGGCACGAAAGAATGGGAGAAGTATTCTTCGTGGGATGATCATGTATAAGAAATGTGTTAGACATTCGGGCGGTGGAGATGGGACCAGAAATGGTTGTTCGCGTGTTCTATGGATTTGGAGACTAGAGTTGTCAGGAGCAGATTGTTTCATGGTGGTGGACTGTGAAGTCGTGGCCGAAGCTAGCCAGATGATAGTATTTATTATGATTCAGTCGTTGTGGACTTTTGGAGGGTTATTTATCTATTGGTGGGTGACCAGAGTTAATTTGGGGTTCATTGGTAGGACCAATTAGGATGTATATTCTACACCGAGTCAGATTGGTTGGCTCCAAACTACTATTATTGAGGGATGTGCCATTCGGTTGTTGTTGAGCTTATTCGTGTTCTGAGATGATCTGTGAGTTACTCTTCTATACTACGAGGAGTTGTGATTCGTTGGTTATATGCACATATGGAGCGGTTCTATTGGGGCCTTATAGCGGAATTTGAGCGAAAAGAGTATTGGGTATTGCATGGTTGATGGAGTATTGGTTATGTTCTTTCGAGTTTTGTGTGACATTGTGTAATTTGCTTCTCCGTGGTTATGGTAATGCACTTTGAGTACTTGATGTTGAATTGCGCATCGTTATTGATTTTTACCAGGGTGTCATAAGGTATTTCATATGGACCAGTATTTGGATCGGGCCGCGCATTGCAGCGGATTATGATGAGATATGATCCCTCATGTTAGACTCGTATGTTTTGGTTCTACGGTGTGTGATAGGTTCTTAGCATTGCGTTGTGGTGGTACTTGTGGAGCTTGCGGGACAGTTTTGCCCATCTGAATCAGTTTTCCATGATTTGAGTATATTTGGAAGGTTGCTTATTGGTGCACGGATTGCACGGGTTATGGCGTCAGATTGTATTAATGTGGCATGTTACTAGAGTGGTCGTGTTGGATGAGATGAGATCATTGGACCCAGAATGGATACTATCGGAATTGATTACAGCATGTTTGGAAGGATAATATCGAAAGTCGACTTAGAATTGGCTATAGTTCTTGTCGAATGAGAGGGAATTCCATGACTGGTTGATCTGATGAATGGTTATGAGTTCTGCATGTTTCTTTCATCATTGGCAGTGTGTCAAGGTTTAGAACGAGGCTTTGTTTGATATGAGGTTGTTACCCGTATTGGGTCGATTTGAGCAACTACTGTGATTAGAAATCATTGCTTCGAGCATTTGAGCTATGTGGTATTTGAGTTTGAGTATTTGAGTTATGGTTACGGCTTTTGGTATAGCTTGTTCAGACTTGTACAGTATGTGGATGCGCAATTCTGATCTTATAAGAAATTCAGGATGTCGGAAATTTGATTCTAAGGCTTGTGGGCTAGGTTGTATTGAGAAATTTCAGTTATGTTGTGTTGTCAGATCTATATGAGATATGGTGACATGGGATCACCCCCGGTTACGTGCATGGTAAGGTTATGCGGCGGTTTGATGGCTTTGGGAACAACTCTTGGCATGTTCGAGGACGAATGTATGTTAATGTGGGGGAGAATGTAACGACCAACCGGTCGTTTTGAGCATTTGCACTTCGCTCGATAGCTTACGGGCATGAGTAGCTACGTATGATACATTATGACTTATGTGAATCGTCGATTTAGATTTTCAGGTTATTCGGAATCGAATTGGAAGAATGGATTTCATTGTCAAAGCTTTAAATTGGGAGAGTTGACCAAGTTTGACTTTTTGTGAATTTGAACCCGGAACGGAGTTTTGATGGTTCTGTTAGCTCCGTTGGGTATCCGAAAAATTATTTGGAGGTACGTAGTTTTGGAAAGTTTGACCGAGGGGTTGACTTTATGATATCGGGATCGAAATCCGATTCTGGAAATTGGAATAGGTCCTTAATGTGAAATGTGACTTGTGTGCAAAATTTAAAGGCATTCCAGATTGATTTGATGTGTTTCGGTACAAGATATAGAATTTGAAAGTTCAAAGTTCATAGATTTCGAATTGAGGTGTGATTCGTTGTTTCGATGTTGTTATGTGTGTTTTGAGGCCTCGAGTAGGTCTGTGTTATGTTATGGGACTTGTTGATATAATTGGTAGAGATCTCGGGGGCCTCGGGTGAGTTTCGGATGGTTAACGGATTGATTTTTAAATTGTAAGACTGCTGGAACTGAAGCCTTCTAGTGTAATCGCACCTGTGGAACAGTAGTCGCAGGTGCGAGCTCGCAAGTGCGATCAGGGGGTGTGCTGAAGCGAGGTGCGCAGGTGCGGAAAGAAACTTCGCAGGTGTAGAATCGCACCTGGGGGAGAAGGAACGCAGATGCGGAGATGGGCTAGACTGGGCACGGTGCAGGTGCGAGAGAGTTAACCGTATCTACGAGCCCGCAGGTGCGAGCGAGGCTCTGTAGATGCGGAGTTGAGGGGAAGGCAAGTCCGTAGATGTTGACCATTTAGCGCAGAAGCAAAGGTCACAGATACGAGCTCTTGTCCGCATGTGTGGATTGACTCGACAGAACCTTTAAGTTCGAGGGTTCGTGGTTTTTCACCATTTTCGGATTTTAGAGCACGATTTGAGCGATTTTTGGAGAGGATGTTTTCACACAACTTGGGGTAAGTGCTCTTGACTTCCTTGTGATTATATTTCATGAATTTATCTTCATTTTTGGTGTAAGATTATCGAATCTTCAAGAGAAATAGAAGAAAATTTCTATAATGTCAAAAAAATAAATTTTTCGAGTTTGAATACCGATTCAGAGTCGGATTCGAGTAAAATTAGTATGGTTGAACTTGTAATTGGATGGGTGGTCGTATTTTATTAGTTTCATCGGATTCCGAGCCATGGACCCCACGAGTGATTTTTGGGGCATAATTTCGGATTTTGTGGAAAATATTAGTATTTTGATATGGAATTAATTCCTTCTAATCTTGAAGCTTATGGTATGAACCCTAAATATATGTATTATGTGAATTGTTGGGAGGTGACGCTCATGCTAGGTGACGGGCGTGTGTGCATGCACTATAGAAATTATGACATAATTGTTTCTGTGAAATTTTGTAGTTAAATAATTTTGGCATTTTCCATGTGGTTCTATGTGTTAAAGAAATTAAGCTGAAAAGCATATTAAAAATCATGTTGAGGCTATGTTCCAGTATTATTGGGACCCACAGAGGTCATATTGCTGTGAATTATTTGTTTTAAATTAAAAATTCATACTCAGTCATATTCATGTCATTACATATCATATCTCAGTCTCTGTTATTATTTATTGATATATTATATCATCATTTTTGGGCTATTTTCATGACATTGTGAGCCCATGAGAGAGAGGCTGGAGAGATTGATGACTGAGTGAGGCCGAGGGCCTGATTGTGAGGATTATTATGTAGATCGGAGCTGCCCGTCTGCAGCAGGCCTTATAGGCTTTATTATAGCACGTGAGTTGTCCGTGCGGATCCAGATATTATATATCACGTGAGTTGTCCGTACGGATCCAGATATTATTATAGCACATGAGTTGTCCGTGTAGCACGTGAGTTGTCCGTGCAGATTCTAGCGGTTGGGCTGTAGGAGCCCCTCATGAGTTTGTACACACCCCCCGTGAACGTAAGTACCTACTGAGTGCGAGTGCCGAGTGTGAGTGCTGAGCAATTGGGAGGAATGAGTGACTGGGAGGACTGAGTGAAATGATACCCTGAGAGTATGCATATGATTTTATCACTGTGTTGCATCGCATTGACATGCACACATGACATACACGAATAGAGATGTATTTTTCACATGTTGTACAGTATCACATCATTCATAATTTCTCACACATATTGACAGATGGGCATAGTGATGCATTTGTTTTACACGGGTTATCTGGAAAGAAAATGAAACATCTCATTTATTATTGAAAGGATTTTGAAAAAAATATTGTTTTCAAACTTATTCACATTTTTGGCTACTTCGGTAAACGATTCGGGTTTTTCAATGATGTACTTGAAAGGAAGAACTATTTTTAGAAATCATGATTTAACTTAGCATTTTACTTCTGAGATACATCTTTTATTACTTGTATTATGTTGTTATGAACTGTTGTGGGATATTGGTATTGGACCCGACCTTATGTTAGCTTGTCACTACTTTCAACCTAAGGTTAGGTTTGTTACTTATTGAGTACATGGGGTCGGTTATACTCATACTACACTTCTTCACCTTGCGTGCAGATATTGGCTGCTGATGTTGTTGTGCTCGATGGGAGCTGGATTGAGGATGTACCTGCGTCCCGGTTGTAGTTGCCTCTTGTTCGTGGTAGCTTTAGATCTGTAAAACTCTGTTTATGTACTTTTCAAACAGACGACGTATTTATTTCATTTCAATTTTGTAAACTCTATTCTTAGAAGCTCATGATTTGTACTACCAGTTCTTGGGGAATGTATAAGATTAATATCTTTATTTACTTAAATTGCTTTAATAATTGCTATTGGAATTGGATAAATTGAAAGTTGTCTTATCTAACAGAATGGGTTAGGTGCCATCACGACTATTTGGATTTCGGGTTGTGACACTTCATCACCCACCAGGGGATGTTCTGCTACAGGATCATGCCTTTCAGATTGAAAAATGCGGGGGCAACTTACCAAAGGCTGGTGACGAAGATGTTCAAAGAACAAATCAGAAAAACGATGGAGGTATACATCGACGACATGCTGGTCAAATCCAAAAGGAAAGAAGATCACATCGACCACTTAAAAGAAGCTTTCGGCATAATCAGGCAATACGGCATGAAACTGAACCCCGAGTAATATGAATTTGGCGTGGCCTCAAAGAAATTCTTGGGTTTCTTAGTGTTACAGCATTGTATTGAGGTCAACCCTGACCAAATCAAGGCCATCGACGGGATACTAGAGCACTTGACCACCAAAAAGCAGGTCCGGACGCTGACTGGTAGTATCACCGCCCTTTCGAGGTTTATTTCACGATCCTCCGATAGGTGCCACAAGTTCTTCGGCGCACTCATAAAGGAGAACAGACTCCAATGGATCCCTAAGTGCGTTCAATCCCTGAAGGAGTTAAAGGTGTACTCGTCCTTGCCACCGTTGCTCACAAAAACAAAACCAGGACAGCATCTCCTCGTCTACCTCGCCATGTACGAAGTAGTTGTGAGCGCAGTATTAGTCCATAAAGATAAAGGTACGCAATCTCCCATCTATTACATTAGTAAGACACTAGTCGATGCTGAGACTATCTACCTCCAATTCCATCCTATCTCAGTCGTCACAACTTTCCCCTTAAGAAGCATTTTATACAAACCCGAACTATCAGGCAGATTGGCCAAATGGGCCATCGAACTAAGCAAGCACGACATATCGACTGCGAATAGCAATAAAGTCACAGGTCCTCGCCGACTTCAGTGCACAAATAATGCCCGAAGTCAAAAAGGAAGTCTTCCATGCTTCTTCCCAAACACAAGACCTCTGGGTCCGGTACACCGACGATGCATCTAATGTGTCAGGGTATGGGCTGGGACTCGTTCTCAAAGTTCCAATAGGCAAAGTGATTCTCCAGTCCATAAGGTGCCTAGACATGACTAACAACGAGGCCGAGTATGAGGCCGTAATTGCAAGATTAAGATAGAACTCAAATACAGGGCGAATCAGCTGAGGTTGCGCTACGATTCTCAGTTCGTGGTCAACCAAGTCACAGTGACTTTCCAAATCAAGGAGCAGAGGTTACAAAAATACCAGACCAAAATATGCAAACTACTACCCGAGTTTGACGAATGTCAGCTCGACTAGATACCCCGAGAACAGACTATCGAGGCGGAAGGCCTCGCCAAATTAGTAGCAGCCACCAAAAAACATTACAGCCGGAGACCAAAATGTGATCCACCTCCTCAACTCGTCCATAGACCAAATCAAGGTAAGATCCATAAACCTGACTTGGGACTGGCACAACTGTATTATTACATATTTGCAGCACGGCGTACTCTCCAAATGATAAAAAAAGGCCAAGAAGCTGCGAATGCAAGTGGCCAGAAATAACATCGTTCACAACGGCCTATACAAAAGGACATATGGCGACCCTCTGGCGAAATGCTTAGGCCCAAATCAGATGCGGCGCGTCCTTAAAGAAGTACACGAAGGCCATTGTGGAGCTCACTCCGGTAATCGAGCTTTGGTCAGGTGCCTCATACGAGCGGGGTATTACTGGCCCACCATGAAAAATGAGGCCGCATATTTCGTGAAAAAATATGAGCAATGCCAGAAGTACGCCCCAATGATCTACCAATCAGGTGAACACCAACATTCAGTAACTTCTCCTTGGCCATTCATCAAATTGGGAATGGACATCGTGGGCCCTCTCCCGGCAGGACGAGGTAACGTACGATTTCTTTTAGTTTTGACTGACTACTTTTCTAAATGGGTGGAAGCAGGAGCATTCGCCCAAATACGCGAACATGAAGTGATTGCCTTCATATGAAAAAACATCATATCTCGTTTCGGTCTCCCTAAATAAATCAGCTGTGATAACAGACCACAATTTGCAGGAAAGAAGGTCGTCGACTTTTTTGAAAAATGGCACATCAAAAGAATATTGTCAACTGCTTACCACCCCATGGGCAACGGGAAAGCGGAGTCCTCCAACAAGTCAATACTGAACATCATGAAGAAGAAGCTCAAAGACGCCAAGGGACTGTGGTCGAAAATATTACTAAAAGTACTCTGAGCCTACCGAACAAAGCCAAAAACAAGCACATGGGAAAAACCATACTTGTTAGTCTATGGGACTGATACAGTAATACCAGTCGAGGTAGGGGAGCCCAGCCTAAGATACTTCCATGAAAGCGGACCCCAAAACGATGACAATAGAAGGCAAGAACTCGATGAAGTTATGGAACGAAGAGATATGGCTTACATGAGAATGGTCGCCTAAAAGCAACAAGCAGAACGCTACTATAACAAAACAGCAAAGATCAGGCCACTTAAAGTCGGCGACTACGCGTTTAAAGCTAAAACACAAGCAAGCAAAGATCCACGAGAAGGCAAACTAGGAACAAACTGGGAAGGCCCATACAAAATCACGGCAACAACAAGCAAAGGGTCATTCACACTAGAAACAATCGAAGGAAAGCGACTACCAAACAACTGGAACATTACACACCTCAAGTACTTCAACTTTTAAAGGATGAGGTCCCAAAAATAACACTCTTTTTCTCTCACTCGAGTTTTCTACCAATTGGGTCTTCTCGAGGAGGGTTTTAACGAGGCGATGTCGGGGATACTTCAGGATTGAAGTGCGCACAGATGAAGACACTGGACGACTAGTTCATTTCTTGATCTCTCACTATTTTTCCAGTTCGACCAATGAAGGGATTAGATAGACCAGGACTGGGACTGAACTACCAGCCAGCACCCGGAAAATATGTAAATATCTCCAAGAATATGAACAAAGAACAAGTACATGAAGTTTATTTCTGCTCTCCCCAAGCAAAGGTTACATTCGATCTCGTTCGAATTAACACGTACTCGGGCCACTACATCAACTAATTAAAGGTTACATTCGACCTCGTTCGAATTAACACCTACTCGGCCCACGACCTCAACTAATTAAATGTTACATTCGACCTGGTTCGAATTAACACCCACTCGGCCCACGGCCTCAACTACATAAAGGTTACATTCGACCTCGTTCGAATTAACACATAATAGGCCCACGACCTCAACTAAATAAAGGTTACATTCGTCCTCGTTCGAATTAATACCTAATCGGCCCACGACCTTAACTAAATGAAGGTTGCATTCAACCTCGTTCGAATTAACACTTAATAGGCCCAAGGCCTTAACTAAATATACGACATGTTTTCCCTCGAACCAACACTCACTAGCCCTCGACCACAATCAAACCTGGGCTTCATTTCAACCTCGTTCAATTTACTCAAACAAATTTATTAAGACAAAGGCAACAAAGCAACAAAATAAAAAACGCACAGAAACCCGAACAAAGAAAAGGAATCAGGCACGAATAATCAAACTTACACTTCATACTTAGAATAATTTTGACAAAGGCTCAAATACACACCTACAAAAAGTACACACAAGTCTGCGGCTAAACAAAAAAGAAGAACAACTAATCATTGCCTGGCCCAGTAGCACCATAAGATTGATCGCCCATATCATCTCCACCTACCTCATCGACATCGCCAGCGGGATATTCATCCTCAAACCAGGCATCCGGTTAAATCTGATCCACGCACACACCCTCCTCATCGTCGCTGACTTCCGGTGTAGCGGGATCCTAGCCCCAAGCAAAATGAGCTTTATGTGACTTAGCATGAGCATCCTCGAAGTCGGCTTCTGAAACAGCACCCCCCCCCCATCAGATCCTTGAATATATCCAGCTGGGCCTCGGCGTGAATCCATTCCTCGTACAAATCTCGTGGAACATCAGGAAAAGCAAATGTGTGGGGAGAGGATAGCCGAGCCAACAATTGCGCCTTCTCGGCCTCAAGAACAATAACTCGATCACTAAGGCTCGAAGCCACTTTCTTCAGCACATCTATTCTCTGAGCCTGGCCTTCTCCAAAGCACTCTCTCGCTCAGCACGAAGAATGCAGATCACAATTGTAAAAGCCAACGCTCTTCTCGCAACCGATAACTGAGCCAACTCCGCTTTCTTTAAGCTCGCCGCCTTATCAGCAACCTCACCACTCAGAGCATCCACTTTGAATTGACATACCCGAGCTCGGCGTGCAACGAAACCACCTGGGCTTGAAGATTGGCGCATTAGGCCTCAACCCCCTTTCTCACCTCAAGTTCTTCTTCTTGGTCCCTCAACACCCTCTCGAGGACGCTGCATTTTCTGATGACCCTCACCAAGTCTTCATCCTTCTCCTTCAGTTCATCTCGGAGAGCCCAGAAAATGCTGCTCCCACCGAATCGCCTGCAATTTATCATGGTATTCGCGATATTTCAGCTTTATCTTCTAAAAAAATGGCCTTACGCACCTCCTCCCATCGGGCGCTCTTGATCTCCAAAATCACAGTCTGAAAGAAAGACAGAAAATGAGGAGTAAGAACGAAACTTTGAGCTCAACATAAAAAAATGGATAGAGATAGGCCGCCTATACTGCTCAATAAAGTGACAACGTTTAGCTTCTCAAGGGTTTTACCATCCACATCGGAACAGAGGGGTATAAGGGAAGGGACCACGTCCTCCGTATTAACCAGCAAATCTAAGTCCAAGGGGATCGCAATAGTCCGCATGGTCCCCTCCAATCTCACCTCAAGTCGGGTAAGTCCTTCCCCTAAAATCCTCACTTCCTCGGCATCCATATCGGAGCCTGTCTCGTAACCTTCTCTGGCTATGCTTTTTCCTTTTGTGTCGACCCTAGAAGAAGGATCCTCGACTGGTAGCGAGGCTGATGGCTCATCCTGCCATAAGATGTCAGGGACTCTCGCCGACGACCCTTCAAAATCCATCACGACCTCAGGGAGATACATACCCTCCCCAGCTCCCGATGATGGTGGAATCGTGGGCGGTAACTCGGCGTCATCTCTAAGTTCTATGGTTACCGTTTCTCGGACTACGAAATCCTCCATCACCAAACTCCCCGCACAGATAACGTTTTCACCGACATCTATATATCGCCTCTTACGGGGAAGCAAGTTATCAACATTTGGTGATGATTCCTCCTCATTGTCCTTGTCTACTAGATGATGCCAAGGGAAAGTCGGGAGTCCTGCTGCAGGCGTAGTCGATGATCGAGCAGACCTCACTACGGTAGATGAAACAAAAGTTGTTTTCCTTTTGCGGAACAATGGAGCAGGAGCCCTTGGCCTTCTCGAAGATCCTCGAGCTGAAAAAGAAAAATTAGAAGACTATCAGTTCCTATACAAAATCGTAAAGAGTGGGCGACCATTAGGTCAACTGTCACTGAAGGAGCGGGCCCGAATTTCTTGATAAAAGATGGCCATTCATGAATCCCCACTGTGTGAGGCAAGACCTGTCTGACCCAGTCATGAATGTCCCAACCAAAGGCGGGGGTGATGTCTCGGCAAAAAGATAGACTACAATTAAAACAGGCAGAAACAATTCTTGGCAAAAAGATACTTACGGGCGTAATTCCAAGCCTCAGGGAATCCACTCACGTTGACCACCACGTCCTCGGTCTTGGCAAAGAAGTAGTTGAGCCAGAACTCACGATTTGCCTTATCGTCCATCTTCACCCCCAAACGTTTACTTCCTCGGTGGCGAAGGTGCAATATCGTCCTCCTATAGAAACTAGGGGCGAAGAGATGCGTCAAGTAGCGAAGTGACGGCTAGCCAACTCCGCATATTTTATCAACATACAGATCAACTTGTAGATGTAAAGGGTGAGTTGGGCTGGGAAAACACCAAAGTAGCGGCAAAATTCCTCCGCCAATGGGAGAAGAGGAAAGGAATAGCCTACATAGAACGGATACGCATAGAACGCGCAATATCCTGGGCGATGTATCTGTACCACATCTCGCCCCGCCGGAATCAGATCGATGTGAGCCGGAATTTTGAACTTTGCCCTAAACTCAGTGAGTTCGACCTCGCTCATCATCGACTCCGAGGCCTCAGGATCGTCTTCAGGAAACTTTGAAAAGTTAGATTTAGTCTTTTCACTATGAGGAATATTTCCTTCACCGTAGGAAACCTCGCATCTTCAAGGGCAACAGAAGCACTGTCGCCGTGAGGAGGCATACGTACTGCTAATGGGGTAGGGTCAGCCACCATACAGGAACCAGAAGGTACGTTAACCATATTTTTAAGAAAAGATGTTTTAAGCACAGAAGGATTGAAAGCAGTGAGAATCAATAAAACCACTAAGGAGTTTCAAACAATGGAGGAAGGAGATACAGAGTTTGCTGGGTACAAGAAGTTTCGTAAATGTTAGGACGTTACCCACGCACCCCTATTTATAAAGATGCAGGCATCAAAACCAAGAAATTGACCATCATTGGATGACATTGCAATCGAAGCGATAGGCTCTATCAGGAGGCGCATGCGAAACGAAGCAGCATCTCTATAAATTGCACCATAATGATACCAGTCGCAGGACGTCAGCTTGATTCGCGGGATTTACGACCCTAGAACTTACGGTTTACAATGGAACACGCCGCGTACTCGCTCCTAATCAGTACATCTCATCCATCTTATCTAAATACTTCAGTCATGTTATACAGAGTCCGCTCATCAAGGCCTTCTGACGTCGGCCTTAATAAGCGGCGGGACTAACTATATAGGCCAAAATCCGTCCCTAGGAAATTTAGCGTAATATGGCATTAAGGAAAGAGTCAGTCGAGCTCGCCCAAGATGCAGCAATGTCATTAGCCGAGGTGCCGACATGAGCCGTAATTGAGATATCGACAGGAGTCGTAGTCGAGATTGTCAACTAGGGTCAAGGTCGAGTTTGACTATTTACGATAAGACTTGTAACGACTAATTTGTCATGATAGGATATTAAGAGGGAATATTCTAGAAAATATTCCCTTTATTTGTACTATTAGGGTTTTCTAGAAAAAAGGCCCCATATATATATAGAAAAAGAGACAATGATAGGGGCATGTAATATTCATTTTGATAAGAACACTTTTGAGAAGAAGATTCTCTCTCTCTTGTAAGAATACAAAGACTACCTTTTGATAAAGATTCTTGTTTATATTATTCCCCACATTTCCACCATATCCGAAAATTATTCATACGATTCTTGGACGTATCGGTCACTCATCATTGTCAGGAGAAACATTCATTCAACCTATTCATTATTGGGTGAATCGTTTTTCTTATTTACTTAAATGCCATTTATTACCATTTATTGTTAGTTATATCTCCATCAATGTTCATGCTTTAAAAATATTCTGCACTTGTTGTCATCAACTATTTACAGGATCTGTCCCCACCTACTGCATGTTTTAGAGATTAATATCTAGAGTTATTATCCTTAACTAGATTTAACCTCTTATTATAAATTAAATAGTTTTACCGAAAATTATACTTTTTGGTCAAACAATTATAAAACTGAAAGATTGAACATATCAAAATTTAATTTCTAAATCTGTTGTTAATGCAGTGAACTATCAATGTAGATGGCAAGGTACTTTTAAGACAAAATTAAAAAAAGAAAATGTTGTATGTAGTTGTGTTCTAGGAGTCATTAGGAAAAACAATTGTGTTATCGAAACCAGAACCCGATCGATAATCGTTGCCAGCTGAGAAACTTGTTCAAATCCTATGTTCTTTGAAAATACACTTGTTATAAAGTCTCATAAGTTCCAAATATGGCCCAAACAGCTCAAGAGATGATAGAAAATCAGTTATGGTTGATGTGGTGGATAATCATGCAACTCTTTCGACACCATCATTTTCACGTGCTTTTCTTATTGATTTTGTTCAATAAACCCTTATACCATTAAAATTTGGGTGCAAAATATGAATTGCTAGCTAGATAGCCAAAAGGGAGAAAATGAAACCAAGGTTTTTTTTGCCTTAACTTTTACATTTGAAAAGATCCAACAACACCATCATCATCATCAACAACAACAACAACAACAACAACGACCCAGTGAAATCCCACTAGTGGGGTCTGGGGAGGGTAGTGTGTACGCAGACCTTACCCCTACCCCGAGAGAGTAGAGATGCTATTTTTGAAAGACCTTCGGCTCAAGAAGACGAAAAGAGACAATATCAGTATCACCAATAGAAACCATAGGAAAAATAACATCATAAAAATGAGAAAGTATATGCAAAGCAAATGCGGTAGACAATACATAGAACCGACACTATGGAAAACAAAAGCGTCGTAAGACACAACCTTGCCAATAGTTGACATCGACAAAAACCCTACCAGACTAGCCTCACAAAGGTACGAAGTAAAGGAGACTCAACTATGTACCTCCTAACCTACAACTCTAATACTCGACCTCCATAACTTCCTATCAAGAGACATGTCCTCGAAAATCTGAAGCCTCGCCATGTCCTGCTTGATCACCTCTCCCCAATACTTCTTAGGCCGTCCTCTACCTCTCCTCGTGCCCTCCAAATCCAGCCGCTCACACCTCCTTACCGGGACATCTGGGCTTCTCCTTTGTACGTGTCCGAACCATCTGAGTCGCGTTTTCCGCATCTTATCATCAATGGGAGCCACGCCCACTTCTCCCGAATGTCTTCATTCCTAATCTTATACATCCTAGTGTGTCCGCACATCCACCTCAATATCCTCATTTCTGCTACTTTCATCTTCTGGATATGTGAGTTCTTAACAGGCCAACACTCATCTCCATACATTATGGACGGTCCAACTATCGCTTTGTAAAACATACCTTTGAGTATCAGTGGCACTCTCTTATTAAACAAGACTTCAGATACTAACCTCCACTTCATCCACCCCACCCCAATACGGTGTGTGACATCCTCGTCAATCTCCCCTTCCCTCTATATATCCGACCCAAGGTACTTGATTTTTCACTACTTAGTATGACCTGTGATTCAAGCCTCACTTCCACGCCCACTTCCCTTGGCTCAGTGTTGAACTTACACTCCAGGTATTCCTTCTTCGTCCTGGTCAGCTTGAAACCTTTAGACTCAAGGGCCTGTCTCCAGACCTCTAACCTCTTGTTAACACTGGTTCGTGACTCATCAATCAGAACTATGTCATCATCGAATAATATACACCATGGCACCTCCCCTTGAATATGGTATGTTAACACGTCTATCACCAAGGAAAATAAGAACGGGCTGAGCGCAGAACCTTGGTGTAACCCCATAACAACTGAAAACTGCTCAGAGTCACCTCCTATAGTCCTAACCATAGTCTTATCCCCATCATACATGTCCTTAATTACCCAAATGTAGGCAGCCGACACGCCTTTTGCCTCTAAGCATCTCCAGAGAATTTCTCTAGGAACCTTATCGTACGCTTTCTCTAAATCAATAAACACCATGTACAGATCCTTCTTCCTCTCCCTGTACCATTCCACCAACCTCCTAATAAGGTGTATAGCTTCCGTAGTAGAACGACCTGGCATGAACCTGAACTGGTTGTCGGATATAGACACTGTCCTCCTCACCCTCGCTTCAACCACCCTCTCCCAAACTTTCATGGTATGACTCAGTAATTTGATACCCATATAATTGTTACAACTCTGGATATCACCTTTGTTCTTATACAACGGACCCACCGTACTCTACCTCCACTCTTCCGGCATCCTGTTCGTCCTAAAAATAATATTAAATAGTCCAGTCAGCCACTCCAAGCTTGCTCTACCCACACACTTCCAAAATTCAATCGGAATTTCGTCTGGCCCGGTCGCTCTACCCCTACTCATCTTACGCATAACTCCCACGAACTCCTCAAACTCGATGCGCCTGCAGTCCCCAAAGTCACGGTGACTCTCGGAATACTCCAGTTCACCTAGCACAATATCCCGATCCCTTTTTTCATTCAGAAGTTCATGAAAGTAAGTTTGCCATCTCCTCTTAATCTAAGCATCTTCCATCAATACTCTACCATCGTTGTCCTTGATGCATCTCACTTGGTCCAAATCCCAGGCCTTCCTCTCTCTCATCTTCGCTAGCCGGAATAACTTCTTCTCTCCGTCTTTTTCCCCCAGTTCCTCGTACATACGGCCATAGGCTGCAATTTTACCCTTCGTGACTGTCAGTTTTGATTCATTCCTAGCTACCTTATACCACTCCATGCACGCCCTCCTTACTAATAAAGCCCAAGAGTTGGAAGGGCGGTTGTCGGCTATAGGAGCTTGAAGGAGCAGCGGTGACGCAAGTACTATGTGATTAGCGACAGCAGACCGTATTAGGGAGGTGGCGAGAGAGGTGTTAGGAGTCTCGACGGGCGTCTCTAGTGGGCACAAAGGAGACTGGTGGTGGAATGAAGTGGTTCAAGGTAAAGTGCAAGCTAAGAAGGTGGCGTACCTGAAGTAAGTGGGGATCATAGATGAGGAGGAGAGGCGAGCATGCATGGAGAGGTATAAGACAGCTAGGAAGGAGGCTAAGCTGGCAGTCAAAGAGGCTAAGACTACTGCATATGGTCGTATGTACGAGGAACTGGGGAAAAACAGCGGGGAGAAGAAGTTATACCGGCTGGCCAAGTTGAGAGAGAGGAAGGCTCGGGATTTGGACCAAGTGAGATGCATTAAGGACGAAGATGGTAGAGTATTAATGGAAGAGGCCCAGATTAAGAGGAGATGGCAGACTTACTTTCATAAACTTCTGAATGAAGAAGGGGATCAGGATATTGTGCTAGGCGAATTAGAGCATTCCTAGATTCACCGTGACTTTGGGTACTGCAGGCGTATCGAGGTTGATGAGGTCATGGGAGCTATGCGTAAGATGAGTAGGGGAAGAGCGACCGGGCCAGACGAGATTTCAGTGGAATTTTAGAAGTGTGTGGGGAAGAGCAGGTTTGGAGTGGTTGACTAGATTTTTTAATGTTATTTTTAAGGCGAAGAGGATGCCGGATGAGTGAAGGTGGAGTACGGTGGTCCCATTGTATAAGAACAAAGGTGATATCCAGAGTTGTAACAATTATAGTGGTATCAAATTACTGAGTCATACCATAAAAGTGTGGGAGAGGGTGGTTGAAGTGAGGGTAAGGATGATAATGTCTATATCCGACAACCAGTTCGGGTTCATGCCGGGTCGTTCGACTATAGAAGCTATACACCTTGTTAGGAGGTTGGTGAAACTGTACAGAGAGAGGAAGAAGGATCTGTACATGGTCTTTATTGACCTAGAGAAAGCGTATGCCAAGATTCCTAGAGAAGTTCTCTGGAGATGCCTGGAGGCAAAAGATGTATCGGTTCCCTACATTATGGCGATTAAGGACATGTATGATGGGGCTAAGACTCGGGTTAGGACAGTAGGAGGCGACTCTGAGCAGTTTTCGGTTGTAATGGAGTTACACCAAGGTTCTGCGCTCAGTCCGTTCTTATTCGCCCTCGTGATCGACACGTTAACACACCATATTCAAGGGGAGATGCCATAGTGCATGCTATTTGCCGATGACATAGTTCTGATTGATGAGTCGCGACCCGGTGTTAACGAGAGGCTAGAGATTTGGAGACAGGCTCTTGAGTCTAAGGGTTTCAAGTTGAGCAGGACGAAGACGGAATACCTGGAGTGTAAATTCAGCGTTGAGCCAGGGGAAGTGGGTGTGGATGTGAGGCTTGAATCACAGATCATCCCGAGTAGAGGCAACTTCAAGTACCTTGGTTCGGTTTTCCAGGGAGGAGGGGAGATCGACGAGGATGTCACACACCGTATTGGGGTAGGATGGATGAAGTAGAGGTTAGCATCTGGGGTCCTGTGTGACAAGAGAGTGCTACCAATACTCAAAGGTAAGTTCTATAAAACGGTGGTTAGACCAGCCATGTTGTATGGGGTTGAGTGTTGGCCCGTTAAGAACTCACATATCCAGAAGATGAAAGTAGTAAAAATGAGGATGTTGAGGTGAATATGCGGGCACTCTAGGATAGATAAGATTAGGAATGATGTTATTCGAGAGAAGGTGCACGTGGCTCCCATTGATGACAAGATGCGGGAAGCAAGGCTTAGATGGTTCGGACATGTTCAAAGGAGAAGCCCAGATGCTCCGGTATAGAGGTGTGAGCGGCTGGTTGTGGAGGGCACGAGAAGAGGTAGAGGGCGGCCTAAGAAGTTTTGGGGAGAGGTGATCAGACAGGATATGGCGAGGCTCCAGATTTCCGAGGACATGACACTTGATAGGAAGATGTGGATATCGAGTATTATAGTTGTAGGTTAGGATGTAGTTGAGTCTTGACTTACTTCGTACCATTGTGGGACTGGCCACGTAGGGTTTTTGTCTAGGGTAGCTAGTGACAATATTGTGTTTTACTACTTCTCTTTTCAGTGCATGTCCTATTTACTAGTTATCGTTTTTGCTTTGCATCTTTCTTCTGCATTTCATGGTGTTCCTATTTTTTCTATGATTGTTGTGGTGATACTAATATTATCTCCTCTTGTCGTTTTGTCTTTTTGTTTTCTTGAGCCGATAGTCTTTCGAAAACAGCCTCTCTACTCCTTTGGGGTAGGGGTAAGGTCTGCATACACACTACCCTCACCAGACCCCATTAGTGGGATTCTACTGGGTTGTTGTTGTTGTTGTTGTTGTCTTCTTCGCTTTCCCTTTACCTTGGACCACTTCATTCCACTACCAGTCTCCTTTGTGCCTGCCAGAGATGCCCGTCGAGGTCCCTAACACTTCTCTCGCAGCCTCCCTTATATAGTTTGCTGTCATCGACCACATAATGCTCACGTCACCACTATTCCTCCAGGCTCCCATAGCCGACAACCGCCCCTCCAATTCCTGGGCTTTATCCTTAGTCAAGGCACTCCACCTGATTCTCGGTCGTCCGCGGTCGAACCTTTTCCTTCTCTTTAACATAATACAAATATCTATCACCAAGAGCCTATGATGCGTCGTGAGTATATCACTCGGAATAACCTTACAATCCTTACACATCCCTCTGTCACACCTCCTAAGGAGGATATAGTCAATCTAAGTCGTCGCCACAACATTTTGGAAAGTAACCAAATGCTCATCCCTCTTCGGAAAGTTAGAGTTCGCAATCACCAACCTAAAAGCCTTAGAGAAGTCCAACAACAAAGTACCTCCTACGTTCCTCTCCCCAAAACTGAAGCCTCCATGCACCTCGCCATAGCCGCTTGCGATCGACCCAATATGACCATTGAAATCCCCTCCTATAAATAGCCTCTCAGTAGGCGGTACTTGACGCATAATCTTATCTAACCCCTCCCAGAATTGCCATTTAACCTCCTCATCCAGGCCCGCATGCGGGGCGTAGGCGCTAATGATGTTTAGGGTACACTCACCAACCACCAACTTAATAGTCATCAATCTATCATTCACCTGTCTAACCTCAACCATCGACTCACTAAATTCCCCATCCACCAAGATACCCACTCTATTTTTACCCTTTCAGACTCCGGAGTACCAAAGCTTATACCCGTCCGCATCCCTCGCCCTAGACCCTACCCACCTAGTTTCCTGGACACATGCTGCATTGACCCTCCTCTTTCGGAGGATCTTTGCCAACTCTATAGACTTACCAGTCAGTGTACCTATGTTCCATGACCCAATTCTCAACCTATAGGCACCTTTGTTACCCTTACCTCCCTTGCCTGCCTTCCCACCCCTAACCCCTGCCCACTTCCCGCTCCCCCCGAGGACATGACCTCACTTGGCCATCCCAGACCACAACCACTATACCTACGACAGACTAAAGGAAATTACTAACACACACTAGGCAACAGACCAGAGTAGAGGAAGATATATTGTAACTACAGACATGCTAATATGGTGATTAAACTAATACGAACTAAGATAGCAACAATTTAACTAACACAATGAAAGGAAACAGCAAAACGGGAGGTACCAACTCCCGCAATTAGAACCTGGGAATTGTCTTGGTATACACGGCGGTATTGCGGCCACCTTGCACGTTCACGTCCAACTCCCGCGTCGCCCCTTATTGACAGTTGCCCGGACTGTTCTTCACTGTTTGCACACGCACATCCCGCTCGCCGCCAAAAGCCATCGAGCCTAACCTGAAATACACACAAAATACCATGAAGTCAAACAAAGGGGGGAGGGGATGTCACTGCTACCACTGGTGAAGTCCCAACCGTAACAAAAAAGCATAAAGAAAAGGTAACGAAGAGGAAATGAGTAGAGAAATGGGGGATTACCCGCAACTAAGAATTAAAAATGGAGAAGAAAAGCAAGAGGGAAAAGGGCCGATGTTGCTGCCCGGCGAAATAACAGCCGCCGGCAGTGTTGTTGCTCTAGTAAGTATGTGAGTGGGGAAGAGGGAAAGAAGAAAGAGGAGAGAGAGGAAGGGGAGGCGTAAGAGATGAGGGGGGAGGGGGGCTTACCTGCTGGTGGGGGTGGTCGCGGCGTGGGGTGGTCGCCGGCTGCCTGTGAGTGTGTGGTCTGGTTTTTGACCGTTGGAGAGGGGATGGAGTGTTTGGCAGAGAGCGGATTCATGATTTAAATCCTATGGGTTTAACTTTTAAAGTTATTAGTATTGAACTCATTATATTTTTAAATATATGGGTTAATATCTACAATTTAACAATTTTAATAAATTTTTACATATAAATTTTTACTGCACATCAAAAGTTATGTGTTCAATTGGATCCGCTAATTATACAATACACCCGCCCCTTATGGCATGCTAGGTTCAAAAGTTGGTTTTCAGACGGTCCCAACTCCATCTTTATACTGACAATAAAAGTTATAAACTTATAGTAGTTGTTAAAAAAAGGAAAGAAAGAAAGAGTATTATGGTACGAACAACTGTAGCACCACGAGATTAAAGGTGAATTAGAATTTTGAATTTATGGGTTTAAAGGTAGCTTATTGGGTTTTAAATAAATAAATAAATAATTTATAAATATTAAATAATTTTTTATAACTTAAATACATAATTTGAATCAAAATTACATGATTCAATTGAGCCCTTACAAAAAGTGTAGCTCCGCCCTGTACAAGATCCTCACCCAAAAAAAAAGAAAAAAAAAGTTTTTCATTTTTTAACCTATCATTCGCAATACCCAAACATTAAGTAGGATCACGGGTTTAAATTCCACTAGAAATATGCCTAATTTTTTCTCCAATTTAGACCGATTACTTCTCTTACTATTTTATAAGTCATAGTTACAATTGTAATGGCTCATACCTAATTCGTTGTTGTACTGTTACTGCTTTTTTCAAATGGAAAAAGAAATAGAAGAATCTTTACATTATGGTGTATGAACATATGGCACGTTAACTTTGGCTGAATCTTTTTGTCTTTTGTTTAGCTGGTTTGCTACCCTGTTATGAGTTAACAAAGTGGAAGAGTGAAGAAATATGTATTGGTAGTTTACCTAACATAGACGAATACCTTTTAAAATTAAACAGGCCAGGAACCGAATCCGAATGTATATAAAATCACATCATCTGAAAATAAACATTTAAAGATTAAGAAGTTACTAGAGGTCAAATATTTACATTTAACACTATGCATCCATTAAAAATTATGCAAATATATTATGTGTAATATATAAAAGAATTGACGGTAAAAGCACTAGGCAAGAAACAACTTTGGGCATAGAGATTGCCTTTTCTTTTTCCTTCTCTTTTTGCTCCCCTCCCCGGTAATAAAATATTTGTAAGGCTAGGTTTAGGGCTGGCGATCAAGTGTAGAGTTCAATTTTAATAAGAAATTTAATTTTTTTATACTCATTTAATTTAGGCTTTTGGATAAGTTAAAACGGTAGTAATTGCAATTAACTTTATTGAAAATAACCAAAATACATTTACTACCTTTTAAATTAATAAGATCAAATAATGACCAAATTGTGTCTCGCCCCGTGGAGTTCAGAAAGCTAGTTTAATCTAATTCTGGAAAAGAGAAAAGCTGCACATATCAACCTTTTCACATTGGAAAAAAGCTCATGCTTAAACGAGCCGTACGTACTACATTATTCTATTGTACTCTATTAGATTTTGTAAACCTTTGACTCGTCAATGATGTTTAAGATCAATCGATAAGGTAGACTAAACAAATATTAGCCTTAGCATTCTTTTTTTTTCTTTTGATTATCGATGGCTCTAGTGATAGGTGTTTCGTTCGGGCCTCAACACGAGAGGTTCCTAGCTTCCATTCTGATTACATGTAGTTATGCTCTTGCTTTATTTTTCCTACCGGAAAATCGAGGTGCTCATTAGCCTTGGTTTTACCCGTATACAGATAGTCCCTTCGTTTCTCTGAGAGTAGATTTACCGAAACGATGAAAAACAACACATGTTCTTCGGTTCCCTCCTCCGTATGTTACAACCGAAACGAAAAAAAAGACAAAACGTCCCATCAGTCGTGTCGTTCTGACTTCGAACACGTGTCAACCATCGGTTGGTTGCCTCCGAATGTGTAGCGTCGCGTACCTCCCCTGTAAAATCTTCTACCCTTTGTTCTATTTCCACTTTCCGATCAAGCTTCTACTATCGAATTTGCTGGCTATCATCAACTTCTTTCAAACTTTCATATCTTCGTCTTTTGATCTTCAAATCCTCATAGTTATTCTTAGGTTCTTACCTAGATTTCCTTCAAATCTTCATACCCTGCTGCTCACCCTTCAAACTTGTTCTTCCAAACCTTCATACTTTTTCCTCAAATTATCAAATTTTACCAGATAACAATGGCTAAAACTTCCAAATTAGTTCCCCAATAGGCCGCCTCTTCATCGTCCCACCTGGCCACGAATGCCGAGGTAGCTACTTCCGAGGCAGCTATTCCCAAGGTGGCCACTCCCGAGGTGGCTAACTCCGGTGCATCTGTCCCCGAGCCTCACATGAAAAGTTTTATCCCCGGGGATTGCTAAATCGCAGACGACTTTAAAGTCGAGAAACCCTCGTCCAAACACGACCGGGGTGAAGGAGCGTCGAGGTACATATGCTCCGTTATGGAAGATGTCCTTCTTGTGGTCTGAGAGGACTGTAAATGGGAAGGAAAGGACATAGTAGTCCAAGGCCTGAGGTTGCTAATACTACCCACGTGGAGGGGTATTTAAGTATTTACACTTACCCCTTCACACTGGCCCGGTAAACCTAATTATTTTTTATTTTTGCAAGAGGTACGAAGCGTGCCTTGGGCAAATCCACCCGTCTCTATGGAGGATGGTGATCCTCCTCTGTTATTTTGTGAATAACACCGAGTCTCGTCGGTTCACCATCGACCACCTACTCTATCTATACAGTTCCCGAATTTTCCGAGTGGGACTAATCAAGCTCACTCGCTAGGCGAGAAAGGCCCCCTTCTCGAGTATTGACGAAGATCGAGATCAAGGCTGGCAGGGGCGCTTCGTTCGGGGGAAGACCGAATTCTTGATTCCTCCCGAGTTCATGCCGTTTCCCGAGAAGTGGAATGCATCTCGTAAGTGCAACCTTTCCTTAAGTATCATTTTTTCTTCATTTCCCTTCTTATCATTCGTATTTGTGGTTGAGCAGTTGTTACCTCGGTCCAAAATGCGGTTCCTCGGCTCAAGGAGTTGATCGAAGGCATCTATAACAAGATGTCGTACTTCGACTGCTCATGGCACAAGCTTTCGAAGGGCCGATGAGAGTCCCATTTTCATAGAGGTTCTTCTTCGAATGGCTATTACCGTGTTCTTAGCTCACATCATACTGACCTTTCTTTTTTCTTTTGCAGGTCTGCCTAAGACCACCGAGCTTAGGCCTTTGGAAGGGGACGAAGACGTATCCTTGTCCGTTGATCCCTCCATTACAGGACAATCTGGGACTGCCGCAGGGGAAAAGAAGAAAAGGAAAATAAAACCTTCGGGCTCCCCGGGTGCCAAATTCCGACTCACTTCTCCGACTCAGGGAAGAGTCGGAAGAAAATAATATTTTTGTTGCCCATGGATCGACCCCTCCCGGGGTACAAGAGACAGCCGATGGAGATGGGGGTGGGACCTCTCGTGATGCCGTCTCCGCTCCGAAGGAAGCGCCCGGTGTCGATATTATGAAGATGCCCTCCTACATCGGGTCCATGCTCGAGGAGGCCTAAGCAGTAAAAGTGAAGTCCAGTGAAGGGGTTCATGGCGCGGACGACCCCCTTCATTCTTTCTTCGATGGTATGGACTAGTCCACTTTGGAAGATTTTTTGGGGTTGGACGACCTGGAAAACCTGAAGAAGGATATATCTTCGGAAGCTGGAGGGCCGAGTTAGAGCCCAAAATTGATTAATCGGTTTCCCGCTCCTAGTGTGGACCCTGGTCGCAAGAGAGCGGTTATTCTTACTGTCCCGAAGGATGCCGGTGTTCTATCTGCTCCCGTAGGCGTAGCCAGCTACCTCCGATGCTTGGAGTCCGAGGAGGACCAGGCAAAAATAAACGAAGTGGATGTGCCGTGTCTTTCCAATGAGGCATAGCAGGCACTGCACCGGGTAAGGCATCGTTTTGTCTATTTGTATTTTACTTAGGTTTTGATATTTCTCACAACTTTTGTTGTTTTTTAGATCTCAATACTTCACCACGAGAGCTTCCTCCGGTACTGTGTTAAGGTCAGTCAGTCAGCTCAAGCTCCTTAACAAACAACAAGACAAGACCGTCAAAGACCTTCAGGCCGAGCTGGAAAGGGCTTAGAAGGAAGAATCGGCCCTGAGGCAGGATCATGCCGACCTGGTCAAAAAGGTAAAGGTCTTTGAAGTTAGAAACGAGGATCTAGTCGTAGTGGCTAACGACAAAACCTCACAAGTCCAACAGAAGATCGACCAGATTGGCCAACTCTGAAAGGAGATGAACGAGATCCAAGTCATGGCCGATGGGTAGAAGAGCAAAATGGATCTGTTGGCTTCGGAAAAGGAAACCTCCCAGACAAAGCTGACATCGGTAGAAGTTTAACTTCAGATGGCTAAGGAGAAAGTTGACAAGCGAACTCATCTGAATGATGATCTACGAGCACAGCTAAGCTCGGCTGTCACAAAGCGAGATGCCCTCAGTAGAGATTACGTGAAGTCAAAGTTGGAGACAACCTCTGCCGATGCTGAGGAGATGGTGGCCCTATACAAGGCCGATGTCAAAGCAGCCGAGGCCCGCTTGAAGACCAATGCTGAATATATGTGGTGGCTATCTCGAAGGGAGACCCTTGAAGAAATTCACACCCGAGGCTTCGACTTGTCAGCCGAGATCGAGAAAGCAATAAAACTTGAGGCCGAGGTGAAGAAACTTTCCGAACCTGAAGGTGCTGAAGGCTCCGAGGGTTCTGAGGGATCCGAAGGCTCCAACAGTTCTGGCGACGAGTCGAGCCCTGGTGAAGATAAGGCATGAATGCCTTAGAACTTTTTTTTAATTTTTGTCTTGTGTATGTTTTTTGTTTGTTTTGAGGCTATTTTTGTTGGGCCTTTGTAAATACATTCTGGAATATATAAAATTTCCCTTTCTGGAAATTTCAAGTCTACTTTTTAGCATCTTTTCATAATTTCTATTTTTGTAAATATTTCTAATGCCTCAGCATAAAATCAAATATAACAATAAGTCATTCATTTTTCATATGTCCGAAGAGAGTGTGACTTCGACGCAACTTTACTTGCTCGAGGCCTTGAAAACTTGGTGTGGCAGTTGTCCCAAGATGCTTAAGTGATTTTAGACGATGCTTTTGCCGAGGGTAACATTTTAGCAGGTTTTGAATTTTTATAAAGGCCTTATGTTCTGATTACGAGCTTCAGACACCTCCGATCTATTTTTTAGGTGGTCGTAGCCTTTTTTGTTTAGACACTACCTAATAGGTTTGTGCCTCCGGGATTTAGTAGCATGGGTTTCCCAAACTTGTTTTGGACGATAGTTCCCGAGTAGGGGTAGACTTTGGGCTCGATAGCCCCCGAATAGGGATAGCCCTTAGGCTCGATAGTCCCAGAATAGGGGTAGCCCTTAGGCTCGATAGTCCCAGAATAGGGGTAGCCCTTGGGCCCTTAGGATCTATGTTTTAAGAGGCAAACATACGTAATAGCAAGGTGGAAACTTTCTTTCATTTCTATGTGTAAAGTACATGATCGAAAGCGTGTAAAAGCTCGTATTGTGGCTAAGGTGGCCTATGTGGGTACGGTTCATTTGACCATTTGGCCCGTACAATAAATCCTAACCACCGAGCCTAAGTTGTTCAAGCACAAAGTTTCCTTCTTTCCTTGCTAAGAATCTTAACCCGGGGGTGACGGCCCCAAGTATTCGAGGTCGATCTTGAGAGGGATCAGATACTATAGATACACCTATTGACTTCGATTTAAGACCGGCCTTTGAATCTAAGTTAGCATGAATTACTATTGCCTCGTTAAAAACCTTGCCAGAAAACCCATCTGGGACAAAACCAGTTCAAGGGAAAAAGAGTGTAGCGCGTGCTTTCAGACCTAATAATCACATTCTACTTTGGTTGTTGCCTGCAAGTGTTAGTCCGATTCATAATATTATGAAAATGTAAATGAGATCATACCTTAGTAGCAGTTCCACTTTAAGTGCGACACATTCCATTTGTTCGGCAATTGTGTACTGTTTCCTGCTTCGAGCTTATATGTGCCTTTGTCGGTAATTCATATGACGCGATATGGTCCTTCCCAATTCGGTCCCAACTTTCCCTCGTTCGGATTTCGGGTATGTAGTGTTACTTTTCTTAACACCAAGTTCCCGATCTTGAAGTATCGGAGTTTGGCTCTTCGGTTGTAATATCTTTCCATCTGCTATTTCTGGGCAGCCAAGCGGACTAGGGCGGCCTCACGCCTTTTATCCAATAGTTCTAGGCTCGTGCTCATGGTCTCACTGTTCGATTCTTCGATCGCATATTGGAACCTGAGGCTTAGTTCTCCCACTTCGACCGGTATTAATGCTTCGGCATCGTAAACCAATGAAAATGGGGTGGCCCCGGTACTAGACTTAAGTTGAACGATATGCCCATAATACTTTGGACATAATTTCCTTTCATTTTCCTTTGGCATCGGTCAACTACTTTTTTCAGATTTTGGAGTATTATCTTGTTTGTAGATTCTTCTTGTCTGTTCCCACTAGGGTGATAGGGTGTCGATAGTATCTTTGTAATCTTGCTGCCAATGAATTGCTTCCCATTTATCACACACGATCTCGGCCGGTATCCCAAACTGGCATATTATGTGGTCCCAAATAAATTCATCGACTTCTTTTTCCCGGACCTTCTCGAACGCTTGAGCTTCGACCCATTAAGAAAAATAATCGGTCATAAATAGTATAAATTGAGCCCACTTCATAAATGGCTATAGGGACAAGACCAAATGTAACAACTCTCTGGGTCGATGGATCATTGGTGTGTGTCTCTAACAGCCATCGTATCTTTGTCGAAATCCTTCGTATCTTTCTCAAAGTCGATCTAGTAATAGTCGCCCCTGATTATCTTCTGAACCAAAGATTCCGCCCCTGAATGGTTTCCACAAGTGCCTTCATGAACTTCTCTCAAGACATATTCGGTATCTCCTTACCCTAAGCATATGGCGAGCGGGCCGTTGTATGTTCTTCTGAACAGAGTCCCTTCAGGAAGGCTAAACTTGGACGTCTTCGTGTGCAGAGCTCTCATTTCTTTAGGATCCGAGGGCAACTTCCAAATCTTCAAATAATCTATGTATTTGTTCCTCCAATCCTAAGTTAAATTTATGGAGTTTATTTTGGCATGCCCTTCTTCTACTACCGATTTCATGAGCGGAACGGCTGTTCCTGAACTGAATTCATCGTCATCAACCGATGACCCCAAGTTAGACAAAGCATCGACCTCGTTATTTTGATCTCGGGGCACGTGCTGTAGGGTCTATTCCTTGAATTGATGCTGCTTTACCTGCAATCTGTTTAAATACTTTCGTATTCATTCCTCTTTTACTTCGAACGTCCCATTGACTTGATTTACCACAAGGAGGGAATCACACTTAGCTTCTACCACCTCGGCCCCAAGGCGTTTAGTCAATTCAAGACCTGCGATCATGGCCTTATACTCGGCCCCATTGTTAGTCAATCTCACAGTTCTAATAGACTACCTAACAACATTACCTGTAGGCGGCTTAAATACAATCCTGAGTTCGGACCCATTTGCGTTCGAAGCACCATACGTAAAGAGGGTCTAGACTTCCGAGGAAGTCCCCGATGTTAACAACAATTCCTTTTCGACTTCGGGTATTAAGGCCGGCATAAAGTCGACTACCAAGTCAGCCAAAATTTGTGACTTGATGGTGGTCCGGGGTCGATATTCGATATCTTACCCGCTAATTTCTATGGTCCATTTGGCCAACCGGACCGAGAGTTCGGGTTTGTGCATAATATTCCTCAGTGGGTAAGAGGTCATGACACACATGGGGTGGCATTGAAAGTATGGTTTTAACTTTCTGGAGGCGCTTAGCAAAGCGAGCGCCAACCTTTCCAGGTGAGGATATCTTGTTTCGGCCTCGCCTAGAGTTCTACTAACATAGTAAATAGGCAATTTCGTACCTTCCGCTTCCCGGACTAAGTCTTCACTTACCGCCACCTCGGATACCGCTAAGTAAAGGTACAACTGCTCGTCCGCCTTCAGAGTATGGAGTAGGGGTGGAATCGAAAGGTATTGTTTGAGTTCTTCCAAAGCTTATTGGCATTCCGGGGTCCAAGAGAAATTATTATTCTTCTTCAACAGCGAGAAGAAACGATGGCTTTTATCTAAGGACCAAGATATGAACCGGCCCAGTGCGACTATACGCCCGGTCAGTCTCTAAATGGCCTTGACACTGTCCACCATGGTGATGCCTTCTATAGCTTTGATTTTATCAGATTTTTAACGATCCCTCGGTTAGACACCATAAACCCGAGGAATTTTCCGGATCCGATCCCGAATGCACATTTTTTCGGGTTTAGCTTCATGTTATATCTCTTTAATATATCGAAGGTTTCTTTTAAATATTTCAAATGGTCCGCTGCTAGCTTGGACTTGACTAACATGTCGTCGATATAAACCTCTATTGATTTTCCTATCTATTATTCGAACATCCGATTTACTATGCATTGATAAGTAGCTCCGGCGTGTTTTAAGCCAAATGGTATTACATTATAACAGTAAGTGCCAAATTTAGTGATAAAAGAAGTCTTTTTGTGATCTTCCAGGTCCATTCGAATTTGGTTGTACTCAGAATAGGCGTCGAGAAAGCTGAGTATCTCGTGCCCGGTCGTCGCATCGATCAGGGTCGATCGACAGGTTGGCGTCGATGGTTACATCAAAGTTGTCATAGACTAGGTTTGCAACTTAGACTCTGTTGGGGTCAGCATGGGCACTGAAAAGTGGGAATTTTGACTACTTATTAGCGCCTTTTGGCTTTTGTTTCTGTCTAAAGCATTGAATTATGTTCGTAAAACTAATAAAATTATACAAAATTGCAGGAATGCTAGAAGTTTGTCTCCCGAGATGAAACCCGACTCAAAAAGGAGTACTCCTAAACACAAGGCAATAAAGGCCATGGAAGAACAAATTCTGCAGCCGCAGAAGAAATTGCGGACTACAGAATTTAATATGCGGCCACAAACTAAGAAGGAAAATGTAGCACACATTTGCGCAAATTGTGGACCACACATTAATTGTACGGACCCAAAGCATGGCTTAGAGTCAAAGATTAGAGAGAATGCAAAAATACCAAGTCCAGAGCCTTAGTGAATTGCGGACCACACAAGAAATATGCAGCCGCAGAATAGTTGCCTTGCGGCTGCAGTCCAGAAATGTGTGATTGTAGAAGAATGCCTCGCGACCGAAGTTCAGAATTGTGCGACTGCAGCACTCCAGCTCCTACCAGATAAAGAAATTTGCGGACCGCACATGGAATTGTACGGCCGCAGAACCTCCCGAGGGGCATTTTTGTCCGAGATTTTCAGCCTTGTATAAATAGACGAGTTTCACAAAATTAGGTCAAGTTTGAACCTCTGAAGTTACTGTAGCCGTTTTTCTTTGCGATTTTAGGAAGTTTTACTTTGTTTTGGTGTGTTTACAATAGATTTAATCATTTTAAGCTTTCATTATGATTTTAATTAGTCTCTCTTCTCTATTTTCTTCAGACCCAATTATGAGTAGCTATATTTCTACTAGGGTTGTGACCCAACCCTAGTGTGTAAACCTTATGTGTATCTAATTTAGTGCTTATTTATGAATGGGTGTTTATTATTTAGCATAATTCTTGCTTTATTGTGGAATTAATGGTTGCAAACATTAGTTCATGCCTATTTGACTTAGTCTCTACTTGAGAAAGAGAGACTTAGTCTAGGATAACTTAGCAAATAAGGAATTGGGTCAATTGAGAGATTGATTAACCCAATTAAAGGGTTCAACCTAGAGATAGTAATAACCCGACTTGAGCACTTATCAACTGTTTTGGGTGATACCCATTTGGTCTTAAGTAAGCCAAATGGGGCAAACCCACTCTCTGACCGAGAGGTATTGAGTGGATAAAATAGAGTTGATAGCTATAATACACCCAAATCAACAAAACAAGCATTAAAGTCTTTATCCTATTCGGCAAATGCCTAGGTCATGGTCACAACTCTAGGCCTTTTATCCATTTGGAAGAAACCTTAAAAAATAATTTTCTCTACTCTTCTCCCTTTATTTTGTAATCAATAGAGTTAAATTAGAAATAAAAAATAAATCTTTGTGTGGAAGTCTAATCTAGATAATCCAATCACTCACACTTAATTATATACCCCTAACCCCCATCTTAGCTCCTTGTGGATTCGAGCCCGACTCTTAGTTGGGTTTCTATTATTGCAAAAGACCGTTTCATATCTCTTTTGAGGTGTGCTTTGGACGTGACCAATTTTTAGCGTCGTTGCTGGGGAGTTAAAAACGGTGTTAGCTATATATTTGGGTGTGTTTTTGGAATATCTTCTTTACCTTCCATGTTATTAATTTGTTTGAGAAACCATAGGTACAACCATGGCAAACAATGAGCTCGAAAATATTTCTTTGGGGGATGTGGACGTCGAGGATGAGCAAATTGATGAGGTTCCTCTTGAACATCAAGCCAATAAAAGAGGCCGAGTGCCTCATGACTATGTCCCCGCTCCACCCCCACCTCCACCATGAGCGGCTCCATACCGGGTGTTACCTAATGAAGGATATGCTAGTGCAATAGTCCCTCTCCGTATTAGGGAGGGCAACTTTCAAATCACCAATATGATGCTCACTTTGCAAGAGCAACGAGGTTTCTTCACCGGTGCTCCATGTCAAAATGCATACAAACATTTGAAGGGGTTTGTGGACACTTGTTGGGGGAGCAAACAAACAAATGTCTTCGATGATGCATTGAGGCTAAGGCATTTTCCCTTCTTTCTACGGGGGAAAGCTTTAGATTAGTTGGAACATTTGCCAAACCATTCCATTCACACTTGGGATGAGTTGGCGGAAACGTTTATTTCTAAGTTCTTCTCTCAGGGGCACATGGCTACACTTCGAGATGAGATTTTGGCATTCAAGCAAGAGCCAAATAAACCACTACACGAGATATGGGAATGCTATAGAACAATGGTTAAGGAATGACCCAACAATGATATGATGGTAAATATGATTCAACAAACTTTCTATTGTGGGATCAACATAACGAACCAATGTATAGTGAATCAACTAGCCGGTGGGAACTTCATGACTATGCCTTATGCGTAGACGTGTGAGATTTTAGTAGAAATGGCGGAAACATCATCGGCATGTCAATCCAGGCCTAATGTTCCATAAGGTGATCCCAACGTGATCCACCTTCACAAAATGTTGCATGACTATGGGCAACCATTGCCGAATTAACTACCACCATGAATCAATTAGCAAAGGCTCAACTTCAACAAGTGCAAAATCCTAAGAAATTCAATGCCATCGAGGCGGTGAACATGATGGAGAACAAAAAGAGAAGCAAGGGTCCACAAGTGTAACATCGAGTGGACAATTTTGTGCAAGAGGATAGTGGTTTTGATCAATATGATTATTACAATGACCAAGAAGAGGAGGTTCAATATGTGAACAACTTTCAAGGGTAATAAAACAACTTCCAAGGCCAAACCAACAACAACGGCAACCTAAAAATAATCAAGGCAATTGAAGTTCTAACAACCAAGGAAATTGGAGTGGTGGAAACAATCAAGGAAATTAGAGTGACAAGAATCAAGGAAATTGGATTGAACCATAATCAAGGCGGATTGAACCATAATCAAGGCAACCAGGGGTCGGGTTTTCAAAGGCCCTCGATGTATGAACAATCGAACAACCTGCCTCCTTATCCTTCCCATGGTCCTAGTTCTTCACCCAGTGAGATGGGGCATGTTGAGAACATGTTCAAGCAAATTATGGAAAAGAATGTCGATTCGGATGCCCAACTTGCCTCACACAGCACATCGATCCGTAACTTAGATGTTCAAATAGGGAAAATATCTCAAGCTCTAAATTCTTGTCCTAAGGGGGCACTACCAAGTGACACGGTGGTAAACCCAAAGGGTTGAAATAACATGGGGCATGTCATGGCCATTACTTCAAGAAGTAAAAGAGGTGGGAATGCACCCACCTCAAGTCAAAATCAACTTGTGGATGATGATCAAGTGGTACAAGAAGAAGAGGTCTCGAACAACGTGGTACAATCAAATGATGAATTTCGGATTGATACTAATGATAATGTAGAAGAGACTCAAGAGGATGTGAACCCGTCTAGCGATCACATTATTGACATACCAGAACTGGTAGTGCAAAAGGCTAAGGCACCATTGCCTAAGCCTCCACCTCCATATCCTCAAAGACTTGCCAAACAAGAAGGCGAGAATCAATTCAAAAATTTTATTGAAATGATGAAGAGTCTCTCAATCAATGTGTCATTAGTTGAAGCTTTGGAACAAATGCCCGATTATGCAAAGTTTATGAAGGATTTTGTGACAAAGAAGCGGTTAATGAATATTGAAACTACAAAACTCACTCATCAAGTGAGTGCAATTGTGCATTCAATGGCTCCTAAGTTGGACGATCCCGGTGTTTTCACTATTTCTTGTACAATAGGAAGTGCCGAGTTTGTTAAAGCTCTTTGTGATCTTGGGGCAAGTATTAATTTGATGCCTTATTCGATTTTCAAGACCTTGGTAATTGGGCAACTAAGACCCATCTCTATGATAGTACAAATGGCCGATTGTACCATAAAGAGACCTTTGGGAGTGATTGAATATGTCTTGGTTCGTGTTGATAAATTCATTCTTTCGGGAGATTTTGTCATTCTAGATTGTGTAGTTAATTATGAGATGTCGATTATTCTTGGAAGACCTTTCCTTGCTACGGGGAAGGATTTTTGCGATGTTGAAGCCGGAGAACTTACTTTCTGGGTGGGTGATGAAAAGGTGGTATTCCATGTGTGCAAGTCCATGCATCAACCAAATAGCAACGAGGTGTCTTCTTTTGTGGACTTGGTGACCGATGTTATTGTTGATGATACAAGTGACACGATCAACGTTGGTGATATATTGGAGGCCGTCTTACTCAACTTTGATGATGACGATATGGATGGCTTCATGGAATGTGTGAACTCTTTGCAAGGAATGGGGTCGTACAATTATGCACCCCGAAAACTATCTTTGGATCTTGAAAATAGGACACCTCCTCTTACAAAGCCTTCCATTGAAGAGCCTCCTACCTTGGAGTTGAAGCGATTGCCTCCACATCTTCGGTATGAATTTCTTGGCCCTTGTTCTACTTTATCAGTTATTCTTTCCTCTTTTTTGATTAACGTGCAAGTCAATTTTACATTGGCGGTGCTACATAAGAGGAAAAAAGCTATTGGATGGACATTGGCAGATATTAGGGGGATAGGCCCTGTATTTACATGCACAAGATCAACTTGGAGGAAAGCTCCAAACCATCTATTGAACATCAAAGGAGACTCAATGAGGATATGCAAGAAGCTGTCAAAAAGGAGATTATCAAGTAGTCGGATGCCGGGGCTGTCTACTGCATTTTTGATAGTTCGTGGACTTCTATGGTTCAATGTGTCCCAAAGAAGAGGGCATGACGGTGGTTACCAATGATAAAAATTAGTTGATTCCTACATGAACAGTGACCGGTTGGAGAGTGTGTATGGACTATTGCAAGCTCAACAAATTCACAAGGAAGGATCATTTCCCATTTCTTTTCTTAGATCAAATGCTTGATAGATTGGCCGGTCGTGCTTTCTATTGCATTTTTTATGGGTATTAGGGCTACAACCAAATCCTTATTACTTCGAAGGATCAATATAAAATAACCTTTATATGTACCTACAGTACTCTCACCTTCAAGTGAATGCCATTTGGTTTGTGCAATGCACCGGCGACTTTTCAAAGGTGTATTATGGCTATCTTCACGGACATGGTGTAGGACTACCTTGAAGTTTTCATGGATGACTTCTCGGTGGTTGGAGATTCTTTTGATGATTATATTGCAAATTTAGATAAAGTGTTGGCAAGATGTAAAGAAATAAATTGGGTGCTCAATTGGGAGAAGTGTCATTTCATGGTCGAGGAAGGTATTTTACTTGGCCACAAAATATCAAAGAATGGAATTGAAGTTGACAAGGCAAAGATTGAGGTGATTTCTAAACTTCTACCTCCAACTTTGGTGAAGGGTGTGCAGAGTTTCTTAGGCCACGTGGGGTTTTACCGGCGTTTCATCAAAAATTTCTCTAAGGTGGTAAACCCGTTTTGCAAGCTTTTTGAGAAATATGATAAGTTTAACTTCAATGATGAATGCATGAGAGCCTGTCAATTTTTAAAGTTCAAGTTGACAACCACTCCCATCATCACCGCTCCAAATTGGAGAGTCCCTTTTGAACTCGTCTGTGATGCAAGTCACGTAGCGGTTGGGGCTGTTTAGGGACACAATTTAACAAGATTTTTCATCCAGTCTACTATGCTAGTAAGACCATGAATGGTGACAAGTCAACTATACCGTTACAGAGAAAGAGCTCATTGCCATTGTGTTTGCAATTGATAAGTTCTGTCCGTACTTGATGGGTATGAAAGTTATTGTCCACGCTGATCAAGGAGCTCTTCATTATCTTATGAGCAATAAAGATTCCAAAACTCGGTTGATGAGATGGGTGTTTTTGTTGCAAGAGTTTAATATTGACATCCAAGATAGAAAAAGGAGTGAAAATCAAGCGGCGGACCACTTGTCTCGTTTGGAGGATGAGGGGAGGCCGCATGGCCTTGAAATCAATGACTCCTTCCCCGATTAGTAAATCTTGGCTATTTCAATGAAATAGGTTCCATGGTTAGTGGATCTAGCAAATTTCCTTGTGTGTGAAATCATCTCGGATGAGTTCTCTTCAAACCAAAAGAAGAAGCTCAAACATGATTGTCAAGAGTATTATTGGGATGAACCATACCTTTTCTGAATTTGTACGGATGGGGTGATTACAAGATGTGTACCGGAAGAAGAGCAAGGTTAAATTCTTGGGGCTTGTCATTCTTCGCCATATGATGGCTACCATGGTGGAGCAAGAACAGTGGCCAAAGTGATAAGTTGCGGTTTCTATTGGCCCACTCTTTACAAGGACACAAGTGATTTAGTAAAAAGATGTGATGAATGTCAAAGGGCCGGTGGAATCTCAAAGAAAAATGAAATGCCCCTCACCACCATCTTGGAGATTGATATTTTCGATGTATAGGGTATTGACTTCATGGGTCCTTTTGTGAGTTCTTGTGGAAATACCTACATCTTGGTCACGGTGTATTATGTGTCCAAATGGGTGGAGGCTGTTGCTCTACCCAACAATGAAGCGAGAAGTGTAGTGGAGTTCTTGAAGAAGAATATTTTCACAAGGTTTGGTACTCTGCGGGCTATTATAAATGATGGGGGATCATATTTTTACAACAAGGCTTTCGACTCTTTACTTAGGAAGTATGGTGTTACTCATAAAGTCATGACTCCATATCATCCACAAGCTAGCGGTCAAGTGGAAGTCTCCAACCGGGAGATAAAGAGTATTTTGTCCAAAACAATGAATGCCAACCAGACAGATTGATCCCCCAAGAAGCTTGATGATGCATTATGGGATTATCGGACGACTTACTTTACTTATCGGAATGTCGCCATACCGGTTGGTGTTCGACAAAGCTTGTAATCTTCGGGTGGAATTAGAACACAAGGCCATGTGGGCACTAAAGAAGTTGAATCTTGATTGGGATGTAGCCGCTAACTTGAGGGTTCCACATTTGAATGAGTTGGATAAGTTCTGGTACCATGCTTATGCAAGTTCGTCCTTGTAAAAAGAAAAAATAAAATATCTTCATGACAAATACATTTGGAACAAAGAGTTCAAGGTGGGCGATCTTGTGTTGTTGTTTAACTCAAGGTTGAGGATGTTTCCGGGGAAGTTAAAGTCTAAATGGAGTGGTCCTTTTGAAATTGTGGGTGTGACACCTTTTGGTGTATTGGACTTGAACAACAGATACAATGAGGTATTCCAAGTCAATGGTCACCGAGTGAAGTACTATTCGGGAAAAGTTGGAGATGGCCACGTCGTGGCGGTCATTCATTTCAATTGATGGGATTCTGCGTCGTGCCGCGATATTAAATTAGGCACTTCCTAGGAGGCAACCCATGTTTCTTCTTTTGTAATTAGGTATTATTTTTTGTGCTAACTTGATTTGAAGTGTGTTGCAGAGTTGAGTGTGACTTACAGGGATTGTGGACAAAAATGAGGCTAAGTATTGCAAGAAGAGCGGACCGGAATTCATTTATGCGAATCGCACAATTTGGAGTGTTGTAGCAAAAGAGCACTGCGGCCACATAATTACGTTGCGGACCGAACACTCTCTAAAGTTAGTCTGTTAGAGAAAAGGTCAATATGCGACCACAAGGGGAAATCTACGACCGCAACAAGAAATCTGTGACCGTACGAAGAATTTTTACGGACCGCAAATAGAGAACCACAATTGAAGCCTCGGGTAAAAGAGTGCGGGCCGCATATGAAATTGTGCGGCCGCACTCGCCTCTCTTGCCCTTGGTGAAACCATGTACTATAAATAGAAGGGTAGGGACTATTGTTACATTTTTTCCCTCTCTGAGCACAAAACTTGCACATATTGAAATTTCTTGGTCAATCATCTGCCCACACATCCAAAAATTGTGATCACTCATCCCTTGCACTCATTCACATATGGTATGCGTAAATTCCAAGTTAGAATTTTTTAATTTTTAGTTTAATTTGTAGCTTTTTAATTATTTTTAGGGCATTTGTCAATAGAATTTAATTGTGCATTCATGTGGGGGTAAATCAGTAGTGGGTTAACTAGTACATGTTCTATGGGGACTGAATCAACATATTTTCATGCCTTTATACTGTTACTATGCCAAATTTTGCAAAACAAAATAATTGCAAACCCTAGATTGAAATAACTGACTCTTCGTATATTTTAAATTCTATGGTAGCACCTGAAATTGTGCGGTCCGCAGAAGTTAACTGTAGGTCAGTTATAGTTAAGAATGGGTCTGCAGCCGCAACAAAATTGTGCGTGCCGCAGAATTCCTATTGCATCCACAGAACAGCCCTTTCACTGTCTTCAGAGAGTCTACATTTTGTGACTCAAATATGCGGCTACATGTCAAATTGGGCGGACCGCAGAAATCATGTTGCGTCCGCACATCAGCCAACTCTCAGTCATCAGAGAGTTACCATATTTTGGGTTTCTAAGATGCGACCGCAAGTGAAATTGTGCGTACCGCACTTCACTTCTACGGCCGCAACGCTAAATTCTATGGCCGCAACACTAAATTCTATGGCCGCAATGCTAAATTCTACGGTCCGCAAGGCTTCATCTACAGTCGCAGTAAAATTGTGCTGACCATATATCCTTACCATGCAAGCATACTGTGTCTGTGACCTTCACTGTGTTTTTTGGTATATTCTTGCATATCTCTTGTATATGCCTTAACATTGTAATACAACTAACAACCGCGATTGCTTGATACAAATAATGGCCCGATCTAGAGGCAGAGATGACACTTCTAAAGGGAGGGGTGAACCTTCTCGGGGATGAGGCAAGAGAGCTTTACCTAGTGCCCAACAACAAGAAATTAGAAAAAGACAACAGTCGAGAGAGAGAGAGGTGCAGATCTCTCCAAGACGATTTCATACGCCCCGTCTAGGGACGTATCAGAGGGAAACTCAGCCTCTGTTCAGGAACAACCGACAGTATAGTCTAGGCCGTCAGGGAGATTTCAACTAAGAGATGAGCCGTCCTCATCCCACAACACTTATGAGGGTTCGAAAAGTGCTAGTCAGTATTCTAAGCCATCCACTACACCTGTCCCCGAGGTACCAGATACATCAGTTCAAGACATCCCCGATGATGGTAGAGGGGGAGATGCCACAACCGCTGGGATTGAAAGAACAAAGAAGAAAGAGGTTTGGGAGGACCTATTCATTAGCCTAGCAGATTTCACTAGTTTCCGCACATGGTGGCTGGCGAGGTCGCTAACACTTGAGCGGTAATTCTTACTCACAGATTTATAGAGGTACAACCCGACTTGCTGAGGTAGTTTAGAGGACGCAAAGGGTAGACGTGGTTTACTCAGAGTGTGGTAGATGCTAAGGAATACCTTTTCCGGGAATTCTACTCCAATATGGCGAATATCAGAAAAGGGACAAAGGTGATAAAAGTGAGAAACCTCAAAGTGCGATTTGACCAACACATATTGAGCATATACTTGGGATTTGATGATGTCGAGGCAAAAGTATACCTGGAAAAGTGTGCACTTGGGGATGCTGTTTGTCCTTGGTTATCAAAGATTCTAGATGCACCAGGACCACCACCACCATGGATCACCGCTGGGGTTCCTATCCACTGGAGCCCACTGAGTTTCGAAGCAAAAAGGTGGCAATCATTTGTCTGCGGCAGACTGGACCCGAGTCAAAATAAGACACACTTGCAGATTCCTCAGGCAGTCTTAGTTGCCTCTATTATGTATAGGTACCCTATCAATGTGGGTGTCGTGATGTCGACCAACATCTCAGTGATCGCCTGGGAGGATGACTCTTCCTACCCGTACCCCAACACCATTATAGAGTATCTTATGGATGTGGGGGTAGAACCAAGGGATTTTGATACAAAGGTGAGGCCAAATAAGCCTTTCTCAAGGTATTCACTTATGGATGCAAACAACCCAAAGAGAAAAGGTCATCCGTCTTCCACCACAGGCCAGTCTGATGAGCCAGCTATTGCAGTTGCGGAGGCAGTTGATGTTCTATCCACTTGGGCCGAGCCTTCCTCTAGTGCAGCAACTATGCCTCCACTGTCATCCACACCCTCTTCTGCAGCTCCTGCCACAGTTTCCACTTTGACTTTGAAGCCGGTGCCCATGCCTACTGCTCCACTTTCTGCGCTGCGAGTCTGCCAGAGATTGGCGAGCCTCAAAAATTGGATGTAGACTGCAACTGCAAAGTTGTCTGACTTATCCAGTGTTGTTGCAACACAGTCTATTGTTCAGGCAGCTCAGCTTCCCCCGACAGTTGAGGAGACATTGAAGAAGATCCTAGAGAACCAGAACACCATCATGGCTACCTTGGTACAACACGGGTCAGTGATCGAAGATCTGGGCAAAGAAGTAAAGAAGATGAGAAAGTCCCAGGCCAGTAGGAAGTCAGTAGACAAACTCCGGAGGTAGGTAACCAAGCTTGATGTAGCCATAGATATCCCTTTTGACATGTTGATCGACCCACACCCTTTAGACCCAGATCCTGCAGCACCATCAGCACCGGTGGCAGCAGCTGGCCAGTCTTACGAGCCAGACTCTGCTGCCGACACTGCCGAGACAATGCGTCAGATGTTCACCAATCCAGTCGCAACCAGAGTTGAGGATGATGAGATTCAGTTGGATGAGACTGAGGGCGGTGACACTGTTGGGAACACAAAGATGTCCAAGGAGCCATAGTGAGTTTTCTTCACTCTTTTCCCTCTTTTACTCTTATTTTGTTAAGCATTGGGGACAATGCTTATCTTTATTCAGGGGATGGAGTTTATTTTGATGATATTTGGTACATTCTGAGATATTTGGCCTATAATAACTTTATATTATTTCTTTTCTCTTTATTATTCGATATATATTCTCTCCTTTTCTCTCATTATGTATATTCAGTAGTTTTTGTTTATTAGCTTCTTTATGAGTTCTTAGTTTAAGTTAGTAGCTTCTTTGTTTGATTTAGTAGCTTATTTTTATATTCTAGTAGATAATAAGCCTTTGGTTTTCTTTATGTCACGGTTCTTTCCAAATGTAGTTGTTGTGTGAACCCGGTGACTCATCCCAATGATGGATGGCGTGACAACCTACTTAAAAGAATGAGTCTGTTTTTGGTTCTTAGGTAATAATAATAGTAGCAATAAATAAAAAGACCTAATTAAGTCATGCTCAAAGAGTCAAACATGCTTCAATTGGTACCAACACACTTAACTACGTGCTTAGGGTTAGAAATAAGGTTTTTGAAAGAAATAGCTCTAGTTAGTGACTTTGTGACTCTTGTGTTGACTTTGGCAACTATCGAGTGGTTTAATTGAACCATAGTAATTTTCAGTCATGAATGTGGTCGTTGTGGGCCCTCGACTTTATCCTCTTTAACAATCTAGTTGTGTGAGGGGTAAGATGCTTTGTTGCTAGTCCAAGTTCCTATGCAAAAGGTCTAGACTCACGACGCGAGCTAATGACATCCATGCAGAACTTGCCCAAAATGTATTTTAAGGCAAAATATTAAGTTTTGCTTGGCTTGAAATGTGATTGTAGGCTTTCCTTGGCCCGTTTGAGTTTTCTATTACCTACCAATGTTGTTATCCCTAGTCAACCACTTTGAGCCTCGAGACTTTCTCATTCGACAACCATGTACAAGCCTTTCCCCGTTTGGTCGTGACCCTCTCTTGGCACCCGAGCTTTCATTAACACTCTTGTAAAATAAATTGCTAAAATGTAAGTTTGGGGGAGAGATAGGGAACTAGAAAAGAGTATCAAGGCACAAAAGGAGAAAAGAAATGATGAGAAGGAAAGACAAAAAAAAGAAAAGAACAAAAAGAAAAATGCAAAAAAGTAAATAATTGGAAGAGTTGAAATGATTCAAAGAGAGGTAATGATCCCAAATATGGAGAAATCAAAGAGAGAGAAAATGAATGTAATGATCAAGAAAGAGTGATGTTAAGTCTATCTAGTTCCCCCAAGGAAAAGAAAGTACCTCAAGAATTGGCAAAGTGTGAGCCGAGAAATGAAAAATAGAGTGCTTAAGGAAAGGTATAACCACTCACCCATACTGTATCCAACCCTAATCCAAAAGCTTTCATTACATCCCGGAAGAAGCCCTACTTGATTTCAAGCCGAGTGAGCTTACATTAGTGGTGATCTACATGAGGGGAAAGCCTATGGTACTTGAAGTCGTACTTGCGACATTCACTTGAGAGAGATGAGTGAACCTTTTATAAATCTTTGGATTGAGTGCTAAATTTCTTAAGTGAGCCAACCAAATGGAAAGTAGAGGAGGAAGAGTTTGGAGTCCACCATGACTTACATGATAGAGCAAGAGTCCTTGATGAGTGAAGTCAATTCTTGAAACTCAAATGTCACATTAGAACTATATGTGCATAAATGTTTAAGTTGTAGCCTTGTTGATAATACATGAATAGTGTGGGTAATTGTTGGTCATAACTGATAAGTGGATGTCTTACCTTCGACTCGCTGAAATGACCTTTAACTTTTGGAGGTGGAAACTAATTTATTTGCTTGAGAAAAGCAAGGACTTAAGTTTGAGGGAGTTGATACGTGGGGATTTTGACTCCTTATTAGCGCCTTTTAGCTTTTGTTTCAGTCTAAAAGCATTGAATTGTGTTCCCAAAATTAATGAAATTATGCAAAATTACAGGAATGCTGGAAGTTGGTCTCCCGTGATAAAACCCGACTAAAAAAGGAGTAGTCCGAAGCACAAGGCAATAAAGGCCGCGGATGCACAAATGTGTGGTCCGCAGAAGGTATTCTGCGGCCACAGAAGAAATTGCGGCCGCTAACTAAGAAGAAAAATGTAGCAGACATTTGCTAAATTGCGAACCGCACATGAATTGTGCGGACGCAAAGCTGGGCTAAGAGTCGAATATCAGAGAGTATGCAAAAAGACCAAGTCCAGAGCCTCAGTGAATTGCGGACCGCACAAGAATTGTGCGGCCGCAGAATAGTGCCTTACGGTCGCAGTCCTAAATCTACGGACCGTTGAAGAGTTGCCTTGCGGCCACAGAAGAATGCCTTGTGGCCGCAGTTCAGAATTGTGCGGCCGTAAAACTCCAGCTCCTGCCAGATGAAGAAATTTGCGGACCACACATGGAATTGTGCAGTTGCAGAACCTCCCGAGGGGCAATTTTGTCCGAAATTTTTATCCTTGTATAAATAGACGAGTTTCACAAAATTAGGTCAAGTTTGAACCTCTGAAGTTACTGTAGCCGTTTTTCTTTGCTATTTTAGAAAGTTTTACTTGTTTTGGTGTGTTTACAATAGATTTAATCATTTTAAGCTTTCATTATGAGTTTAATTAGTCTTTCTTCTCTATTTTCATCAAACCCAATTATGAGTAGCTATATTTCTACTAGGGTTGTGACCCAACCCTAGTGTGTAAACCTTATGTGTATCTAATTTAGTGCTTGTTTATGAATGAGTGTTTATTATTTAGCTTAGTTCTTGCTTTAATTGTGGAATTAATGATTGCAAACATTAGTTCATGCCTATTTGACTTAGTCTCTACTTGAGAAAGAGAGACTTAGTCTAGGATAACTTAGCTAACAAGGAATTGGGTCAATTAAGAGATTGATTAACCCAATTAAAGGGCTCAACCTAGAGATAGTAATAACCCGACTTGAGCTCTTATCAACTGTTTTGGGTGATACCCATTTGGTCTTGAGAAAGCCAAATGGGGCAAAATCACTCTCTGACCGAGAGGTATTGAGTGGGTAAATTAGAGTTGATAGCTATAATACACCCCAAATCAATAAAATAATCATTAAAGCCTTTATCCCATTAGGCAAACTCCTAGGTCATGGTCACAACCCTAGGCTTTTTATCAATTTGGAAAAAACCTTAAAAATAATTTTCTCAGGTCTTCTTCCTCTATTTTGCAATCAATAGAGTAAAATTAGAAATAGAAAATAAATCTTTGTGTGAAAGTGCAATCTAGATAATCTAATCACTCACATTTAAATATATACTCCTAACTCCCATCTTAGCTCCCTGTGGATTCGACCCTGACTCTTAGTTGAGTTTCTATTATTGCAAACGGTCGTTTTATATCTCTTTTGAGGTGTGGTTTGGATGTGACCAGGCACCTCATTCCTAGATACTATATTGTTGTTTTCGCCATGATGGCTAGACTCAGCATGAACATTCAAGTGAGCAGACTGAGAGTTTGACATTTTTAGGTTGACCTTAAATTAAAATCTCAAAGAACAAGCGTAAAACAAAGTGTGGGTATCCTTAGCCCCACTGTGGGCGCCAAACTGTTTACCCTTAAAAATGGATAACAATTAAATTTATACGCGATTTTAAGGATATGTGGACTAATTCAATACAAGTGATCAAGAACGTTAAATAAATGAATTGAAGACAGAAATAATGACCAAACCAATTATGATGTTAGGTCTGAGCTCGGGTTTGAACTTAGTGATTGGTCTACTCTCGGTTCAAAGCCAACTACTTATGAAAGATTATGAGCAAAAATAAGAATTTTGAATAACTTTAGAAGCTGTGAAAACAAATGTATATTACCTTGATATGCGTGTTATAATGTATCCATTTAATAAAAATCATCTCCTTTATACAGTAGGAGAGTTTTATCTTCAGTACAATTCTAAGAAAGGTAAAAATTCTCTTTTTTGTTAATCACTGATTTGCTGCCTATACGGGCCGAGATCCGCGTTGTAATATCCAGTTGAGCGCGGATATCACGGCCCTTCGTTAGTCGTGTGCAACCGTTTGATAACGCTCTTCCGAGGTCTTGGCACTTGAACCCGATCTGGGAGGGGGAGTGGTCTCGATGGTTCCAGTGATAGGTGCTTCGTTCCTGATTCCATGTAGTTATGTCCTTGCTTCGTTTTTCCCACCGGAAAATTGGGGTGCTCATTAGGCTCATTTTTTCCCGTATACAACTATTCTTTTGTGAATAAGCTAAAAATAAAATATCATCGCAAAAACTGTACGGAGGGAGCAGTTTTTACTGTACAAAATTTGGATTCTTACCGAAAGTCTTCTTCTACTGGGGCTCCCTCAACCCTGGAAAAAAGCTACTCGTAGAAAAGAGAATATAAATAAAAAGACAAGTCAGGATTGAACCCAAAACATTTATGAGGGGAGTCTTGAGATGTTAATTAGTAATAGTAGTAGTATAATTTTGCTGGTATACTGACAATGGCTGGTCAACAGACAAAAGCAGGGAAATTTGATACTGAAAGAGCTTAAAATATTTAATTGTTGGATGCCTTCTTTGCAGAGGCGGACCTCGCTTTCTACACCAGATTCAACTGAATCTATGAAGTATAAATTTATATATTATTTATAAAAAAAATTAATTATAGTGAATTCAAGGATAAAAATCTTAAAAGATAAACCTATAAGGATTAAATTTTGAATCGTCTCTCTTTAAATGTATTTGAACCAAAGAAATCTATAGTAGAGAATGGATTGAGAAAGGGAAGAAGTAAATGAAAAGTAAAACTACAAGAAAGGTTAAGGTTCTGGAAGACAAGGGCATGCACTATATTCGTTACTTCAGGTTCACGAGACTGACTTCGACAGCAGTCCGTGGAATTTGTTGCTCAGTTTCATCACCCCACCCCCATATGCACATCCACACATCGCCTTCTCTACCATTTTACTTCACTATTTTTAGGTCCTGAAGTGTCACGTCACCGTACAAAAAAGTTATACGTACTATACTTTTGCTGAAGTATAACTTGAACTCGAGTCCTAAATCAAACTGCGATCTTTTTGGACTCAAACGATAAAAATATGTGGGAAAAAAAATTGATTACCATTTTATATATAGAGTGGTTATTCATCGCCAGAGGCGGATATAGTATATAATATACGGGTTCAATTAAACTCATAACTTTCAACGCGGAGTAAAAATTTGTATGTAAAAATTCATTAAAATTACAAAATAGTAGATTTGAACCCATAACTTTAAAAATATAATGGGTTCAATGTTAAAAATCTTAAAATTGAACCCATAAGATTTAAATCCTGGATCCGTCTCTGTTCACCGCGTTATACCTTAATAACACGTTTGTCCTTTAAAGTATAGTACGGTGAATAACCGCACTATATTTGAACTCAAAATTGGCGGAAGGTATAGCGCATATGCAGAAGGCGTTATAATATAGCGCCTCCTATATATGCGCTATACATACTTTAAAAAACGGGTCGTCTCCTTCCCCGACCAGAAACAAGCAGAAACCCAAAAATCGGTCCCCCCCCCCCCCACCCCCTAATTATTAAAGCAAAAAAACTCTATTGGTACCCACCCGTCCCACAAAAGTGTATCTTGTCCGTATTGTAGCAAGCTAACACCGGATCCAAGGCGTTGTCGTGTAGTGGATCTCGTCTATTGCTCGTTTCGGCCTCCAAATCATCAAAATTTCACATTCCAAAAAACTTTAAATTGAGGTATTCCGACTTACTTTTTGATAAAACTCATGTATATAAAATACTTATTACTTGTTTTTTACTTCTATATTTTTTTTTTGTTCGTTTTGTGATTTAATTAACTTGTAGTTATTTATCCGGATTAGATTATTTATGTGTTAAAAAATTAGTGAAAAAGATAAATTATTATTTTATGAATAATAATGTTATATGTGATTTTATTGGTGTACGTATATTAATATGTGACTTTATTGTTGTTTAGTACCCTTTAGTGTTATGCCGTGCCCTTAATTGTAATATAGTACCATTTAGCGTAGTAAAACTGATAATAAATTTTAGCTTATGGTAGTTGACTTTGTTCATGGCCACTTAGAGTAATGCTACTATAATAGAAAAATGATGAAAACTAACATGAAATATTAATATAGAAAATTTATCAACCTAAGTATTTGTTATATGAATAATTACTAAATTATCTTTGTAGTTATTGAAATCAATCATTTAATTATCTGTTAACCCCAAAAATATCTGGGAAAAAAATAATAGTTCAAACACAAACCCTCTCGAATTTTAGTCAACAAATATAAGAAAATAACATTAAAAACAACAATATAGAAAATTTGTCAAACTAAGTATTTTTATATGAATACTTATTAATTATATCATGTATAGTTATGAAAATTAATGATTTAATTCTATTATACCCATAAATAGCTAAGTAAGAAACGAACATATAAAAAGATAAACTAACATATAAAATAATATAATAAACTAATATATAAAATAATAATATAGAAAATATATCAATCTAAGTAATAATATAGAAAAAACATTGATTAAGTATTAATATAAAAGATATTGTAATATATTTAAAGATGTTAAATAATTAAACAGAAAAATACTTTAATTAATATTGTTCAATTTAAAGATTTCGTCATGGAGATTCCCCGTATGTATCCCGGACCTGCATCTCGAGAGCTACTGTTGCTACACGGTAACCATAGGTCTTCACACATCTGGGATGGGTATTGTTTATCCCACACATTCCACCCCAGACGTATAGACGATATGTGCGAGTTCATTAGGGACCACCCATTGCATCCTTGTATAGTTAGACGCCTTCAAGATACGGATTTCGACAGGATCATAGAGATCGATCGGTTGCAGTTCGAGTGGGCATTGATCACGGCTATGATAGAGCGGTGGAGACCGGAGACGCACATATTTCATATACCCATCGGCGAGGCTACCATCATGCTTGAGGGCGTGGAGGTTCTTTTCGGGCCGCCTGTTGATGGTATACATGTAGCTTACTTGCATGCTCTTAGAGACTATATGGGAGTGGATTACCTTCATATGTTGCAGCGACTCACCGATTCCAGCCAATGGAGTCGATTGCAACTGACGCCCGTTCGGCAGCATCTGGTGGCGATGAACGCGGAGATTACGGATGATTCACCGCTAGAGGATATCGATTGGCACACGAGACTGTTGTTGCTGCTGATGTTTGGTGGTATACTATTCTCGAACACTTCGAAAAACCTAGTCAGCTTCAAATTTCTACATCATCTGGAGCGGCTAGATGATTTATCTGGTTAAAGCTGGGGTGCAACTATTTTAGGTTACCTGTATAGGCAGATGTGTCGGGCGTCCGTGGGCACCTAGAGAGACGTTGCCGGATTTTTACCGTTATTGCATGTGAAAACATAGTCAATTCTTTTCATGATTATAACATATATAGTTAAAATACCTTAAATTTTATGTCCACAATCTATATTAGGTTTGGGCCTGGGAGCAGTTCCTGTCACCGATCGCTTCGGATGCACCACCTCCACCGTTTCTCCCTTTAGCTTGGAGGTGGGTTGATAGGCAAGGCTATGCACGCCAGGTCGAGGCTCGACATCATCTCCCTTATTACAGGGATTCGTTGGATTAACTTGAAGGTGCGCAGGTACATATAAACTTAACTTTACTTGGCCTGGCTTGATATGTGTTGCATTTACTCACGATTGTTGAGTTTAATAAATAGTTTGTGTGGAGGCCATACAACGATGCGCTCATAGATGGTTTGCCTGATTATTCCTCCCGCGTTCGAGCAATGTGGAGCTCTTCCGTCCCACTGATATGTCTCGATATAGTCGAAAATCATGCCACCGAGCGAGTCCTTCGCCAGTTTGGTCGCTCGCAGCTTGTACTTATTCCGCCCACTTAGCACGGGACACATTACCAGCGGGATGATCGTTGCAAGGTTGAACAGACATACTTGGCCTCTCTAGAGGCTTATATTGAGGTTTGGGACCAGAGGTATGACCTAATTCTTCCATACCCTCCACCTAACCATATGGAGGGAGAGCATGAGTACATGGGTTGGTATCACAGCGATACCTGACTTCTCGTCGGGAATCCCGTTTATCGTGTTGGTGGTCGGTATACTCCATACACCGGGAGGCATAAAGAACTGGTATGTTATTTGTTATATTTGCTTATAATGTCATATTATCCTTCCGTAATTAATATATTACATGTTATGCAGGTTATTAGCTTACATCAGTTCTACGAGTTGGGACTGGAGATGCTACAGCATACATGTGAGGGAGCGGTATCTTTACACGTGTTTGGTCGTCGGGTTACTGATCTTGTTATCGACACATTGACACGTGCCCTAGAGGATGGACACTAAGGATACGAGGCTGCTTATGTGCCGCCCTAAGAGTACCGTCATAGGCCACCAATGGAGCCTGAACGTGGTAGACGTGGCAAGCGTGTCCAGAGAGAAAGAGATAGCCCACGAGGTCATGGTGGTCAGCGAGGACGGGGTCCCCAGAAAGGGGGCGTCGAGGCACTCGTAGAGGATTTTAGAGATGATCAGTCGGGTGAGCACCCTGAGCCACACGATGCGCCTCATGATATAACGTCATTCATCTTCAGTTGTCACCAGGGACTTCGCAGATGACCCCGTCTTCTCCATTGTTAATCGCGGGCATGACCATTACACGTCAGGAGTGGGATCAGTATTATCCTGATCCCCTAGAGCCATCGACAGTTGCTGCTGATAGTCCGATACGAGAGGTGCATAGTGGGCAACGACGGAGTTATGGCTCATCACCGAGGGATGCTGAGGATCTTTCACATACATCATATACTCAGTGCACCTCGATGTTCCGACAGAGCATTGTGGTGCTACTTAGGCGTAGGTTTGTTTGTATTACTATTATTTCAATTCGTTTTTATGTCATAGATTAGTCATTAATATCTAAAGTATTTTTATTTTTTTAAAGATTTCATCATCGCCCGTCACAGAGGCCACATTGTGCCATACTGACTTGCGAGGGATGGATGATTTTATTCAGGAGCCCGTTGAGACCATAGTAAGATCATTAAAAATATTCTAACAGGTACGTTAGTATTTTATATTCATATACTAAAATATCTTATTATTTTATAGGTTACTACTGGCCCAACGATCGCTTCTACCGAGTCTGCCAGCCTTACAGACGATTATGCTGCAGCGCATTCTCGTTCTCTTTTACACTTGCCATTGACGCACATAATCCTTGTTACACACAATTTTAAATGATTTCGGCGGCCAATAATGCTCATCACCCACTGGCTACAACTGTTCACTAGGGGTGAGCATCGGTCGGATCGGTTCAGTTTTGTAGAATTTCAATCGGTTAATTCGATTTTCGGTTTGTGATTTAATAATCAAAATTGAACCATAATAATTTCGGTTTGGTTTGATTTATTCATATTCGATTTGGTATAATCGGTTCGGTTTTCGGTTTCAAGCCATTGCAAAAATAGTACGAAACAACAAAAATAGATTACTTGTTGACAGAAAAAGACAAAAGAAATAACAAATACTATAAAATACTCTAAAAGATAAGAATCTTTATGCAAGAGTTACGGAGGGAGAAAAAAATGGGAAAGGGCCATTTCTGGTCCCTGGGTTAGGGATTTAATGTTTGGAGTTCACAGTAGGTTAATATCCAAAAATCTATAGAATTCCTAGTTGGAGAATGTGTTCATCTCTTCTACCTTTGTATGGCTTAACTGAGTGATCACTAGCACCTTTTTTAAAAACTTCTCCTATTTTAAATTAGCTTTTCTGTGGATTTTCCTGCAGTTGCAATCACTTAATGCTCTTTCATTGTTGGAGATGACAAAACTGGACCTTGAAGAATCTAAAGTTAGGTTATATCAGTTGTCTTTCATTGACAATCCCATCTGTTTCTCTAGGATGTTTCAAACATTATAAAACTGATTTTTAATTGCACCTTCTACTGAAACAGAACCCTTAACTCTGAGGCTGAGACTGCTCTTCGTGAATGCATTTCTGCATATAAGGAGGTACGAGCAGTTTAGTTTTATATTGGTCAGTAAGTTTAGTTTAATCAATTCATTTATGCATATTAATTAAAGATCTGTATACTACTATAAAGAGTGATAGAAAATTCGATTTTTCGATTTAACCAAAAATCGAACCATTAAAACCGATCATCGAACCGAACACCGAACTTTTTAAAACTATTTACCGCAAACCGACCGAATAAACCGAAAACCCGAAATAAAATAAATCGAAATTTTTGGTTGGGCCAGTTTTTTCGGTTCGGTCAGTATTATGTCCACCCCTACTGTCCACTATAGGTGTTTAAGTATGCACTAACACTATATTATTTATCAACATATCACATTGCCGCGAAACTGGTATGTTGAAAGTACTTTATGAAATATGAGCATGGAAAGTGATAGATTGACCATTTTTCACATGAGCATAATCTTCTGGATTCATTGATGGTGTGTGTATTATTTCCGCAGTTGTGATGCAGACTATTGCGAACTTCAAAAATATTTAGCTCGTTGCAATATTGCAAAAATGAATGCCACTGTTCTCGCTTCCTATATGTCTCGAATCGTTTCACTGGTTGTGGCATAAATTCAACACACATTTTCATCAATGACGATGCACCTCTAGATCTTTCAACAAACCTCTTCGGTAGCTTGAATGACATCCGCACCATGGCAGTGACAGGCAATCCACGTGCATTTTTTCAATAACCCGTTAAAAGACTCTTGACACATTTTTAGTCAAAATTCACCATCCTCTACCACCATCCTTATGCAAAGTTCACTTTTCAAGCTCATGTCGCATCAACCAACGATAGGCTTCTAGGTCTTCCTCCCTAATCAATTCCATTCGTCTTCTGATTTTACACTCTTGGTGATTCGTTACAACCATCCATATTAAATCATGTAAGTCTTTGTTCTGTTCGGATAAACCCTTTGGAAGTTGGCCTTCAAGTGACTAACACAGTAATGGTGGTAGGGATACGTTACTGCCATACACGCAAATTCTGTACAGAACTTAAAATACCACCATACAGATCAGATATTAGACAAATACATGAACGATGTCTGACAATATGCTCCTTTAAGTGGTTCAAAAATAATGTGCACGTCTCTTGGCTTTCATTGGAACAAATAGAAAATGATAGGGGAAATATACTTCCATTAGAATCTACTGCAACGACGATCAACAACTTAATATCATACTTTCCATATACATGAGTGTCGTCTATGGATATTACCGTCCGACAATGCACAAAGCCATCAATGGCTGATTTAAATGCCTAGAACACATATCTAAATATGTATTCTGGTATTTTCGGACTCCGCTCAAGCTTTCATTCAACAACAATCCGGAGTTAAAGTGTTGCAATACAGCCATGTTCCTGGGTAGAGCGGCAAAGGATTTATCCTCGTTATCATAAAAAAATTCAAACGCAGGTTTACGCTTGAGAAATGCCTTTCTTTTGGTAATGGTACATCCATATACCTGGAGGACAGATGTTATAATGATTCCCATCAAGTTAAAATGATTCCATTGAATGTGTCCATTTCACAAGTGTGGGTGCCAATGTATTTCCCCACAATCCATATATTTGTTTTTAATTTCTCGCATGCAGCATCCAATTACAACCTTGAAACCATCTGCGATAAATAACCTTGTATATTTCCATAGATGACTCATGAACCACAATATCACGATACTCTTTTATGTTGTACATTCGCACTGCCATGCTTAGGCGCGCTTTATCACCAAAAGCATATTCTTTGACAGCACCGTTGCTCTAGAATCATCCCATATTTTTGTCTGAATTTTGTTAAGATCCCTTGTGAGGGCATCCACATCCGGCATACTTAGAAACTGATCAATGTAGGGAATTTCCTTTGAATGAAACGGCACATGGGACTCGTGCACTCTTGATCTAATGGGAGTTGGAGCATGCTCCCTCATCAAATCAGGTTCATCATTCTCGTCCTTATTATCATCACCCTCATCGGGGAAGGGTGTGTCATCTCCAGACTAATCAGTGTTGTTGTCATAATCACTATCATCTTCCTGACTCTGCGCATCTGTTAGATCCCGATTAAATAAGTCGTCTTCAGGCAATTGAGTAAGGAAAGGACCTTCGAGTTGCTTGTTTTCACTGCACAACCAATAAAATAATGAGTTTCTCAAATTCATACAAATATTACATATAAACTTTATCACTTAACTTACAAATCATAATCTGTTTATATCCCATGATGCACATTATTATGTTATTGATAACTCCTGGATGGACCACCATGATCCAACACACCCAAACTAGGCATATTCCAACTGTCCATTAGTTCCTAACTTATAAAATTCATATTTGGCCGGTACCCCATGTGGAATATATGAGTGTTAATACAAATATAAAATATAAAAATAAATATTGTAACACAAAGGAAACTTGAAGCTTACCACTCAGCTTATGCATTATGTAAACTTGGGGAGAAATTATGTCCTCGCTCCGCATTCTCCCATAGAGATAAGTTTAGATCTGGCCAAACTCTTTCACCTGGAACCTATTTGGATAAAACTGCTTCAAAAACCACTCGATGATTGAGGGATATAAATATTTTGCGGAATCTCATTATTGCGAACGTCTTCAGCCTTGACGTACATTTTCAACATTTTTATCACAAAAAGTTCCCGATGTTCATCCAGAGTCCTCAAAAAATCTGTCAGAGTTTCACCGTCTTCGATCTTAAACTCAGTATAACAAGTAATCCCTTGCGGAGTAACAAAATAATGATATCTTTCGGTTATTTTAATATTAACCGAACGTTTTCTCACACTCATTGTTTTACATAACAACGATATCAATATATCGTACTCCATTGTAAGTGACAACTTAACATGACACAATGGAGAACAACTATAGCGTATTGAGTTATTCTCTACCACAACCTCACCACCCCCAATATAATGAATCCCTAATTTTTTGCTCTTCAGACATTATGACAAAATGCAAAATAACTTAACGAACAAATATTTCGGAAGACCTGAAGGATCCTGAATGGCTTTTTACCAAAATTTTGAAACTCCTTAAATAAGAAAAAAAAATATTCGGGGGAGGGAGGGGTACAATAATTGAGGTATAGCGCATGCATAATAGGCGTTATATATGTAGCACGTATACTGCATGCGCTATACCCATATGAATTATTGGTGGGTCAGTAAAGTGCAGATAAATTATTGGTGGGGAAGGAAAGTTCAAATATAGTGTGATTATTCACCGCGCTATACTTTAACTAACAAACGTATCGTAAAGGTATAGTGCGGTGAATAACCGTGCTATATATAAAATGGTAGTTAATTGCTTTTTTTTACCTATTTTTGTTGTTTGAGTCCAAAAATACCATACTTTTGCTTCCGGACTCCGTGAACTCCTTATTTCGATTCCCCCCCCCCCCCCCCCCCACCCCCACACACACACCAAACAATTTTTTTTAAAAATACATTATTTGGTAAGGTTTCAAAATTTGTTCATGCATAATTCAACATTTCTTTATTATACTTCATTTTATTTTTTGTGTATATTTTTACCATTAGCAAATCATCTTGTAGTTGCCCTTATCACTAGCGGAGCTTCAACATATAATGGACGGACTACATGTGTTCAAACATTTTGAGATAAAGGGCTTACCTTTCAACTTAACTAAAATTTAAAATTACTCTCAGATTGAAATTCTATTATGAGTCGAAGGATAAATAGGAGACCTTTTGTTTCTAAAGAAGAAGTTATAGCATGTTTATTCGTGCTTCTTTTTTATCAAAATTATGTTTTTCCAAAGTTAAGGTATTTTGCCTAAGGTAAGGGAAAAAATATTTTTGAGTAGAAGCGGAAACAGGTTTTGAGAAGCAGATTAAAGTAGCTTCTCTAAAAAAGTACCTTTTTCAAAGAACTTTTAAGAAAAATACACCTAAAAGCACATCTTTACAGCTTGGTTAAATACTAATTATTTCTTAAAATTACTTTTCAAATTAATTAGCTGAAATACAAACTATTTCTCATCAAAATTACTTTTTTGAATGCACAAAAAAATACTATTTAAAATAAAATGATTTTAGAAGTGTTAATAACATGTATTACTATAATATATTATGAAACAATAAATTTTCTGTAACAAAAACAGAAACATGAAAAATAGTAGTAAAGCAGAAATGTAAATAATCAGAAACAGAATCTGAAAATATATTTTGGAATTGAATCGAGCACACTGAATGCACAGTGTGTCCTTAAAAAACTTATTTCCCTCAAGTACCCGAGGTGTTGGAACATTATCCTCTCATGATAGAACGATTTAACTCACCAAAGTATCGGTAAACTCCGATAAACAACGAACCACTTAATGGTTGTAGGTTGTAAATCACACTGGAATTTATTTATGCAGAAGAAGGAGAAGAAATTTTGAAAATTTCGTAAGGAAAAATTGTGGGACCAAGGTATATTTATAGCCATTTTCTAGCACTATTTCTGAAAAGTTTACAACCTTTCAGAACCAGCTATGGTTGTTGGAACAGGTAGGAACGTTTAAAGTATTTCGAAAAAGAAACATACCGGGTCGCCTCGCGCGCGAGTCCTAGGTTATTCCGGGTTGACTTTTCGATAATTAATTAAATTAATGAATGAAATAATTGAAAAAAATATTGTCCAAAAATATTAATCAATCAATCGATCTTTAACTAAATCTGAAGCCGAAGACAAAGTCGAAGCCGACGCCGAGCGAGCGACGACGACGACGTGAGACTTAACTTCTTTTCAATCTATTTAACATCAAGATAAGTGTTTTCTTAATATAAGCACATTCTCTTTTCCTTCAACCATTAATGAGGAATAATTTCTCTTTCCAAAGCATAAGGGACCTCATTTTCCCTTCATATTTCTTCCCTCCATTTCCGATTTCCCATTCACCAATGTTCTATCCCAACAATCCCCCACATGAATAAGGAGGCTATAAGACAAAGGAATGCACGAACAAGTGTATGATTTACAAGCAAGGATTAACTGCATTCAAATAAGTAGATTTTCCTTTGAACTTTCTGTAGTGAACTTATATCGGATATACTTGGTCAATCGGTAGATTTGATATCTTTGAATAGTCAAGCTTTGTTGTATACCTGGACAACATAAGTCACACAATCAACCATTAACTATCTATGGTTCTCATGATTGTATTCGCTTCAGCCATAAACACTGCCTAATTTCATGAGTGCTTAGGGAATAGGCCTTCACTTTCATTCTCCTTGAAGTAGCTTACACTTTACACTCATATAGGTGATTTCTAAGCGTGTAATCCTGTAGGCACAATATCTGGTCATTTACTGCCAGACTTAGCAAAACATTAAGAAGATTTAAGCTTTATTGACTTATCAGAAATCCTTAATGATTTACCCTATTTCTAAACATTGTCTTCATCACAAGAATGGGTTGAGTTATTTGACGATGTTGAACCTTCATTTATAATTTTGTTTGATCTCTTTGAACCTAGATCTTGGGATATCCGGTTTGCAAGGTAGAGTTACCGTCATGATGACTTGTCCTAGCCTTTAACCCCATTCCCTTCGATGATCTTTCAACTACCTCTCTAGATAGGCCTTTTATAAGTGGATCTGACGCGTTATCTCTTGACTTCATGTACTCAATCGTGATAACACCACTAAAGAGTAGTTGTCTAACGGTATCGTGTCTCCATCGTATGTGACTAGATTATCCGTTATACATAACGCTCCCTGCCCTACTGTGATAACCTAAAATGTTATCTTTAAATTTAATAAATAATTATGTGTTCTAAGACCTCGAAAAAGTACCATTTATCATTTCTCGACTTATGTCATTTATGACTTGTGTGCCAAATTTGAAGTCATTCTAGATTCATTTAATACGTTTTGGCACGAGGTTTGCAAATTGAAAAGTTTAAAACTCAAAGTTTGAATCGGGGTGTGAATTGTAATGTCAACGTTGTTTGACGTGATACGAGACCCCGAGTAAGTTCGTATTATATTACGGGACTTGTTGGGATATTTGGATAAGGTCCCGAGAGGCTCGAGTGAGTTTTTGATGAAATTCGGAATGTTTAAAGCATGTTGAAAGCAGCAGGTTCTTGGCAGAACCTGGTGTAATCGCACCTGCGCAATGGTGATCGCAGGTGCGCAACCGCATCTGCGAGAAACTGGTCGCTTCTGCGACCTGGGCATTGGCCAGTTGCGCCGCTTCTGCGGAAAAATGGGGAGCAAATGCGCGACCGCTTATGCGAAGGATGGACCGCTTCTGTGGAAGAGACCGCTTCTACGGTCGTTTGGTCGCTTCTGCGACGTCGCAGGTGTGATATAAATGTCCGCAGATACGGAACCTCGCCTGGCATCCCCACTTTGCAAATGCGAGATTTTTCTCGCAAATGCAAGACCGCATGTGCGAAAATATAGCCCGCAGATGCGAAAATGCTCGGCAGAATACATAAAATTGGGTCTTAGCCATTTTTACTCATTTTTGAGTTTCAAGTCTCGGATTTGGGCGATTTGAAGGGGGATTTTTACGACTTTGAATTGGGTAAGTGTTCTTTAACCAAAAGTGATTATATTTCACAAATTCATATCTATATTCATCATTTATTTTTGATTTAGATGGAAGAAAATTAGGTTTTTATAAAATCTTTCAAAAACGAAAAGTTAAGATTTGAAGGTCCATTTGATATCAGAATTGGACAATTTTTATATGGTTGAACTTGTATCGGAACGGGTGTTCGGATTTTGTGAGTTTTTCTGGGATTTGAGATGTGGGTCCCATTGTTGAATAATTAAATAAATTTCGGATTTTTATCCGGAAAATTTATAAATTCATATGGAATTAATTCCTATGATTAGTATTGAATATATCAAATTGTTTGTGAATAGATTTGAAGTTTTCGGAGGCAAATTTAAAAGGAAAAGTTGTGGTTGAATAATTGATTGGAATTTGCAAAGCGAGGTAAGTATCGTGGTTAACCTTGACTTGAGGGAAAAGAACCCTTAAATTATTTGTTATGTGAAATGCATGTGAATGACATATAGGCGAGATGACGAGTATCTATAGGTCGTCAAATTAATTGTTTACCTACTTACTTGAAAAAAATCATAAATTAATTATTATAATAATTATTTCTCTCCTATTCTTTGTCAAATATTAATTCTTGAATTCCTGCATTAATTGTTACTTGCTATTTTAATTATGTATTTTAATTTTTATTTGATATTTAACATATTAAATATTAAACTGCCTATTTTCTCCCTGATTTCCATAATAATTTGCTATTTGTCATTGTTTGTTTCATGATTAAATCATAATTATTGTATGCTTGTTGTCTTATAATTTTATATCAATTGTTGCATTTATTGGGGAAATTTCTTCTATAAGAATTGGTAAATGGATATATTGGAAGATCGGGTTGCACGCCGCAACAAACTTATTAAAAGTCCATATTGAAGGATCGGGTTACACGCCGCAACAGACTTATTAAAAGTCAATATTGGAGGATCGGGTTGCACGCCGCAACAGACTTATTAAAAAATCCATATTGAAGGATCGGGTGGCACGCCGCAACAAACTTATTAAAAGTCAATATTGGGGGATCGTATTGCACGCCGCAACAGACTTATTAAAAAGTCAATATATACTTGATTAAAATGAATATATTGGAGGAGCGGGATGCACGCCGCAATAGAATTGAATGTGAATATATTGTGAAAGCGGGTTGCACGCTGCAACAGAATTGAATGTGAATATATTATGAGAGCGGGTTGCACGCTGCAACAAAATTGATAGAAATGATAATTGGTTATGACTGCTGAGTTGGCTTCAATTATTATAAATGAGTTACCAGAATTATTTCTATTATTATTGTTGTTAGTAATATTGCGTACAGGTTAATGTAAGTGACCCGCCTTAGCTTCGTCACTACTTCGTCGAAGTTAGGCTCAGCACTTACCAGTACATGGGGTCGGTTGTACTGATACTACACTATGCACTTTTTGTGCAGATGTCAGAGTTGGTCCCAAAAGCGTACCATAGACTTGCTCGGATTTCAGCTACCAAAGGAGACTTGAGATATAACTGCATGACGTCCGAAGTTCTGAAGTCCCCATCTATTTTACTTTAGTTGTGTGTTTATTTTCAGACAACTTTATTTTATTCAGACCTTTATTTGTATTTATTCTAGAAGCTCGTACACTTGTGACACCAACTCTGGGATGGTATATAGACACCGTTATTTTTATGGATTATTCACTATATTTCAAACTTTGCTTCCGCAAGTGTTTCTTTGATTATTAATAATTTAAAATTTTGTTAATATTATTCTAACGTTGGCTTGCCTAGCAAGTGAAATGTTAGGCGCCATCACGGTCCGAAGGTAAAAATTTCGGGTCGTCACAATAGGTATTAGAGAACTAGGTTACATAGGTCTCACGAGTCATGAGCAATCTTAGTAGAGTCTGAAGGATCGGTACGGAAACATCTGTACTTATCTCTCAGAGGCTATGGAGTTTAGGAACAATTTCATTTCTTTCATTCCTTATCGTGCGACATTGATTTGTCTTGAAACATATATCTCATATTCCTTTGTATCCACTCGTGTATGATATTGCGCACTCGGTATCAGTTGTGTGTCGACGGTTCGTGATGCCGCATATGGATTATGAGGGAGCCAGAGATGCTCAAGCATTGCCTCAACATGTGATTCCAATTGAAGATACGGACATATAAAGAGATCACCCAGTGAATAATATGGGGGGTGCAACGTACCTTGGCATCTGGTTGATTTATACGAGTTGTGAAGGCTAATATTGTGGACCATCGAACGTGGTGAACTATGATTTTGCGCCGAGTAGGGGATTCCACTATCAATGAATGGATTGCGATTCATGTGTTATATTAGTTTTAGCCTAAAATGTATATATGTGGTACTCAAAAGTTCTCCCAAAATTTACATGTGTTTAAGGCCTGAGATTTTGTAGAGGATAAGGTTGGGACTTGCGGTATGTCCGCCTCCGTAATAATCTTATACTTCAATACCAAAGGAGTTAGAGAAACAATATTAAATTTACAGAAGGTCTACTCAGCGTAGACGTCACGATTGCGGATTTTGGGGTACTTCGGAGGAAGTATAGTGGTTGACAAGATTCTGGACTGAGAATTGTCTGTATGGAGCTCTACTTTTGTGATCATTGTATATAAATAGGGGTAAAGTTTTCCCCAAAGAAGATTCGAAGAGTATGTTAAGAAATGGGTCAGCTCAACAGTGTTGGGTCAGCATAACAAAGGAAGAAATTGGCCTTGGGAGAGATAATTCCCCACAGGTGTCCGTGGAAAGCCTATGAAGAGGGAAGACCAACCAATGCAACACCGCCCACTTGGCTCAGTTCCCAGAACTCTTTTGAAAGAGTTTGTTTCCCGGACTCTCCATAATGCGTGGCACATAGGGTTTGAGTGGTTGCCTTAAGTCACCATGACGCTGTCATAATATGCCATCGGGTTCCTTAAGTTAGCCCGCCTTATTCCTACTTTGCTTCCTATAGCTAGAGAGTGAGTCCACACTCATTAAAGGACTCAATTATGATCGTAAAATTTTGTATGACTCGGGAGCTACGGGATGATACTTCATTTCCACTAGTGGTAGAAATTGCCAAGATATTAGAACCTATTCGGGGTGAGAAAAAAGGAAAAGAAGGAGGCCAAGACGTCTCGAGGTTCTGGGGGATTCAGTGGATTCTACTCTGCGAGTATAAATCATTATGATCGGGGCTCGAGTAGTCGGCCAACCTAGTTTGCACATCGAATTAATCGAGGTGCTCCAGTAAGTTCTTTTAATGCACCACTGACATGAGTTTCCTACAAAGGTAATTCCATTTATCTGGTACAGACTCAATAAGAGAATCCAAACCCGCAAAGGGGTTGTTATGAATACGGTGATACTAGGCACATCATGAGAAAAGTGTCCCAAACTTGGGAGAGGCATATTTCATCAAAGCACCTAGGCTACGTGCCTCATTGCAGTTACTACACCACCCACATCATCAGTTAAGGGTGGAGGACAGGCGGATAGAAGGCGTCCTAGAGTTGGAGACCCAGCCGTTGTTATATTTGTTTTATGGTAAGGTGGAGGTCGTTACATTAGATGGTGTCGTTATAGGTACGACCTCGATTTAAAATAAAGGAATAATTTTCTTAACTTGATTTAGTTCTGAGTATCAAGACGGGTTCTCCTATTGTGCTCAACTTATGAGTGAGCTTCGTAATTCTACAATTTACTTATGTGTTTACTTCTGTTGGGAGGTTTTATGGAGATAACTACACATATCATTCCATGATGGAATCTAATAAGATCTGTGAGGCTAAAGGTGCCTTTCTGGTACTTATTTCGGTATGTTTTGATATATTTCCGAATAATTAATTACAAATTATAAATTATATGCCCTACCGGTGTGGGGTTCATTATGTGTTGTGATTTTGTTTAACGAAAATTATTTAAAAGGAGAAAATGGAAAGTTTCAATTTGCAAGATGTGCATATTACTTGTGATTCAGAACTGAGGCCGAGGTCCTCGTATTTTAAAATAAATTAATATGTTTAAACCTGGCTATGAGCTGCGGTGGAAGTTATATAAAGACGAGATCCTTGTGATAAAAATTCGTGTATTTAAATTATCTCTTGTGAAATTAAATTTGTACTATAGTACTAATAGGGAGTCATGCCTGCTAGGCTTATTTAAAAATATTTATATGAAATTCTCTGTGCATATTTGCCAAATTTGTGTTGTAATATTGAGTTGTAACCTACGAGATAGGTGCCCGCCCAGGTGGCGTTAAATGTGACTCGTTAATTCGGGTAAATAATTATGAGGTCTTCATGCCTCGCATCTCGTTTTTAGTATTGTGAAGGTTTGAAACGCGATTTTTGTTAACATGAAGTTAATTGACGATTCTGTAATTGATTATGAACAACTATTAAGACCAGATTGACCCAGAAGGGTGCCCCATTTAGATGGTCAGACGAGGGTGAGTTGAGCTTTCAGAAGCTCAAGACCGCTTTGACTACAACGCTAGTGATGGTATTACCCACAGGTTCAGGATCGTATACGGTATATTATAACGTATCTCACATTGGGCTTGGTGCAGTATTAATGCAAGATGGCAAGGTAATTGAATATGAGTCGCTGCAGTTGAAAGTTCACGAGAAGAATTATCCTGTTCATGACTTAGAATTGGCAGCCATTGTTCATGCGCTGAAGATTTGGAGGCATTATCTCTATGGTGTCTCGTGTGAGGTATTTACTGATCATCGTAGCCTTCGGTATCTGTTCAAACAAAAGGATCTTAATTTGAGGCAAAGACTATGATATCACCATTTTGTATCACCCCGGAAAGGCCAATGTGGTGGTCGATGCTTTGAGTAGAAAGGCTGCGAGTATGGGCAGTCTTGCGTATATTCCGGTTGATGAGAGGCCATTTGCTGCAGAAGTTCAGACTTTGGCTAATCAGTTCGTGGGGTTAGATGTTTTAAAACCCAGTCGGGTTCTAGCTTACATAGCCGCTCGGTCTTCTTTATATGAGCGCATCAGAGAGAGGCAGTATGATGATCCTCATTTACTTTTCCTTAAGGACACGGTGCGACACGGTGATGCCAAACAGGTTACTATAGGGGAAGATGGAATTCTATGAATGTAGGGACGTATTTGTGTTCCTAATGTGGATGGGCTTCGTGAATTAATTCTTGAAGAGGCACCCAGTTCCAGGTATTCTATTCATCCAGGTACCGCTAAAATGTATCAAGATTTGCGGCAACATTATTGGTGGAGGAGAATGAAAAATGATATAGTTGTATATGTAGCTCGGTGTCTGAATTTTCAGTAAGTTAAGTACGAGCATCAAAGACCTGGTGGTTTGCTTCAAAAGTTAGAAATTCTTGAGTGTAAATGGGAGTGTATCACTATGGATTTTATTGTTGGGCTCTCACGGACTCCGTGAAAATTTGACAAAATTTGGGCCATTGTGTACAGGTTGACCAAATCAGCACATTTCATTCCACTAGCAGTTACCTATTCTTCATAGAGGTTAGCTAAAATTTACATTCCTCAGATTGTTCGTCTACACGGTGTTCCCGTGTCTATTATTTCAGATCGAGGTATGCAGTTTACCTCATATTTCTGGAAGTTTGTACAACATGAGTTAGGCACACGGGTGGAGTTGAGCACAGCCTTTCATCCACAGACAGGCGGACAGTCAGAGCGCACTATTCAGATATTGGAAGATATGCTCTGTGCTTGTGTTATAGACTTTGGAGGTTCTTGGGATCATTTCTTTCCACTTGCGGAGTTTGCTTATAATAATAGCTACCAGTCGAGCATTCAGATGGATCCATATGAGGCATTATATAGAATGCGATGTCGATCGCCAATTGGTTGGTTTGAACCAGGAGAGGCTCGGTTGTTGGGAACCGATTTGGTACAGGATGCCTTGGATAAGGTCAAGATTATTCAGGATCAACTTCGCACAGCTCAGTCTAGGCAAAAGAGTTATGCCGACCGTAAAGTTCGTGATATTGCATTCATGGTTGGAGAAAGAATATTGCTCTGGGTTTCACCTATGAAAGCTGTAATGAGGTTCGGAATGAAGGGCAAGTTGAGCCCTAGGTATATCGGACCCTTTGAAATTCTTGAAAGGGTGGGTAAAGTAGCCTACATGCTTGCATTACCTCCTAGTTTATCAGCGGTTCATCTGGTGTTCCATGTGTCTATGCTCCGGAAATATCATGGTGATCCATCCCATGTGTTAGATTTCATATCAGTCCAATTGGACAAAGATTTGACTTGCGAGGAAGAGTCGTTGGCTATTCTAGCCCAACAGGTCGGACAGTTGAGGTAAGAGTTATCCTTCAGTTCGGGTGCAATGGAGAGGTCAGTCGGTAGAGGCATCTACCAGGGAGTCCGAGTCGGACATGTGGAGTAAATATTCACACCTTTTCTCCGGCTTAGGTATATTTTCTAACTCCGTTCGAGAACGAACGTTTGTTTTAGAGGTGGAGAATGTGATAACCCAAAATATTATCTTTAAATTTAATAAGTAATTATGTGTTCTAAGACCTCGAAAAAGTACCATTTATCCTCGACTTGCGTGCGCAATCCATCAAATTTTCCGGAAAGTTTTTATGTAAAAAATGGATTAAAATGTGAAATAGAGCTTTAAAACGTAATTGAGTTGACTTTGGTCAACATTTTTAGCAAACAGACCCAGATCAGTATTTTGATAGTTCTGATAGCTCCGTATCGTGATTTGGGACTTGGGCTTATGCCCGAAATTTAATTTGGAGGTTCCTAGCTCAAGTTATGACCATTTAATGGAACTAACAATTTAAAGGCTAAAGATTTCCAAGTTTGACCACGGGGTTGACTTTTTGATATCGGAGCTGGAATCCGATTCTGGAAATTAGAACAGCTCTGTTATGTCATTTATAACTTGTGTGCCAAATTTGAAGTCATTCCGGATTCATTTAATACGTTTTGGCACGAGGTTTGCAAATTGAAAAGTTTAAAACTCAAAGTTTGAATCGGAGTGTGAATTGCAATTTCAGCGTTGTTTGACGTTATACGAGACCCCGAGTAAGTCTGTATTATGTTACGGGACACCAGGTTCTACCAAGAACCTGGTGTAATCGCACCTGTACAATGGTGATCGCAAGTGCGCAACCGCATCTGCGAGAAGCGGGTCGCTTCTGCGACCTGGGCATTGGCCAGTAGTGTCGCTTCTGCGAAGAAATGGGGCGCAAGTGCACGATCGCTTCTGCGAAGGCTGGACCGCTTCTGCGGTCGTTTGGTCGCTTCTGCGACGTCGCAGGTACGATATAAATATCCGCAGATGCAGAACCTCGCCTAGCAGCCCCACATCGCAAAAGCGTGACCACAGGTGCAAAAATATAGCCCGCAGATGCGAAAATACTGGGCAAAATACATAAAATCGGGTCTTAGCCATTTTTACTCATTTTTGAGTTTCAAGTCTCGGATTTGGGCGATTTCAAGGGGGATTTTCACGACTTTGAATTGGGTAAGTATTCTTTAACCAAAAGTGATTATATTTCACAAATCCATGTCTATATTCATCATTTATTTTGGATTTAGATGTAAGAAAATCAGACTTTTATAAAATCTTTCAAAAATGAAAAGTCAAGATTTGAAGGTCCATTTGATATCGGAATTGGATAATTTTTGTATGGTTGAACTCATATTGGAACGGGTGTTCGGATTTTACGAGTTTTTTTGGGATTTAAAATATGGGTCCCACTATCGAATATTTAAATAAATTTTAGAGTTTTATCCGGAAAATTTATAAATTCATATGGAATTAATTCCTATGATTAGTATTGAATATATCGAATTGTTTATGAATAGATTTGAAGCTTTCGGAGGCAAATTTAAAAGGAAAAGTTATGGTTGAATAATTGATTGGAATTTGCAAAGCGAAGTAAGTATCGTGGTTAACCTTGACTTGAGGGAAAAGAACCCTTAAATTATTTGTTATGTGAAATGCATGTGAATGACGTATAGGCGAGATGACGAGTGTCTATAGGTCGTCAAATTAATTATTTGCATGCTTACTTGAAAAAAATCATAAATTATTTTAAACCATAAATTAATTATTATAATAATAATTTCTCTCCTATTCTTTGTCAAATATTAATTCTTGAATTCCTGCTTTAATTGTTAAATGCTATTTGAATTATGTGTTTTAATTGTTATTTGACATTTAGCATATTAAATATTAAACTGCCTATTTTCTCCCTGATTTTCATAATAATTTGCTATTTGTCATTGTTTGTTTCATGATTAAATCATAATTATTGTATGCTTATTGTCTTATAATTTTATATCAATTGTTGCATTTATTGGAAAAATTTCTTCTATAAGAATTGGTAAATGGATATATTGGAGGATCGGGTTGCACGCCGCAACAGACTTGTTAAAAGTCAATATTGAAGGTTCGGGTTGCATGCCGCAACAGACTTATTAAAATTCAATATTGGAGGATCGGGTTGCACGCCGCAACAGATTTATTAAAAAGTCCATATTGAAGGATCAGGTTGCACGCCGCAACTGACTTATTAAAAGTCAATATTAGGGGATCGGATTGCACGCCACAACAGACTTATTAAAAAGTCTATATATACTTGATTGAAATAATTATATGACAAACTTGATTAAAATGAATATAGTGGAGGAGCGGGTTGCACGCCGTAACATAATTGAATATGAATATATTGTGAGAGCGGATTGCACATTGCAAGAGAATTGAATGTGAATATATTATGAATGCGGGTTGCACGCTGCAACAGAATTGATGAAAATGATAATTGGTTATGACTGTTGAGTTGGCTTCTATTATTATAAATGAGTTACCTGAATTATTTCTATTATTGTTGTTGTTACTAATATTGCGTACAGGTTAATGTAAGTGACCCGCGTTAGCCTCGTCACTACTTCATCGAAGTTAGGCTCAGAACTTATCAGTACATGGGGTCGGTTGTATTGATACTACAATCTGCACTTTTTGTCCAGATTTCGGAGTTGGTCCCAGCAGCGTACCATAGACTTGCTCAGATTTCAGCTACGAGAGGAGACTTGAGGTATAACTGCATGGCGTCCGCAGTTCTGAAGTCCCCGTCTATTTAACTTTAGATGTGTGTTTATTTCCAGACATCTTTATTTTATTCAGAACTTTATTTGTATTTATTCTAGAAGCTTGTGCACTTGTGACACCAATTCTGGGATGGTATTTAGACACCGTTATTTTTATGGATTATTCACTATATTTCAAACTTTGCTTCCGCATTTGTTTCTTTGATTATTAATAATTTAAAATTTTGTTAATATTATTCTAACGTTAGCTTACCTAGCAAGTGAAATGTTAGGCGTCATCACGGTCTGAAGGTGGAAATTTCGGGTCGTGACACCTACCTATTATCGCTTGACTATCACAATGTATACATATAGGTGCCGAAGGTTTGGTCCAAAATAGAATATCTTCCGAGAAACTTCGGAGCCAATCAGATTCTTCACCGGCCTTGTCTACAGTTATGAATTCAGATTCGGAAATGAGATTATTTTGAGATTATAAGCACTATGTTATTTCAAACAAGTGATGAGTAAATTTAAGAAGGTGAGAGGGTAATCAAATCTAAGAAAATGAATTGCGCCGAAGTTTGATATTTAGAGATAAAATACAGTCCAAGCTAAAATACCCCGTATTTATGGACTAGTGCCATACAAGGTACCACATGATCATAATAGCAAGATGTATAAAGTGTGTGAAAAGTGGGTAGTATTTTAAATAATTTGAGATAGTTGATTAATTGTGGAGATAATTATGGTATTAAGTGGATAAGGGTCTTTTTGGGGCTGTCACATGGCATAAGCTAAGCCAAAGTGGCAAAATATGCAAAATGAGTCATAAGACATATGATACCGTGTTTACACGTAAGAATTCTTGGATATGGCAGGAAGATATGATGCCTTGATAAATTACCTTTTCTTGGTCTCTTTATTGGTAAGGTATAAGACTTTTCTAAATTAAGCAAATAACATCCCTACATCATTAAAGGAATGGGAATGCTAGCTAGAGGTTACGGATGGAATTCTCCAAAAAGAATTCATACAACCCTTAACAATGCTATTGCAACGTGAATCACAAACTCATTCTCATATGCATCTTATAAGAATTCAAACGTGAATGTTTGTGTGTTACAAACGTAAGTCACATAAGCAAGACAAGATCTTCAACAATTTAGAACAACGTGAGATTTTACAATTATAAGGGAGTACGATACAATCTTTCTCAAGAATATCATACGGATTTTTCCATACTACGATCTCCCCGTTACATGTTATAGAAATTGACGTGTGTTAGAGGGACTGTCAAAAGAATCGACTTAGGTATCTTAAGGTTAAGCCCTTCCTTCATTTTGGCATGATCTCGTAATTACATGTGTTTGATAACGAGGCATAAAGAGAAGTTCATACTCCTGAATTTATATACACTATCCTAGTCTCATAAGTTACAGTATTCTCCCATATCGGGACTTTATATTCAATTGAGTATTGTCTTCTTCTGGTCAAGAGAGCAGATATATATATATATATATATATATATATATATATATATATATGTTCCCCACCATCGAACTATAATCGTTGGGCAGGCTCCTATTGGGCAACCTCTGATCAGATGGTAAGTTATATACCGAGATTATTGTGGCCGAGTGCCTATGAGCGAGCCCAGCATGGCTGAGATACAAAGCTTAGTATGGCCGAGCGCCTATGAGCGAGCCTACTACGGCGGAGCAGTTACACGTTCCGAGCCTTATAGGGTCGGGCATCTATTTTATTTACTATATTGAGAGAGTTGAGTTAGTATCAGCAGGTAAGTATATCTCCAGATCATCTTTGACTCCCAGTAACTTTCAGTTATTATATTATCAGTTCAGTTTCAGCTTTCAGTTATTTTATTGCCTTCCATACTCGGTACGTTATTTCGTACTGACGTCCCTCTTTATAGGGACGCTGCATTTCATGCGTGCAGGTTCAGACAAACAGATGGGTAGACCTCCTCAGTATGTGTTTCCCGAGTTCAGCTTTATTAGTAATCTCCACGTCCTTTGGAGTTGTCGGGTCTAGAGTTTTATGTACATCTTCTGTATATATGTATATAGGTTATGGGTAGGTCGGGGCCCTGTTCCGATCACAGTACATCCATCAGTAGAGGCTTGTAGACATAACCTGTCAGTTAGTGCAATATACTGGGCTTGTAGGACTTGTATGTACATTTTGTTGGTTTGTCAGTTGTAGTAGTTATGACGGCCTTGCCAGCCCACCTTTATATTGATGTTTAGTCAGCGTTGGTTCCCATTTAGTTTTATATTTTTCTTCCAAAATTGTCTTGCAATGTGGCCCATGGCCAAAGTATGACATTATATGTGCAGATTTCCTTAGTCGTATGTTGGTATGCAAGGATCGGTGAGGTACCTGGTGCCAGTCTCGCCCCCAGGTTCGGGGCGTGACAAAAGTGGTATCAGAGTAGTTCTATCCTTTGGAGTCTACAAGTCGTGTCTAGTATGGTCTTATTTATAGATGTGTTGTGCACCACATTATATAAGCAGGGGACTACAGGGCATTTAGGAGTTGGTTACCTTTATTTCAAATCTAAATCGTGCTATAAAACTGAGTTATAAGAAATTTGAGTTAAACTTACGTGTTGGCGTTTGCATGCACAGATGACAGTGATTAGGAAGACTACGGCTAATCAGAGGAGAGATACAGCAGTAGGTGAGGGGACCAGCAGGGTACCCCAAGTAGATGGGGCCCAATCGGAGGCCCAGGGAGAGACCCCTACTCAGCCATTACCGGCTCCTCCACCACCTGAGGAGATTCCTAGGGAGACTGCATATCCAGTTCCCCCTCCTAAGTCTTTCATGTTGAATTTGCTAGCTGGCATGCGCTTAGTAGTATTTATATCTATCATATCGTTGCTCATTATCAACATGTCACCAACATATAAACAAACAATGACTTCATGACCTGGAGTGTTTTTAATGTAAACACATTTGTCACACTCATTGATTTTAAAATCATTTGCCAACATTATTTGGTCAAATTTAGCATGCCATTGTTTGGGTGCTTGTTTAAGTCCATAAAGCGACTTAACAAGTTTACACACTTTCTTTTCTTTACTAGGAACCACAAAAACTCCAGGTTGTTTCATATAAATTTCTTTCTCTAATTCTCCATTTAAGAAAATTGTTTTAACATCCATTTGATGGATTTCAAGACCATAAATGGACACCAGTGCCACTAACACCCTAATAGAGGTTATCCTCATTACTGGCGAGTAAGTGTCAAAGTAATCAAGGCCTTCCTTTTGTCTATAACCTTTGACAACAAGTTTTGCCTTATATTTGTCAATAGTGCCATCACCTTTTATTTTCCTCTTAAAAATCCATTTCGAACCTAAAGGCTTATTTCCTGAAGGAAGATCAACCAATTCACATGTATGATTGTCTAAAATTGATTGAATCTCATTATTGACTGCCTCTTTTCAAAATGTTGAATCAAAAGATGACATAGTTGCTTTGAAAGTTTGAGGCTCATTTTCAAGCAAGAATGTCACAAAATTTGGTCCAAATGAAGTTGATATTTTTTGACGTTTGCTACGCCTTGGATCCTTGTCACTTGGAGTATTTTTCTTTGGTTCTTCCCGTGGTCGTTTAGGTCTTTCACTTGTCGACTCGCATTCTGTTTTATACGGATAGATATTTTCAAAGAATTCAGGATTATCTGATTCAATTACCGTATTAACATGAATTTCGGGATTATCAGATTTTTGAACTAAAAACCCACATGCTTTACTACTTATAGAATATCCAATAAAAATACAATCCACAGTTTTTGGTATGATTTTTAACCTTTTGGGTAAACGTACTTGTACCTTTGCTAAATACCCCCACACTTTGAAATATTTTAAGTTGTGATTTTTTTCTTTCCATTTTTCATATGAAAAAGATTACGTTTTGTTGTGGGGTACTCTATTGAATATTCGGTTAGCTGTAAGGATGGCTTCCCCCCACAAGCTCTGCGGTAAGCCAGAACTTATTAATAAAGCATTCATCATTTCTTTTAATGTCCGATTTTTTTCTTTCTGCAATTTTATTGAATTGAGGTGTGTAGGGGTTGTAGTTTGAAGCATAATTCCATATTCCAAATATATCTCTACAAAAGGAGATTCGTATTCTCCACTCCTCTCACTTATAATTATTTTAATCTTTTTATTCAATTGATTCTCCACTTCATTCTTGTATTGCTTAAATGCTTCAATTGCTTTATCCTTCATATTAAGAAAATAAACATAACAATATTGAGTACAATCGTCAATAAAAGTTATAAAATATTTTTTATTTTATACAAAGTTATAATGGTGTTGACTTTATATCACAAATGTCAGTATGAATTAAGTCTAAATAATTTTAATTTCTTTCAACATACCTATAAGGATATTTGACAAACTTAGATTCAACTCATTTTTGACATTTTAATTTATTACACTCGAATTTAGGCAATACTTCTAAATTAATTAACTTTCGCAAGGTTTTGTAATTGACATGTCCTAAATGAATATGCCATAAATTATTTGACTCCAATAAATAAGAAGAAGCTGAAATTGTATTAATATTGTCAACAACTATTACATTGAGTTTAAAAAGACCCTCTGTGAGGTAGCCCTTTCTAACATATATATAATTCTTGCTTACAACAACTTTGTCAGATACAAATACACATATGAATCCATTCTTAACAAGTAAAGAAGTTAAAACTCAATTTTCCTAATAGTAGGAACATGAAGAACGTTGTTGAGCGTTAACACCTTGACGGAAGTCATCTTTAGGAATATTTTCATATAACCTTCAATCTTGGTTGTTGCAATATTTTTCATGGAAAGCTCTTCTTCGGGACCGGTAGTAGAGTAAGCCACAAATGCTTCTTTGACATCACAAACATGTCGAGTGGCTTTAGAGTCAATCCACCACTCCTTCGGATTTTCAACTAAGTTACATTCTGAAAGCATTGCACACTGATCATCCATGTCGTCATTATTCTCCATTATGTTGGCATGTCCCTTTTTCTTGTCCTTTTTCGGGAGATGATAGTAAGGGGCTTTGTGACCAGCTTTTCCAGAATTATAGCAATTGCCGTTGAATTTGTTTATTTTCTGCTCCTTAGTCTGTCCAGAAGATCTCTTCCTCTTCATAGTTTTTGGAGAAACCTGTTCAACGATATTCGCTCCTATAATCGTTGAATTTCCATGCGAGTTCTTCTCGACTAAATTGTTATCTTCCTCAATCTTGAGACGAAACACAAGATCTTCCAGCTTCATTTCTTTGCGCTTGTGCTTTAGATAATTTTTGAAATCTCTCCACGAAGGAGGCAATTTTTCAATCATTGCAGCCATTTAAAATGCTTCATTCACCACCATACATTCAGCAATAAGGTCGTGAAAAATATGTTGAAACTCTTGAACTTGGTTCCAAATGTTATGCTACCTATGATTTTATAGTCAAGAAACTTGACAATCACAAACTTTTTCAAGCACGCATCTTCAGTCTTGTACTTCTTCTCAAGTGCATCCCATAATTCTTTCGAAGTATTCATAGCATTGTAGACATTGTACAAGTCATCCTCCAAAGCACTTAAGATGTTGCTTTTGCAAAGAAAATCTGCATGTTCCTTTGCGCGCGGGTCCTGGTTATTCCGGGTTGACTTTTTGATAATTAATTGAAAGAAATTTTGTCCAAAAAGATTAAGCTTAAGCCGAATCCAAGCGACGACGGTGCGAGGCTTACCTTCTTTCCAACACATTTAACACCAAGAGAAATGCTTTCTTAATATAAGCACATTCCATTTTCTTTACACTACTAAAAAGGGGTAATTGATCTTTCCAAAACATAAGGAAAATCACTTTCTCTTTACATTTCTTCTCTCCATTTCCCATTCACCAACCTTCAGTAAGCTATTAATAAACCGAAAGGGTCTAACGAAGGCAAAATTTCTCAATTATGGTTAACCTGAATTATTCAAAACCTTTTGACTAATTATCGATAGTGGCTGTGCATCATTTTGAAGGAGAAATTAATGTTACATCCATATGACCATATCCTACAGTTTCGATTTCTTCTCGGATATAATGAGCTTATAGATACCAATTTTTAACAAAAACACTTTTCTTTATTTTATTTTTAATAGATTGCTTATTTATAGCAATTCTTCACTTATTCCTCGAATGATTGAATGGCCTTTAGGACACAAAGTAAACAAATGTGATTTTATTATACAATTTTAATTAGTTCTGTGATCATTAGAGAAATTAATTCTGAAAATTCTATGAAATTTTATAGCCAACTCTAATAGTGCCTCGACCACGTCTCCACGCTGCCAACGGTCAAACTTGACAAAATTTTCCAAACGCCCCCACCAAAGAGACTCCGTTGGCATTTCTCATAACTTTCCGTGCCGTTTTGTAAACGCCAGCTCGTCTCTTTCTTTCTCATTTTTACCTTTCTTCTTTTTTCTTTTACCTTTTGAATAATGTATACTCCATCTTTTTTATAAAAGAAAAAAGTGATTGATCCAAGTATATGGTTTACCTACCGAAGAAACAAACAGGCACGATATGATACAAAGTATATCGTGCAAACACAGCCTTTTATAATCCTCCCTTTGTTGAATCAGTAGAGAATAAAATACATCTCTTGGAAATTCAGATATAATAATTTTAATTATAGCACCTTTATGCAAAGCTTAATTAACATGCACGGACAAAACTGCTTTCGGTTAGGTAAGCGTTATGAAGAGTTGAAAAGAATTAGTCAAGTAACATAGAGAATTGAGTTAGTAATAAATTTCGAAATCCTTGATATATTGTACAATATAATATTGCTAATTTGAAGATTTGAATTTTGTAAGTCCTGCATTAAATAATCAACCTTACTGCTGCTGTTAAGTATAGTTTCATATTTAGTAATTTGTTTCTTTCAACTTACTTTACAAGAAAAATCAAAGGTGAATTAAACCAAAGAGAGTTCTTCCAAAACTAGAAAAATGATGTATTAGAAATATACTTACTATTTGAGAAAATTGAGAACCTGAAATCTGTCAAATTCATCGGGAATCACCAATTAATTCGACCCAATTAGATTTGGCATAGGATTCTCTTAGTTAAAGCAAAAACAAAACAAACAAGAAATCAAGATTTTTCTTTTAAAGTGTAAAAAGGAGGACAATCAAGGCCAGGCCGTTAACTTGGCTTCACATGCATGTTAAATAGTAGTAGTTGTCGGAATTAGAGGAATCTTTTCCTCCAAACACAAACACTTGTTCCCTACAATCTCAATCATAAAACCAAACAAACAACTCCATGCCAGGCTATCAACCACAATCTACCCTCACTACAGCACACATCCTATACATCTTACAACTTCACACTTTATCAATTAGTAGGATCTCAATCATTAAAAAAAAAATAAAAAATAGAGTGCACAAAGGATCTCATATTCACTTAGAGTCTGAGAAACGGCCGCATCGCAAGAATTGTGATTTAACCATCCTAACCTAATATAAATATTGATGATAGTTTTTATTACTCAAACTCATAACTTATAGTTCACGCCAAAACAACTTTAGTTTCCATAACTCGAGTGCAATCATCTAACATAAAATTAAGAAGGGAAAAAGTGTAAAGGAAAAAGATATTAGTAGTACTAATAAAATGAGAGGGTCCCACAAAAGTAAACAGCAATCTCAAGAACACTCATAAACAAATTCCAGTTCCAACACACACCATTTCAGATCAGAGAAATGCATCATCCATCATCATCATAATACATGTTACTAGAAACCACCCTCTGCATATTTCCAGCTGCTACGTCCTATAACCAATGCACTCTAATTATATCTAAAGTAACTAAACTCACATGACCAAAGACCATTCTTGTACTAGTACTTTGACTTGTCAAATGTTAACGTTTATGATGACATCTAATGTGGTATTTTCGTTGCAAAAAGTAGTATATAAATTTGGGTCTATTTTTTAGTTAATTAAATTTAGTTGAATGATTTTTTGAGGGACAAAAATTAAAATGTAATAATTCTTTGTAACGAATTTTGAATAATTCTTAAGTGACAAAAATTAGAATAGTAATTTTGTGCAATAGAATAAAGGCCCTAAGGTCGATTACACTTTCCACTACTAAGGCCTAACATTTACCAAAGTGTAACGAAGAATCAAACAACAAGTAATAACAGAAAAAATCCAGAGATACCAAAGTACAAGAGTAATGCCAATCCTACCGATAATATCTGACATACCAAATAAAAACAAGGGACTAATACTGCGAATGAAGAATCAAAAGAACTCAAAAAATCATGAACAATTGGATCCAAATGAAAAGAATCAATGTAAACAAAATAATAGAGCTGGAAATCTGCAAAACTCTAAATCATACAATAACGAAGAAGAACAATATGTATATTTCTTTATATTTCTCTCAAAGAGAATTGATACTTTGGATCCACTCGAATTAATGAAAAAACTCACCATTCACTCAAAAACAAAAGAAAAATAAAGACAAAAATAGAATAGTACATTCTTCAGTTGCATTCAATGTTAGTAGCAGCTAGAAAATTCTATTTAAAGACCTAAACTACCATACACCTAGTATTAAATTTCTTGATTTATTCTTGCTATATTACATGAATAAATGAGTTAGTTAAATTCAAAGAAAAACATAAAAGCTAGTAGAGTACCAATTCTTCTCAGCTTTTCCAAGCATAAACCAGCAAAGAAAATCCCGAAGGACCTTTCAATTCATTTTCTTCAGTACTAGCCCATTCCATGACAGAGCTACAAGTTGAAGATGCTGAAGATAAAGATGAAGAAGATGAACTTCTCGAGCTTCGTAATACACCCTTTTTCATCATCTTCGTCTCGAACCCGAATCCACAAGATTGTTGAGACCACAATTGAACTCCATTATTTAAGCTGTAATCATCAGCAGCTACATATTCGTAACTTGATTTTTCGAATTTGAACATGAACAGAGCATACCCATCTTCGTCATCGTCAAATAACCAGTTGTACACATCCCATGAAACCAAAACTGGAACTCCGTCAACTTCAATCCTTTCATTTCCTCTGAATTTCCATTTCAAGTGTTTGATTTGCAAAACCCTTTTGTTATCTACGCTGAAATACAGCCTTGGATCTTCTCCTAACCTGCAATCGATTGAGATTTCTTTCTCTTTCCCACCGAAGTTTGCTTTTGTTTTGTAGAGTTTGTTTCCACATACGTGTTCCCTTCTCAGCACCAGGTTTGGGTTTGGATTCGGGTTTAGATTCTGCTTCTTTTCTGGCTTTCGAGCTCGGGTTTTAGCGTAAGCTTCTTTGTTTAAATCGCCGACCAGAAGAACCATTTCTTCGTTAACAATAACAGCTACGTAAAATCCAGATATAGGTTCAGGGCCAGATCCAAATTTAGATTTAGAAAGATCCCAAAAGATATGAACAACCTTGTTATCTCCGTCGAGCTTTTTTGACCCATGTTTTTTCCAGAAAATAAAGGGTTTGATGTTGAGGTGGAAAGATGGGGTACTAGTGGAAGATAAATGAGGAGAAGAGATTGTATTATTATTGTAGTCAGCTCCAACTCCATCAGAATCGTTGAGGAGGAAATGGATGTGAAAAGATCTGCCGAAGAGATTGCGAGACCAAGTGAGAGCAAAGAGGCCGAGGTGGGTTTGGTAGAGGGAGGTGGCGAGGTTGGGATTAGCAGCAACCGGTGGCTGCGGCGGCGGCGGCGGAAGAGGACGAGCGGAGGCGGCGGCAGCTACCTCTAAAGGGCGGCGGAAACAAGAAGGGAAAGGAGAATAATAATGGTGGTGTTTTTTTGACTTGGCAACAATTTCCATAGTTGTAAGAAATAATAAGAAAAAAAGAAAAAGCTGATATATTGAGGTATAAGAATTTGAAAGAAGAGAGAAAGGAGATGAGGGATATATATGAGAAAGAGGGGAAGCTTAAAGCTTAATGGATATGGCAGAAGGCTCCAACTTAAGGGGGGTGGGGTGGGGACAGAATACATATATATATATATATATATATATATATATATATATATATGGAATAGAAAATGAAGTGTATATTTAGGGGGTTTATGGGAGTCGTAGTCTATAAGGAGTAGCTGGGGTTTTGGTTTCGGGGGTGGGGGGTGGCGTGGAGAAGACTGGGCCAAGGATGGTTGATTATATGGAGCCACAATCACCTCACGCGTAATGCTATTTACTTTTCCAACTTGTATTCAAGTCCTTCTAATAGTCAATTAAAAGAAAAGAAAATAGGTCATTCTCTTGATATAGTGTGTATGTATGTATTTACGGCTTATTTGGATGGTTGTTATATGTTGTATTATATTGGGCAAAATACATATTTCATAGTTCACCTCCGAACTATGGATCAAATTTCTGTAATATACTTTTTGCGGATAAAAATTACTTTACACACTTAACCTTTTTAAAGTGTGTCTAAGACACACCACTTTTATTTTGATCATTTTTTTTAGGGAGGTGCATAACACGCACCAACAAAATTGTAACACGTGTCATTATTTTTATTTTTCAAAAAAAAATACTTAAAAGTACAATTCTACCCCTAACTACAAAAAAATTTCCAATTACTCCATCTTCTTCATCTTCCCAGGCTACCACTGAACCATGGGTGACAACATCACCACCATCAAGACCTTTAAAAGCACTAATTTTTTCACTAATCCACCTTTATCCCAAATACAAAGTTCATCTCTCCGCACTTCTCAAAACTGCAATCAAGTCCCGTTGAACCACCAGAAAATGTTAAGAACAAAAACTCATAAAAACATGGAGAAAATAACCCAGAAATCCATACAATTTATAGCGAAACAACGAGACCATATGATAGAGCAATAAGCAAACACACAACCCAAATTACTGTAAAAAGAGAACCTTTACCACAATGATGCTAAAATCACAATTCAAGATTTAAGCTAATTACCAAAACCACAAATAAAATCAATAAAATCAATGTTCAATTTTTGCCCACCCTGATTACGATTCCATTTTAGCTAATAAAGTCGCTGTTTAGCTTCTGATTTAAGAAGAATTTAGTGAAGAGTAGGTGGTGATAATGGAGTCACTGTGTAGAATGTAGCTATGAAATAGCTATTGGGAAAAAACGAAAAGGAAAAAAATTTGGGTAGAAGACTAATGAAGGTATAGAAGAAGAAAAAAGGGTCTAAGGAAGAGGAAGACATGGGGGTGGGGGAGGCCAACGGGGGACGGCGGTGTTCATGTGGGGGACAACGGGGGATGGGAGGAGTTCAATTGGGGATGAAGGGCTGATGCTTTTTTTCTCTTTTCTATTTATCTATTAAAATAAGAAAAATAAAGAAAATCAAATAAAATCTTAACACGTGGGCTGACATAAGGATTTGGACAGAATATATAGAGGTTTTACGGGCTTAGTCATTTTTGTCAAACACGTGCTGGCTATTTGGCAAAAGTGGTATCTTAGACACGCTTTAAAAAGGTTGAGTATATAAAGTAATTTTTATCTGCAAAAAGTATATCGCGGGGATTTGGTCCATAGGTCAGGGAGTAAACTATATATTTTGTCTATTATATTGTATTGTTATTTTAAATACATTATTTGTTTTGATTGTAATTTAAATTTTATTATATCGTATCGTTATATTCGTCGTTACGTAACTACAAAAAGTATCACTTTGTGGAACGATCGATTTGGTGTGGTCGCGTCATTTCCTTATTTTTTCTCTCTAATCTTGCTTTCCTTATTATTAAATAATCCTATTTTATCTTTTACCCTACCTTTTTATAAATAATTCTACCTCGTACCTTACTTTTTATTTTTATAATATTGCAAGTTTATTCTTCATATTGTTGGTGCATGATATCATAAAACGACGATAAATAATACAAGCTATCCAAAAACTGTATACATCAAAAGGATACAGTACAATACAATACAATACTATACGATACATTACGAAACGGTACATAACAACCATCCAAACAAACTGTTATTGTGGCAAAATGGATAAAAAAAAAAAACAAAGTTATCCATTCATATTATTCACTAAAAAATGGGTTAGATAATAAACTGTTTACAAATGGGTCAAATATGGATAAGATTCATATTAACTACTTAAAAAAGAGATAATAATGGGTTTAACTTTTATATTTGCAAAGATCCAAATTGGAGGTTCCTCAAGTTTGGGAGCTTAGGAATTCTCCCAAAAGTGATTATATTTAAGAAGCCATGGATAATATGGATATCCATATTATCAACCGATTTCTATCTGTATTAAATATGGATCGATCAGATAGTTTATCCATTTTTATATTTTCCATATTCGACCTGTCCATATATCCGACCCGACTCACCCGTTTGTCACCTCTATATGTATTATTTTTCACTGCAAGGGTTATAGTGGGGCGAATATGATACTTTTATTCTTAATCAAAAGTATCGGACTTTGAGCCCAGAAAATTAAAAAAAAAAAAAAAAACTAATAGGAAGTGTTTCCTCCTTGCCTTGGGCACGCGCATCCAGATTAGTCAGAGCGGAAAATAAATACCGGACAACGAATAGAAAAACAAAAAAATATACTATTGTTTATATATATAATATGATACTACATAAATATATCTAGATTTTTTCCATAGAAAGCTAAATAAAACATTGTTGGAAGCCATCTTATTAGTACCGTTCATGATTAAAATAATGAACCTTTTAATGGCGAATAATAGACGAGTCCAAAGACTTAGTCTGATAAAGATTTTTTTTTAATTCGCAGTATACTATAGATTGCAAGTTCTTTTCAACAACGATATATAACGAATACCTTAGCACTACCTGTATAGTGAAACCAATGATATTCAAAGCGATATTTTAACTAACAACCAGTTTTCTTTTTTGTTCCGTCTAGTATTAATGTCTTTTACTGAGATTAACTCTTCCTGGAGTTATACACTTCAGAATTGTATATATATTATTTAAGTAACTTGATAGTATAAAAAAATCTTTATGCTGATGGTATATATTACTCAACTCATTACAAATACATGCTTAATTTCATAATGACACAACTTAATCTTTAAGGTTGCTTTAACGATCAATATTTTTGAGAAAATCTATCGTAACATTGGTGTTCATGAGAACAGATGCGTATGTAGTATAGAAGCTATGGGTTCAACTGAACCCAAATATTTCGCTCATACCCTATAGTTTTGCGGTTTTGCTTTTGCCCATAGAATTATTAAATATATATAAATAATAAATTATATACTTATTAAATTAGATGAGATGTGGCAGAATTGCGAATCTGAACTCATAAAGTTTAAATCCTAGATCGACCTCTGCGTGAGAATGTAAATCATTGATTAAAAGTTACTGTTATTATGTAGTTTATTTTCCATACTGTTGGAAGTATTAAGCATGATTTAATTTTGGGTCAGCGTCTAATCAAGGATTAAAGTTTTCTGATGTGTTTTGAAAGGTATAGTATATAACATTCTTTTCAACTTAGATGGATCGTTTTTATCTATTCCGTTCACACTGCCAACCTGAGAATATAAGATGTAGACATTAAGCAAGTGAGCAAAAAATAAAGAGCCAAACCTTTATTTCAAGAGTACTTCAATTTTGGAAAGTGCTAAAGTGAAGCCTAATGAAATTTCATAGAGTACACAATATTAAGGGGTAGCTAATATATATATATATATATATATATATATATATATATACCTGCTATAACAAGTCTTCTCAAAATGTGTGATTTTTATTTTAAAAATAAAATAAATTACCTGCTATAACAAGTAAATATATCTAATGGTGTAAAATTTCTGACACTAAAGATATATATATATATTTTACTTAAACTCATTTATAATTACAGTGCCTCAAACATGTCGGTGAAGTGCATCCATGAATTCAACTAATTAATGTGAACAGTAATTTATTAAAGGAAAAAAGGAAGAACACAAGAGTGCCGGTAGAAAACACCAAACAAAAAGAGAAAGAGAAAGGACAAAAAAAAGAAAAGAAATGGTCCACCTAAAAGGCCATGACAACTAGTCATTAGCTTGAAAGACGATGCATTTTAAAGAATAAAAAAGACAATAATGTGTAAGTTTCAAATGCAATAATACATTAGTTCTTTGCAATTTGAATATTTCGATTTTCGAACGGAGTAAATAGGTTAGTGACAAGTCAAAATGAAATTATACAAATTACAAGACCATGTAATATTCTTCCTTATATTTCTAGTTTATACTTTTACAACTTGTTTGGATAGTTGTTACCTATTATATTGTATTGTTACTTTAAATACAATATTTGTTTTGATTGTTACTTGAATTTTATTGTATCGTTGTGACGGACCCAACCGGTCGTTTTGAGCATTTGCATTCTGTTCAGCTGTTTGAAGTCTTGAGTAGTTTCATATGATGTATTATGACTTGAGTAAATCGTCGGTTTTGATTTTCAAGTGATTCGGAATATTCGGAAGAATGATTCTCAACTATGGGACTTTAAGTTTGAAGAATTGGTCAAGTTTGACTTTTAAGTATTTGACCTTGGATCGGAGTTTTGATGGTTCCATTTGGCCCGGATGGTGATTTTGGACTTGGGCGCATGCCCGGATTTGCATTTGGATGTGCTTAGAAGGTTTTAGCGCTTTTTGACGAAAGTTGAAAATTTGAAGGTTTGGAATGTTCATAAGTTTGACCGAGAGTTGATTTTGATGATATCGCGTTTGTGATTCCGAAAAATTGGAATAGCTTCGTTATGTCATTTGGGACTTATGTGCAAAATTTAAGGTCATTCCGTTTTGATTTGATATGGTTCGGCACCGGTTTTAGAAGTTGAAAGTTCAGAAGTTCATAAGTTCCATTCGAGGTGCGATTCATGATTTTGATATTGTTATGTGAGATTTGAGACCTCAAGTAGGTCCGTCTTATATTTTGTGACTTGTTGGTAAGTTCGGACCGGGTCTCAAGGGGCTCAGGTGAATTTCGGAGGAGGTTCGGATCATTTGGGATCATGTTTGTTGAAGATGGTTTTAGTTGGGTTTTGATGTGATCGCACCTGCGGAAATTAGGACGCAGGTGCGGAGCCGAAAATGCGATCACGAGGTTGCACAAGCGATATGAGGCTGAGCTTGGGAACTTCGCAGATGTGGAAGAGAGGGCACACTTGCGGTTACGTAGAAGCAATTGATGGTGCACAAAAGCGAGAGGAAGCGCAAAAACGGGGCAAGGGCGCACACCTGCGATGCCGCAGAAGCGGACATTTTTTCACTGGTGTGATAGGTCGGCTGGTAAGTGGAATCCGCAAAAGCAGAGTTTGGTCGCAAAAGCGACATTGCAGAAGTGGTCGATATTTGCAGATGCAAAAATGCTGGGCAGACTATATATAATTCGAGGGTTGTTCATTTTATCACATTTTTGAGCCATTTGAATTATGAATTTTAAAGAGAAATTAGGGGGTTTTGTCTAAACTTTCCTAAAGTGAATTTTTGAGTTTTGAATATCGGTTCGGAGTCCGATTTTAGTGAAATTAGTATTGTCGGACTTGTATTAGAATGGGTTGTCAGAATTTATGAGTTTTGTCGGGTTCCGAGGTATGGGCCTAGATTTGAATTTTTGGTTGACTTTGAGTAAATGTGTAAAGATTCTACCTTTATCATTTGAGATTATTTCCTTAGGCATTATCTGTTGTTTTTGAGTTATTTTTGGCTAATTTCGACTTGTTCGGAGGTTGATACGCGCAAGATGGCGATTTTAGAGTATTGTTTGGCTTGCTCAGTATTTGTCTTGGCTTGTTCGAGGTAAGTAACATATCTAAACTTGGGTGTGAGGGTATTTAACCGTGGGAACTATGTTATAATAGATGTGTTGGGGTAGCGTACATGATAGGTGACGAGCGTGTAGGCGTGCACCGGGGTAATCATGATCCAAATTAACTATTAGACTATGACCGGACTTATTTTGATGTTATATCTTGTTCTATCTGTGTAATTCCTACTTGTTAGAGCAATTGAGTTGTGATTCGTGTTAGAAATCATGCTTAGGCTATGTGCTTATTCAATTGAGAACTAATGAGGCTATTCATGTTGTACTAAATTATCTGCTCTAAATGTAATTATATACCCAGTCATGATTCTTTATTTGCATATCACATCTCACTATTTGTTGCATCACATGTTATCATTATTTTGGGTGAGTGGTACGAGATTGTAAGCCCTTAAAATTTGAGAGATTGATGACTGAGGTGGGCCTGAGAGTCGTGTTGTGAGTGTTATTATGGATCGGGCTGCACGTCGCAGTAGGCCATATTGGTTTTGTGAATATTATTATTATTGTGAATCGGGATGCACGTTGCAACAGACTATATTGGCTTATTTATTATTGTGGATCGGGATGCACATCGTAGTAGGCCTTATAGGCTTTTGATTAGTGCTTAGGCAGGATCCGCCCCTCCGGAGTCTGACATACTAGTAGTGAACACATACACAGCGATATATATACACGTACTTTGGAGAGAGACATATGAGTTAGGCACCCGTACAGTGCTGAGTGATTGTGTGCGTGTGTATGATGGAATGGGCAAATGAGTCAGACAGCTTGAGTATGTTGAGGGTGAGAGTACCTGGGAATATCACTGTTAAATCATTCATTTGACATACATGCTTGGCATGTAGGTATAGAGTTGCATTTTCCTCATTGTCACGACCCAAAACCAACCCGTCGTGATGACGCCTATCATGGTACTAGGCAAGCCGACTATTTAGACATTTCCAACACTTTAAATCTTTGAAAAATACTAAAACAGTTTAAATAAAGGAAAATCTCTTAAAACATGATAGTAAATCATAACTCTATACATAAATTCTTCTCAAAACCGGAGTGTCACTAAGTACATGAGCATCTACGAAATGACCAAGTGGGGTTCACTGTCTAGAAAGTAAAATTGGATAAATAAACTGAAAGATAAGGGAGGAGAGTCAAGGTTTGCGAATGTCATGCAGCTACCTCGATGATCTCCGAAGGTCTGGACTCTACAACTCAGCAACCGCCGTGACGAGAAGCACCTGGATCTGCAAACGAGGTGCAGGGTGTAGCGTGAGTACAACCAACTCAATAAGTAACAAATCTAACAAGTGGTCTTTTATATTGTAATGACCCGGTCGGTCGTTTCGAGAGTTATAGCCCCGTTTTTCCCATTTCTATATCTTTTTGTGTTATTCAGCTATATTATGTTATATCGGGTTAGTTGGTTAGGGTCCGGAGTGGTTTCAGAGTAAATTGAGATACTTAGTCTTTTAGGTAGAAACTTAAGTTGGAAAAGTCAACTGGATGTTGACCTATGTGTAAACGATCTCGGATTTAAATTTTGATAATTCCAATAGCTCTGTATGGTAATTTTGGGCTTGGAAGCGTGTCCGAAATATTATTTGGAGGTCCGTATAGAAATTAGGCTTGAAATGCTGAAAGTTTAATTTTTGAAAAGTTTGACCGGGGGGTTAAATTTTTGATATCGGGGTCGAAATCCGATTCTAAAAATTGAAATACCTTTGTTATGTCATTTATGACTTGTGTGCAAAATTTGAGGTCAATCGAACGTGATTTGATAGGCTCCGGAGTCGTTTATAGAAATTAGAAATTTCAAAGTTCATTAGGCTTGAATTGGGGTGTAATTCATTTTTTTAGCGTTGTTTGAGGTGATTTGAGGGTTCGACTAAGTCCGTATGATGTTATAGGACTTATTGATATATTTGGTTGAGGTCCTGAGGGGCTCTGGTGAGTTTCAGATGGTTAACGGATTGGATTATAGACTTGGAACTCTGCTGGAATTTTTCTGATGCACCATCTGGTTTCCTTCATCGCGTTCACGAGTGGAGCCTTGCGTTCGCGAAGAGGAACTGAGAGGCTGGCAATATTTGCTCTTCGCATTCGCGAAGGGTGGACTGGGTGTACATCGCGAACGCGAGAGGTGTTACGCGTTCGTGAAGAAGAGAGGAAGTAGCCGAGGACCCCAGGCAATTGGGCTACGCGGTTGCGTAGGGGGTGTCGCATTCGCGTAGTGAGGGGGAAACGAAGAATCGCGTTCGCGATGGGTTGGACGCGTTCACGTAGAAGGCATTGAGGCAGAGGCATTTTGTGCTTCGCGAACGCGAAGGAGGAATTTGGATGGGAGTTATTTTGTGCTTCGCGAACGCGAGGCACTGACTGCGTTCGCGAAGAAGAAAAGTCTGGGTAGTGAGTTTAAGTTCTGAAGTCCCATTTTTAGTTTTTGACGATTTGGAGCTCGGATTTGAGGCGATTTTGGGTGATTTTTCAGAGGAAACAACGGGGTATGTGTTCTTAACTCAATATTGGTTAAATTACCTGAATCCATGGTTGTTTTTATCATTTAATTGGTGAATTGAGTTAGAAAAATATTGAAATCCCTCTTGGTTTAAATTGAAGCTTTGAGGGTCGAGTTGGGGTCGGATTTTGGTAAAATTGGTATGGTTAGACTCGTGGTTGAATGGGCTTCCGGATTTTGTAACTTTTATCGAGTTCCGAGGCATGGGCCCCACGAGCGATATTTGAGCTAATTTTCAGATTTTTATGGAAAATTATTTTTTTTATGGGATTAAATCCAATGAATTTTATTGACGGGCGTGTGGGCGTGCACTGTTGGGGATTGTGATTTGGTCCGTCCCGTAGCAACTACAAAGTTGCATACTTTGTTGAAACTATATGATACTTATATATTTTAGAAAGAGTTTTTGTAAATTAGGCTAAATGCCATGTTTGGGTCTTGCGTTAGTGCTGTTTGGACCCTTAGGGCTTTATCTTACTATCCTCTCATTGTTTTCGATTGAAAATCTATACTCGGTTATATTTATACTTATTTACTGCATAACTCAATTTTTGTGACTCTATTTTGATGTATATAAATGTTTTGGGCCGAATGCCCTATTTTACTGAAATACCCGAGTGGCTTGGGAGGTTTAGGATTGAGTGAGGCCGAGGGCCTGATTTGTGAGGATATTTATGGGATCGGACTGCACGCCGCAGCATGTTTGATATCGGCCGAGGGCCTGATTGTGAGGATGAGTGTGGATTGAGGCTGCCCGCATGCATCATACTTTATTATTATAGCAACACGTGAGTTGTCCGTGCAGCACGTGAGTTGTCCGTGCAGATTATAGCGATTGGGCTGAAGGATCCCCTCCGGAATCTGTACACACCCCCACTGAGTACAGGTACCTATTGAGTGCGAGTGCCGAGTGCTGAGTGACTGGGAGGCATGAGTGATTGTGAGGTATGCTCGAGTGGCAAGAGTGATTGTGAGGTATGCCCGAGTGGCACGAGTGACTGTAAGGTTTGCCCGAGGGGCTGTATATGAGTGATGTTTTGCCCAAGGGGTTGTTTATGATTTCATCATTTTTGCTCACCTTTGCATTGAGCCTTTGTTTGAAAAACTGTTGGAAAAATATCTTTAAATGATTTTTTTTACTGGAAGGTTAAAAAGATGATTTGATTCAAACACTGATTTTCAAAGCGTGTTGTACTTTACTTAGATTTCATGATATGAATGTTAAATGCTTTATTGCTCGTCACTATTGCTCAGTCTTTATTTATTGTTGTTACTTACTGAGTTGGCGTACTCACGTTACTCCCTGCACCTTGTGTGTAGATTCAGGTGTAGTTGGGCACGGTAGCGGTTATTGAGTGTTCTGGTTGCAGATTTTATTAAAGATAGCAAGGTAGTTGTTTGACGATCGCTGCCCCTGCTCTTCTCCCTCTTATCTTCCTCTAGTTGTATTTAGTTATTTTTCAGGCTAATTTAGCCTTGATATTGTTAGACAGTTTATAGTAGATGCTCATGACTAGTGACACCCCGATGTCGGGCTTTTCTTTCCGCACTTTTATTTTGATTGGAACTCCTTTACGAAGGTTTTTATGTTAAATAACATTGAAATTATCTTTGAAATGAAAATATTGGTTTGTTTTGGAAATGAGTTGGCTTGCCTAATTCCACGATAGGCGTCATCACGACGGGGGTTAGTTTGGGTCGTGACAGATTGGTATCAGAGCTTAGGTTACATAGGTCTCACGAGTCATGAACGGGTTTAGTAGAGTCTTGCAGATCGGTACGGGGACGTCTGTACTTATCTTCAGGAGGCTGCAGAACCTTTAGGAAACTCCACATTCTTGAATTCTTGTTGTGCGAATCTGTTGATTCTAGTAACTAAACATATGTTGTTTCATTCTCTCACAGATGGTGAGGACTCGTACTTCTAGTCAGGAGCGCCAGCCACCAGTACCACCAGCCAGGGCCGCGAGAGGCCGAGGCCGCGGTAGAGGCCGTGGTAGGGGCAGAGGTACAACCCGTACAACAGCTGGGGGCAGTACCTGCATGTCCACTGGTTGTCCCAGATCAGGACCAAGTTCCAGTTATTGATGCACCAGCTCAGGCACCACCTGTGCCTATTGTGATTCCAGGCCTTCAGAAGGCCCTAGCTCAGATTCTGACAGCGTGTACTGGCCTTGCTCAGGCGGTCTCTATTTCGACGGACGCAGCCACTTCTCAGGCCAGGGGAGGCACTCAGACTCCTGTCGCTCGCACACCCGAGCAGGTTATTCAGGGACTTCAGACACCAGAGGCACCACCAGCCCAGCCGGTTGCTTTTGCTGAGGATTATGTGGTTCCTGCTATGCCTGAGGATGATTAACGTAGGTTGGAGAGGTTTGGGAGTCTTCAGCCACCACCTTTCAGTGGCACAGAGAGAGAGGATGCTCAGGACTTTTTGGACAGGTGTCAGAAGATGCTCCGTACTGTTGGTATTTTGGAGTCTTGTGGGGTCTCATTCACTACCTTTCAGTTTTCTGGAACTGCACTCAAATGGTGGGAAACTTACGAAAGGCGTAGGACTGTTGGCGCAGCACCCCTTATTTGGCAGCAGTTCTCCGTGGTCTTTTAGGAGAAGTTTGTGCCTCGGTCCCGCAGAGAGGAGTTGCGCAGACAGTTTGAGCGGCTTCGCCAGGGTGATATGTCTGTGACACAATATGAGATGCGGTTCTCTGAGTTGGCCCGTCATGCGATCTGGTTGGTTCCCACGGACAGGGAAAGGATCATGAGGTTTATTTATTGTCTCACTTATCAGCTACAGTTGCTCATGACCAGAGAGAGGGTTTCGGGTGCTACTTTTGATGAGGTTGTTGACATTGCTCGGCAGATTGAGATGGTGCGCGGTCAGGAGAGGTTGAGAGGGAGGCCAAGAGGCCTCGTGGTCAGGGTGGATTTAGCGGTGCTCTTTTTGAGGGGCAGTTCCAGCACGGTAGAGGTCGTCATTTCAGACATGCTCAGTCAGCTCGACCATTTCATCGGGGTGCATCATCTGGCCATGGTTCTCACAGTTCTCACCAGGGCCACTCATCACTTAGTGCCCTTCCAGTTCAGAGTTCGCCCCGTGCTCTGCCTGTTCAGGGCTCTTCCATGCTAGGTTCTTCTACCAGTCATCTAGGTGCTAGGGGTTCCCTTCAGTTTCCGCCGCCAGCACCAGGGAGTTGGTTTGAGTGTGGTGAGCTTGAGAATATATGGAGGCGGTGTCCTCGTCGTCATGGAGGTCTATCTCAGCAGAGGAGTCAGCCTCTGACTACAACACCAGTTACCTCACCACCCGCCCAGTTAGCTCGGGGTGGAGGTCAGTCAGCTAGGGGTCGCCCTAGAGGGGGAGGCAGATCAGGGGGTGGTCAGGCCCGTTTCTATGCTCCCCCTGCAAGACCATATGCTATTGCTTCAGATGCTGTGATTACAAGTATTGTCTCAGTTTGTCACCGAGATGCCTCAGTATTATTTGACCCTGGTTTCACATATTCATATGTTTCTTCGTATTTTGCCCATTTTTTGGATATGCCCCGTGAGTCCTTAGTTTCATCTGTACATGTATCTACTCTTGTGGGTGATACTATTATTGTGGACCGCGTATATTGGTCATGTGTGGTGACTATTGGGGGTCTAAAGACCCGAGTGGATCTATTGTTGCTCAGTATGGTTGACTTTGATGTGATATTGGGTATGGATTGGTTATCTCTATGTCATGCTGTTCTAGATTGTCACGCTAAGACGGTGACGTTGGCTATGCCGGGAATTCCGAGGGTTGAGTGGAGCGGTTCTGTAGATTCTGTACCAAGTAGGGTGATTTCATATTTGAAGGCTCAGCGCATGGTTGAGAAGGGTTGCCTATCTTATTTGGCTTTTGTGATGGATGTTAGTGCAGAGACTCCTGTCATTCATTTTTTTCCAGTGGTACGTGATTTTCCGGATGTGTTTCCTGCAGACCTGTCGGGCATGCCGCCTCACAGGGATATTGACTTTGGTATTGATTTGGTGCCGGGAACTCAGCCCATTTCTATTCCACCATATCGTATGGCACTGGCAGAGTTGAAGAAATTGAAAGAACAGCTTCAGGAACTCCTTGATAAGGGGTTTATTCGGCCTACTGTGTCACCTTGGGGTGCATCGGTTCTATTTGTGAATAACAAGGATGGTTCCATGAGAATGTGTATTAATTACAAGCAGTTGAACAAGGTCACAGTCAAGAATAAGTATCCTTTGCCTCGCATTGATGATTTATTCGACTAGCTTCAGGGAGCGAGGGTGTTCTCCAAGATTGATTTGAGGTCCGGTTATCACCAGCTGAAGATTCGGGATTAAGATATTCTTAAAACAGCTTTCAAGACCCGATATGGCCATTATGAGTTCTTGGTGATGTCTTTTGGGCTGACTAATGCCCCAGGAGCATTCATGCATTTGATGAACAGTGTATTCCAGCCCTATTTGGACTCATTCATCGTTGTATTTATTGACGACATCCTGGTGTACTCTCGTAGCTAGGAGGAGCACACTCAGCATTTGAGGGTTGTATTGCAGAGATTGAGGTAGGAGAAGCTTTATGCAAAGTTCTCCAAATGTGAGTTTTGGCTCAGTTCAGTAGCAGTCTTGGGGCACGTGGTGTCCAGTGAGGGCATTCAGGTGGATTCGAAGAAGATAGAGGCGGTGCAGAGTTGGCCCAGACCGTCCTCAGCCACGGAGATTATGAGCTTTCTTCGTTTTGCGGGTTACTACCGTCGCTTTGTGGAGGGATTTTCATCTATTGCATCGCCCTTGACCAAATTGACCCAAAAGGGTGCTCCATTCAGGTGGTCGGATGAGTGTGAGGAGAGCTTTCAGAAGCTCAAGACTGCTTTGACCACAGCTCCAGTGTTAGTTCTACCATCAGCTTCAGGTTCTTACACTGTGTATTGTGATGCCTCGAGGATAGGCATTGGTTGTGTTTTGATGCAGGAGGGTAGGGTGATCGCCTATGCCTCGCGCCAGTTGAAGACACATGAGAAGAACTATCCTGTCCATGATCTTGAGTTAGCAGCCATTGTTCACGCCTTGAAGATTTGGCGTCATTATTTGTATGGGGTTCATTTTGAGATCTATACTGATCACCGGAGTCTACAGTATCTGTTAAAGCAGAAGGATCTTAATTTGCATCAGCGTAGATGGTTGGAGCTTCTTAAGGACTATGATATAACTATTTTGTACCATCCGAGGAAGGCCAATGTGGTGGCTGATGCTTTGAGTCACCGGGCATAGAGTTTGGGGAGTTTAGCATATCTTCCAGCAGCAGAGAGACCGTTGGCATTGGATGTTCAGGCCTTAGCGCGCCAGCTTATCATATTGGATATTTCGGAGTCTAGTCGGGTATTGTCTTGTGTGGTCTCCATGTATTCTCTTTATGACCGTATCAGGGAGCGTCAGTATGATGACCCCCACTTGCTCGTTATTCAGGACAGGGTTCGGAGAGGTAATGCTAGGGATGTGACTATTGGTGGTGACGGCGTGCTGAGAATGCAGGGCCGGATATGTGTGCCTAATGTAGATGGGCTTCGAGAGTTGATTCTTGAGGAGGCCCACAGCTTGTGATTTTTTATTCATCCGGGTACCGCGAAGATGTACCAGGATTTGAGGCAACACTATTGGTGGAGGTGGATGAAGAAGGATATAGTTGGGTTTGTGGCTCGGTGTCTCAACTGTCAGCAGGTTAAGTATGAGCATCAGAGACCGAGTGGCTTGCTTCAGAGATTAGAGATCCTAGAGTAGAAGTGGGAGTGGATCACTATGGACTTTGTAGTTGGGCTCCTACGGACTTCGAGGAAGTTCGATGCTATTTGGGTTATTGTGGATCGGCTAACCAAGTCCGCATACTTCATTCCAGTTGGTACTACTTACTCTTTATAGCGGTTGGCTGAGATTTACATCCGAGAGATCGTTCGCCTGCATGGTGTCCCAGTTTCTATCATTTCAGATAGAGGCACTCAGTTCACATCGCAGGTTTGGAGGGCCGTGCAGCGAGAGTTGGGTACTCAGGTTGCGTTGAGCACAACTTTTCACCCTCAAACGGACGGGCAGTCCGAGCGCACTATTTAGATATTGGAGGACATGTTGCGTGCTTGTGTCATTGACTTTGGGGGTTCATGGGACCAGTTTCTGCCACTCGCAGAGTTTGCATATAACAACAGTTATTAGTCGAGTATTCCGATGGCTCCGTATGAGTCTTTATATGGGAAGAGATGTAGATCTCCGGTTGGATGGTTTGAGCCGGGTGAGGCTAGGCTCTTAGGTACAGACTTGGTCCAGGACGCATTAGATAAGGTGAAATTGATTCAGGAGCGGCTTCGCACGGCGCAGTCTAGGCAGAAGAACTACGCGAATAGGAAGGTACGTGATGTGTCTTTTATGGTTGGGGAGAAGGTTTTGCTGAAGGTATCACCCATGAAAGGTGTTATGAGGTTTGGGAAGAGGGGCAAGTTGAGCCCCCGGTTCATTGGGCCTTTTGAGGTGATTCAGAGAATAGGGGAGGTGGCTTATAAGCTTACCTTGCCACCTAGCTTGTCGAGTGTGCATCTAGTATTTCATGTTTCCATGCTCCGGAAGTATATTGGAGATGCGTCCCATGTTTTGGATTTCAGCACGGTTCAATTGGAGGGTGATATGACTTATGATGTGGAGCCGGTGGCTATTTTGGATCGGCAGGTTCGAAGGTTGAGGTCAAAGAATATAGCTTCAGTGAAGGTGCAATGAAGAGGTCAGCCTATGGAGGAGGCCACCTGGGAGACCGAGAGGGAGATGCAGAGCAGATATCCATGCCTATTCAAGACTCCAGATATGTTTTTAGACCCGTTTGAGGACGAACGGATGTTTAAGAGGGGGAGGATGTAACGACCTGGCCGGTCGTTTCGAGAGTTATAGCCCCATTTTCCCTATTTCTACTTCTTTTTGTGTTATTCATCTATATTATGTTATATCAGGTTAGTTGGTTTGGTCCGGAGTGGTTTCAGAGTAAACTGAGATACTTAGTCTCTTAGGTAGAAACTTAAGTTGGAAAAGTCAACAAAATATTGACCTATGTGTAAACGATCTCGGATTTGAATTCTGATAATTTCAATAGCTCCGTATGGTGATTTTGGGCTTGGGAGCATGTCCGGAATATTATTTGGAGGTCCGTAGAGGAATTAGGATTGAAATGCCGAAAGTTTAATTTTTGAGAAGTTTGACCGGGGGGTTGACCTTTTGATATCGGGATCGGAATCCGATTCTGAAAATTGAAATATCTCTGTTATGTCATTTATGACTTGTGTGCAAAATTTGAGGTCAATCGGACGTGATTTGATAGGTTCCGGAGTCGTTTGTAGAAATTAGAAATTTTAAAGTTCATTAGGCTTGAATTGGGGTGTAATTCATGGTTTTAGCGTTGTTTGAGGTGATTTGAGGGTTCAAATAAGTCTATATGATGTTTTAGGACGTGTTGGTATATTTGATTGAGGTCCCGAGGGGCTCGGGTGAGTTTCGGATAATTAACGGTTTGGATTATGGACTTGGAACTCTGCTGGAATTTTTCTGATGCACCATCTGATTTCCTTCATCACATTCGCGGGTGGAGCCTCACGTTCGCGAAGAGGAACTGAAAGGCTGGCAATATTTGCTCTTCGTGTTCGCGAAGAGAAGAACGCGTTCTCAAAGGGTGGACTGGGTGTGCATCGTGAACGCGAGAGATGTTACGCGTTCGCGAAGAAGAGAGGAAGTAGCAGAGCACCCCAGGCAATTGGGCTACGCGTTCGCGTAGGGGGTGTCACATTCGCGTAGTGAGGGGAAAACGAAGAATCGCGTTCGCTATGGGTTGGACGCATTCACGTAGAAGGCATTGAGGCAGAGGCATTTTGTGCTTCGCGAACGCGAGGGTGATGTCGCGTTCGCAAAGGAGGAATTTGGACGAGAGTTATATTGTGCTTCGCGAACGCGAGGCACTAACCGCGTTCGCGAAGAAGAAAAGTCTGGGTAGTGAGTTTAAGTTTTGAAAATGGGACGAAGTCCCATTTTCAGTTTTTGACGATTTGGAGCTCGGATTTGAGTCGATTTTGGGTGATTTTTTAGAGAAACAACGAGGTAAGTGTTCTTAACTCAATATTGGTTAAATTACCCGAATCCATGATTATTTTTATCATTTAATTGGTGAATTGAGTTAGGTAAATTTGAAATCCCTCTTGGTTTAAATTGAAGATTTGAGGGTCGAGTTGGGGTCGGATTTTGGTAAAATTGGTATGGTTAGACTCGTGGTTGAATGGGCTTCTGAATTTTGTAACTTTTGTCGAGTTCCGAGGTGTGGGCCCCACAGGCAATATTTGAGCTAATTTTTAGATTTTTATGGAAAATTATTTTTTATGGGATTAAATCCAATGAATTTTATTGACGGGCGCGTGGGCGTGCACTGTTGGAGATTGTGATTTGGTTCGTCCCGTAGCAACTCCAAAGTTGCATACTTTGTTGAAACTATATGATACTTATATGTTTTAGAAAGAGTTTCTGTAAATTGGGCTAAATGTCATGTTTGGGCCTTGCGCCAGTGCTGTTTGGACCCTTAGGGCTTTATCTTACTATCCTCTCATTGTTTTCGATTAAAAATCTATACTCAGCCATATTTATACTTGTTTACCGCATAACTCAGTTTTTGTGACTCTATTTTGATGCATATAAATATTTTGGGCCGAGTGCCCTATTTTACTGAAATACCCGAGTGGCTTGGGAGGTTTAGGACTGAGTGAGGCCGAGGGCCTGATTTGTGAGGATATTTATGGGATCAGGCTGCACGCCGCAGCATGTTTGATATCAGCCGAGGGCCTGATTGTGAGGATGAGTGTGGATCGAGGCTGCCCGCATGCATCATACTTTATTATTATAGCATGTGAGTTGTCCGTGCAGCACGTGAGTTGTCCGTGCAGATTATAGCGCTTGGGCTGAAGGATCCCCTCCGGAGTCTATGCATACCCCCACTGAGCGCAGGTACCTACTGAGTACGAGTGCCGAGTGCCGAGTGTTAAGTGCTGAGTAACTGAGAGGCATGAGTGATTGTGAGGTATGCCCGAGTGGCAAGAGTGATTGTGAGGTATACCCGAATGGCACGAGTGACTGTAAGGTTTGCCCGAGGGGTTGTATATGAGTGATGTTTTGCCCAATGGGCTGTTTATGATTTCATCATTTTTGCTCACCTTTGCATTGAGCCTTTGTTTGAAAAACTATTGGAAAAATATCTTTAAATGATTTTTTTTACTAGAATCGGGTTAAAACGAGATGATTTGATTCAAACACTGATTTTCAAAGCGTGTTGTACTTTACTGAGATTTCATGATATGAATGTTAAATGCTTTATTGCTCAGTCTTTATTTATTGTTGTTACTTACTGAGTTGGCGTACTCACGTTACTCCCTGCACCTTGTATGCAGATTCAGGTGTAGCTGGGAACGGTAGCGGTTATTGAGTGTTCTGGTTGCAGATTTTCTTGGAGATAGCAAGGTAGCTGTTTGGCGATCGCAGCCCCTGCTCTTCTCCCTCTTATCTTCATCTAGTTGTATTTAGTTATTTTTTAGGCTGAGTTAACCTTGATATTGTTAGACAGTTTGTTGTAGATGCTCATGACTAGTGACACCCCGATGTCGGGCTTTTCTTTCTGCACTTTTATTTTGATTGGAACTCTTTTACGAAGGTTTTTATGTTAAATAACATTGAAATTATCTTTGAAATGAAAATATCGGTTTGTTTTGGAAATGAGTCGGCTTGCCTAGTTCCACGATAGGCGCCATCACGATAGGGGTTAGTTTGGGTCGTGACAGATTGGTATCAGAGCCTAGGTTACATAGGTCTCATATATATATATATATATATATATATATATATATATATAGCCATAAGGCTTGTTGTGGCGTGCAACCCGATCCATATATATATAGTCATAAGGCTTGTTGCGGTTATATATATATATATATGTATATGGCCATAAGGCTTGTTGCGGCACTCAATCTGATCTCTCTCTCATATATATATATATATATATATATATATATATATATATATATATATATCACTCACAGCACGACACTCAGGACCCAACTCAGTTACTAGTCTCTCGGGCTCACAACACTCATGCTAAGCAGCCCTAATCAATGATACGAGATATGACAATATACGATAACAATGACTGAGATATGACACGTAATGATGAATCTGACTGAGTACACGACTGCAATTAAACAAATAATTCAACAGCAAAGAATGACCATTGTGGGTCCCAATAGTACCAGCATATAGCCTAAACATGATTTCTAGCATGAATCACAGCCCAAGTGCTCTAACACATAGAGTATACCAAAATATTAAGATAAAATAGCTATGCAGTTTTAAGGAATCAACTAAATCACAATTTATACGGTGCACGCCCACACGCCCATCACCAAGCATGCGCGTCACCTCAACATAAATCACGTAGCATGCAATTCGGGGTTTCATACCCTCAAAACCAAGCTTGGAAGTGATAATTACGTCAAACTATGCGAAACTCTACTCCAACAAGCCCTTGCCTCGTGAAACGGTCTCCAAATTCCTCGAATCTAGTCACAAACAGTTCGATACAATCAACACGATCTAAAGGAATTAACGCCGCATAAATTACTAAGTTCTTAATTAAAAAGTCAAAAAGTCCACTCAAAAGTCGGTCCCCGAGCCCACATCTCGAAATACAACAAAAGTCACAAAATCCGGAAGCCCATTCAACCACGAGTCCAACCATACCAAATTTACCAAAATCCAACACCAAATCGACACCCAAATCCCCAATTTAAACTCTCCAAATTCCTAGCCTCAACTCCCAAATATTACACCTCAAAACCATACAATCTAGGTGAAAAAATCAATGGGAAAACTTAATTATTGAATAAATTTAACCACAAGTGACTTACCTCTTGAAAATCCTCTCAACAATCGCCTAAGTCCGAGTTTGCAATGTCCAAAATATGGGAAATCACGAACCCTTCGAATTTAAGGTTCTGTCCAAGGGTCTTCGCTTCTGCGGACAACTTACCAGCACCTGCGGTCTCGCAGATGCGAAAACAATTATCTTATGTGATGCCCACTCGGACCCGGACCTTGCGCACACGTGGCCAAAATCCTCGCATCTGTGGGTGCGCTCTTGCGCGACCTCGTACGCTTCGGCGACTCCAACACTGCATTGCCTCTCTCTGCTTCTGTGGAGGACCAGACGCAAATGTGCCTTCGCATATGCGAAAACCTTTCCGCTCCTACGAAAACTGCCCAATCCTCACCAGGTCTCACCTGCACTTCCCAGCTCGCACCTGCGACCAAAGCTCTGCAGGTGCGATTGCACCAGAAGATTCCCAGCTTCAATAATCTTTCAAACTCCAAATTTCATCTGTTACCCATCCGAACTCCACCCGAGACCCCCAGGACCTCCATGAAACATACCTACAAGTCCTAAAATACGATACAAACTTAGTGGAGCCCTCAAATCACATTAAACAACATCAAAAACATGAATCACACCCCAATACAAGCCTAATGAAAACTAAGGAATTCCAACTTTTACAAACGATGCCGAAACCTATCAAATCACATCCGATTGACCTCAAAATTTGCACACAAGTCATAAATTACACAACAGACCTACTCCAACTCTCGGCACCCCAATCCGAACCCGGTATCCACAAAGTCTACTCTCGGTCAAACTTCCAAATTTCCAACTTTCGCCATTTCAAGCCTAATTCAACTACGGGCTTCCAAATCACAATCCGCACACACTCCTAAGTCCAAAATCACCCGACGAAGCTAACAGAACCTTCAAAACTCCCATCCAGAGCCATTTACACACAAGTCAACATCTGTTCAACCTTTTCATCCTAAGCTTTCAACATTAAGACTAAGTGTCTCAATTCATTCCGAAACTTCTCCGGACCCGAACCAACTACCCCGACAAGTCACATAAGAACAATTAAGTAGGGAATGAGCAGTAAATGGGAAAACGGGACTAAAACTCTCAAAATGACTGGCCGGGTCATTACACTCATGCTACACGGTATTGTTATATTCATGATTTGACATGTACATTTGATATGTATGCATTGAAATGTATATTCCGCATGCTAGATGGTATATGATAATTGATGACTTGACATATATATTGACATGTTGGCATATAGATGTACTTTCGCATGCTATCTGATAATAAAATATCTTATCTGTTGTTGAAAGTTTGGAAACAAATCGTAATGTTTCTGATATACTCATATTTTGGTGATTCTGGTGAAAGATTTGGATTTTAATGTTACACCTGAAAAAGCATAGTCTATTTTTCTGTAAATGTGAACGATCTAAACATAATATCTTTTGAGTTATTACTTGTACTGCTTTAATTATAGTATTACGAGTGATTTCTTTTTTGGCTATTGGTGTTGGACTCTAATCATTTTCCGAGCTCGTCACTACTTTTAACCTAAGATTAGGTTTGTTACTTATTGAGTACATGGGGTCGGTTGTACTCATACTACACTTCTGCACCTTGCGTGCATATTTTGGAGTTGATATTGTTGTTATGGTGGGAGCTGGCATTGAAGAGATACCTGCATTCCGGATATAGCTACCTCTTGTTCTTGGTAATTTTATATTTATAAATTTGCTTATGTTTATTTCAAACAGATGATGTATTTACTTCGTACCTGTAACGACCCGACCGGTCATTTTGCTCTCTAGATCCTCGTTCTCCTAAATAAGACTCCACGTATATGCTTTTACTATTTTATGACTTGCGGGGATGGTTAGTTCGGGATTTGAAAAGGTTTGGGTTGAAATCGGAACATTTGGTTCCTTAAGGCTGGCTAAAAAGGGCTAAGTTTCACTTGAGTCAATGTTTTAAGTAAACGACCTCATAACCGGGATTTGACAGTTTTAATAGGTTCGTATGATGATTTTGGACTTGGGCGTATGTTCGGATCGGGTTTTGGATGACCCGGGAGCGTTTCAGCACTTAATATTGGAAGTTGGCACATTGAAGGTTTTTAAGTCCTTTAAATTTGGTTTGAAGTAGGATTTGGTATTATCGAGGTCAAATTGGGACTCCGGGTATGAGAATAGTTCCGTATGGCGATTTAAGACTTGCACACAAAATTTGGAGTCATTCCGAGTCGTTTAAGTATGATTTGGCGCGATCGAAATAAATTGGTTTGGGCATATGATTCTTAGTTTTAATGTTGTTATTTGTGTTCCGAGGGTGCTAGCGAGTCCGTTTTATGATTTCAAACTTGTTGGTATGTGTGGACGGGGCCTCGGGGGCCCCGGATGCCATTCGAACGTTACGCGGAAGTCATTTGGCCTTAGTTGGATAGCTGACCAACAGCCGCAGAAGCGGCCCAGCATAGGCAGCCCAGAAATCGCAGATGCAGATGCGCGACCGCAGAAGCGAGGATGGCCGCAAGTGCTGCTCTAGCGCCGCAGAAGCGAGCCACTCTTCCGCAGATGCGGACTTAGGCCAGCCAAGAGAGGATCGCATATGAGATGAACCTTTCACATATGCGGCCCAGGGACCGCAGATGCGAAAGTCCTGGAGACAATGAGGTCCATTTATTTCGGACAGCGAGCCTCATCGATTTTTTGGTTCATTTATTTAAATTCTAGGGGTGATTTTGGAGCTTCCTAGAGAGATATTTCCACCTAGCTATTGGAGGTAAGTAATTTATATCCATTGTAAGTTAAATACATAGATTATGGGTAGATTTTAACATAAAAATTCGTGAAAATTATGAGTTTAGATGAATAACCCTAGGTTTTGATAAAAATGGGATTTACCCACGAAAATGGTTATGGGATTGAGTAAAAACTATATATTTGAGTTCGTGAGGTTATGGGTAACAACTTTCTTCGAAAAGTTTCAAAATCTGGGCTCGTTGGTCCGGGGATAAATTTTAAGAATCTTCCAATTTGGGTTGGGTAATTACTCTAATAGCTAAATCATTTACTTTTGAGCATATATTGATTAGTTTATACAATATTTGACTAGTTTCGGATTGTTCGGCACTGAGTTGAGGCTTTAGGGTGAATTTGAGGCCGGAAAGCGAGCTTTGAGACAAAGTTTGTCTCTTGCATAACCTTGTAAGAAGGAATTTACCCCATATGTGATTTAAATTGCTATTTTCTTCTAATAGTGTGGGCTACATACGCACAAGGTGATGAAAGTCCGTGCGTAGCTACTAATTATGCTTGTGTACGGGTAGTTTAGGACCCGAATCATAAAATACTTGTAATGTTTGCACCCTACTTTCTAATTAAAGTACATAAATTATATGGGAACTTGTTAGAGGAATTGTAAAATACCGAATTTTACTTACTTGAGTTTTGGCGGGTTACTTGACCGTTAATAAAAATTGTGTTTCGTTGTATATTAGCCTTGTATTTGCTCTTTAACCGATTGTTTATAAAGTATCATCTCTTCTTGTGGAGCGGGCCGAACGCCTCAGCAGTAGATAGATGCATCTATAGTTCGTGCCGCTCGACCCTCGGTAGTGTACACATTATTCTGGTCGGGTCGTACGACCTCGGCATAATCGTGCGTGATAACACTCGAAGTGTAATTATATATTTGATATCTTTTCCTGGATTGAGAGGCAAAAATTATATAAGACATGAATTTATTTGGAACTTACCATATGTGAAATAATTATTTACTTTCTGCTTGTTATTGAGTTATTATTATTATTTACATAACCCATGCTCATTTAAAATTTCGTATTTCTTTACTGTTAGCCTATAGTAAGTGTTGATGTCGACCCCTCGTCACTACTTTTTCGAGGTTAGACTTGATACTTAGTAGGTACATGTTATTTATGTACTCACGCTATACTTCTGCACTAACCGTGCAGGATCTGAGGCAGGTGCATCTGACGGTCACACCGACGTGCATCCCCGATACTCTGAGACCTAGTGGTGAGCTGCTTCGTGAGTCGTTCTGCAACACCTAGACCTTTTCTTTTGTACTTATTTTCTTTCTACGTTATTTCAGACAGTAGTAAGAGTTTTGTATATTCTACTAGTGCTCGTACACTTGTGACACCATGTGTTGGCACGCACTCTAGTAGACTTTATGGTTTTGGAATATTTATATATCTATGATTGCACTCAGTTACTTTTGTTTTATTTATTAAATCTTCTAGTTCTTAAATCTCTTAATAAATAGAATTTAATTACTTGAAAACCTATTAAAAGGAGTAATCACGTAGTTAGTTCACTGTTGGCTTGCCTAGCGGCGATGTTGGGCGCCATCACAGTCTATAAGAGAAATTAGGCCGTGACAGTACCAGTTTTGTAAATTCTAAGTTTTAGAAGCTCACGACTTGTACTACCAATCCTTGGGATTTTGTATAGAAAGCTCCGTTATTTTATTTATTAATTCATGTTATACTATTTGAGTTGTATTATGTATTATTTGGCTTACCTAGCGGGTTGGAATATGTGTCATCACGACTGACTAGATTTTGGGTCGTGACAATCGTATCGTTAAATCCGTCGTTACGTAACGACGAAAAGTGTCACTTTATGGAATGACGAATTTGGTGTGATGGCATCGTTACTTTATTTTTTTTCCTCTCATCTTGCCATTCCTTATATTAAATAATCATACTTTATCATTTACCCAACTTTTTTATATAATAATTCTACTTCGTATCCTATTTCTTTGCAAGTTTATTCTTCATATTGTTGGTGCGTGACATCATGCAACGACGGCAAACGATACAATCTATTCAAATGTTGTATTTATCAAACAATACAGTACAATACATTACGATACATTATGAAACCACACTTAATAATAATCCAAACCAGTTGTTAGTTAAGCCTTCTTTTGAAACTGTATGGAAGTGAAAAAAGAAATTGTTTTCTCTTGATATGCTAAAAGTGACAAATAAAAATGAAAATCTATTTTTAGAATATTAGAAAAATAAAAGTTAACGGAAGTAATATTAAATACGGAGGTTCAACGTAATACCACTCATCAAAAATGAGAAACTCTCATGTGCAACATAGCATGTGGCATTTATGAACCTTAACAAGAACGTCTTTATCAAATTTGAACTCAATTTTATCCTTTATGTCTATACTCACCACCCAAATAATCCTTGTCCGCTTATTAATTGAACCATTTTGTTTACATGCACTACGAGCTAATTTTCTTATTATATATTTCTTCACTGGGTAAATCCCAATTAATGGTTTTGTACCCTAACTACTAAAATTAATGAACATGAAAATAAAAGTATTATAGTTGAATAGGAAATGAACAACAATATTATAATTGTCGTCAAATTTTCTATGGACAGGAGGTCTGTGGTCCAATTCTTGTCTAGGAGTCAGATAATGAGAGAAAAAGTATTTGATATTGTGAGAAAAAAGTACGATGTTGTATGTAGACCTATGTAGAGGCAACTCATGTATACTAAGTTTCTTGATTTGTTTTAATCTGTATGCGCAATATTTAATTTTGAAGACAAACATAAACGTTCATTTTTTAGCGTTTTTGGTAAGTGCGCTACATGAAAATATGGCTTGCAACAATTATTTATCAAATCAAAAATATTAAAACGTATTGCTTGAGACGTGTCCCAATATCTCTTGGTTTTCCTTGAAAGTTTGATAATAAAACTATTACATTATTTTTCGGGAAAACATATTGGCCATGCCTCTTAGGCTTTTAGCACGAGAGTATACCCTACTAATTTGTATGTCCATGCTTTTAGAAGATATGATTCTCTTTTAATTTAATGCCAGCTAGCTAGCTCTTAATTACAACTTGAAAGTGAACTTTTTTATGGTTTTTCATCTGTCCGGTACTCATATTGGGGGCCGATTAAATTTGAATTCGCGCCGGGAAGTCCCACATTGAGGATAAAGCGCTTCCTAACAAAGACGACTACATATCCAGGGACTCGAACTCGGAACCGCTGGTTAAGAATGAAGGAATATTTAACACTCCATCACAACCCTAGGTGGTACTTAAAGTGAACTGGTAATGGTTATCTGTCATGATAAAATGTACCCTTAATTGTACTACACAAATGAAGCGTCCGATTTTAATGATGCTAACTAACAGTAGGCTATGATAATGGCAATTGGCTGTAAATGTTCTTTGGTTTCCATTGAGTTGCTTTCAATGTCGGTTTTGACCCTCATGCTAAATGCTAACAGTATTTATTGTGATATTTAGGGCTCGTTTGGCCGTAAAAAAAGATTTCTTTTTTTTTAAAATAAATATTTTAAACTTTTTTCGAAATCAGTGTTTGACCATAAAATTTTTGATTTTCACTTAAAGATGAATTTCAGAATTTTTCGAAAATTGAAAATTTTCAAAAGACTATTTTTCAAAATTTTCACCTCAGATCACTCACAAAATCAAAAACAGCCCATAATTATATTCATGTCCAAACATAACTCTAATTTTCAAATACAATTTTTATTTTTTTTTATTTTTTTTATTTTTTTTACTTTTTTCTAAAATTTACAATTCTTATGTCCAAACGCCCACTTAATTTAATTAGAGATCACTAGACTTTTTTTTGAATGACGATGGTGATCAATCGTGCTTACGCGTATTTTAATATGTGCTTTCTGCGTTAGCATATATAACGTGTAATTCTAATCATTAAGTTTTAGACAAATAAGATGAAATCATTTTTTTTTTATCTCTAATGAATTTGAAACCTAATTTTTAATCCATGATCCAATCCAACTCATTGACTGCTATGCTATATGAGATAATTGTAGAATAATGTCGTCCTCCTATTTATACAATAGACATATTGATCACAATTCACAAGTCATGAACTAAATAGGATTTGGACTGTCATTTATTTATAATTTCAATTATTCAGGTCTCCTTCCAAATTATGACATATATATGTAAAGTCTAATAACTTATTTGGCCAAGTTTCTCCAAATTATTTTTGAGTAGAAGGAGAAGCAGTTTTGAAGAAGTAGAAAAAAGAGTTTCTTCCCAAAAGTACTTTTTTAAAAAGCACTTTTGAGAAAGGTAAATTTAAAATACTTTTTAAAAGCTAGGTCAAATACTATTTGATGCTCAGATGTGATTTTCAAATTAATTAGTCAAATACAAATTGATTTTCACCAAAGTACTAAAAAAATATTTTTTTAAAATAAATTGATTTCTGAACTTGGCTAAACATGTTAAAAGTATTTAATGTACTTATAGAAGGAAATAGCTTCATTGGCCCTGCATTGTAGTTGAACAACCATATCTTCACCTCAAGTGATTGGTTAGAATAATTTTTGGACATCCCCCTATTCGAAATTTGTAAAACCATAAAAAGGTCGTTGTTCTGTGGGGAATGGTCACTTTTCTTGATGGGTATTGATTTAGATTAGTAGTTAATTTTGGTTGGATATATATTGATTTGTGGGATGAAATAAAAGAAAAAATCAACGAAATCAAAACATGGAACTCCCGGCATTGACATTTGACTCTTCGAGTTATGGGAAGGCTTTGTTTTATCAAGGCTCCCCGTTACTTTTCTTCGTTTCCTTACAAGAAATTATATCGTTATTACGAGGAAGAGGAAGAACATCAAAAACATTAAACTATATACATAAATTCTGACTCCTTTATTATATGATGCATACATCAAAACAATAATTCAGACTTTATAGTGTCACATCATCTTTGGCATGGGATACCTTTAAGCATGATTGTTTATCCTTAAAATTAGTTAACAATTAAATTTACAATGAGGTTTTAAAGATACACGATTTCACTTAATATCGATAGACAAATATGAAGAATAATAACATAAATGAACTATAAAATAAAGCGAACCAGTATTGAAACGGAATTCAACCCTCGAGCTAGGATGTCCTCGAACTGATTGATACCAAAATAGTTAAAAATAAAGCAAGCTGATGAACATGAGAGTATAAACTAAAGAGAGAGAGCAATATATTGGCTTTTTTACGTGAGAACAATATGTCCTGCAAATGGTTAATATTTTCCTTTATATAGTAGAGGAGTTCTACTTATGGTATAACTCTAATTACATAAGGAAATCCCATGATTATCTAATTAACCGTTTCTGATTTTATTCGTTCCGAAATTTACGCCATGATCATCGACCAGTCACCGAGGTTTACGCTGTGATCCTCGACCAGTCACGGATATCTCGCCTTTATGTTATTGTGCTATCTTCGATCTTGCTCGATGTCTGTCTTGTTTGGCTTCGATCGCTACTAGCCTCGATCTTGACAGGTACCTCGGTTCTGAACTCGGTACCTTATCCTCGTGATATGGCCTATTCCGTTACGAAACCATCATTCGATACAAACTCCCGGTCTCGGTCAATTAGTAAAATCAGGTGGGCCCGATTTAACCGTATACAGATAGTCCCCTCATTTTTTTTAGAGTGTAATGACAAGAAATGAATTGAACCTTCGATTTTCTATCTCGACATGTCATGATATCATCCTTGTAACGTAAGCGACAGAAGTGATTGAAACGCCCATCTATACAGTTACCAAGGCATTAAATGCACGTCAGCCGATGGTTGGCCACCACTAATATTAAACCGTCGTTGTGAAATTTATAAATAGCCCCTCTCTCCACCATTTTGAACTTTTACTTTCAGATTTTCAATCTCCAAAGTTTTTTATATCTTCTAATTTCTTCATCTGCAAATCTACGATTTTCACTGCTAACCTCTTCTCAAAACACCAAATCTTATCATCTCCATCTATTTTTAACTTTAAATCCATATAAAAATGGCAAAAACATCAAAAACTGTTCCTCAAAAGGAAAACGCTTCTTCATCGCGGCCGGCCGACGACAAGACACCAGCGGAGCCGCGCCCCGAGGAGTGTGTTCCCGGGGGGTGTCCTCACTTCCAATTTTAAGACCGATAAAGCCTCATCAATTTCCGATCGATGCGAGCCAGTGTCGTTGTATATATGCTCGATAACTGGGGGATACCTTAAACATGTAAAGAAAGATTGCAATTGGGAGGGCAAAGAGGTGGTGATCTCGACCCCCGAAGAGGACATCACCACCCATGTGGAAAGGGTTTCTAAGTATTTACACTTATCCTTTTATGCTGGGCCCCCTCGACCCCGTCGTCGTTGATTTTTGCCGTCAGTATCAAATAACCCTAGGCCAAATCCATCCTTCCTTTTGGCGAATTGTGATTCTGCTCCGATTCTTCGTGAGCAAAGTCGAGGGGATGCCTTTCACCCTCGACCACCTCATCAGGTTATATAGTCCCCGCCTCTATTAAGGCGGGTTAATAAAACTCCAATGTCGGGCTACCAAAGTGCTATTCTCGAGCATAGACGAGGAGAAGAACTGAAGCTGGATGGGCCGATACGTTCGAGTGAGGACTTCCGACCTAATCTTAGCCGAGAATATGCCATTTCCCGAGAAATGGAATATGAAACGTAAGTACAATCCCATTGTTAGCTCTTATTTATTGTTTTGCTCTTTTGCTTTTTCTCATCGATATCTCGTTCCGTGATGTAGCGGTCACTTGGATGCCCGGTGCAATTACTAACCTCAAGAGCTGGGTTCGGGACCTGGCCTCGACCTCTTCGTATGCCGAGCACTCATGGCGCGATTTATCAAAGGGCCGATGGGAATCCAAAACTCACGGTAAGTCCCTTTTCCACGTCTTTAATGATTTTATCAAAGCATTTCTTACTTAATTTCCTTTCATACAGGCCTTGGCAAAGATGCTGTTATAAGGCCCCTATCTGGTAAGGGGAGACTTCGATCCCGACACCAAAACCGACGAAGGACAAAAAGAGAAAAAAGTCCTCACCCTCCGAGGATCCAGAACCTAAGAAGAAGGCGGATCGTAAGCCGAGGAAGAACATCATCCTCCTACCCGAAGAGTCTGTTCAGCGTCTAAGGGAGGAAGACGAAGAAATGGAAGAAGATGACTCCGAGCTGGTGGCCCGAGTGGGAATGAGCATCGAGGCCCCAAAGGCCACTAAATCGATGAAGGCTGTAGAGACTCCATCTCGAGATGAGGGGGTCTCGGGAAGATACTTGGGTGAAGTCCCCGAGTCATTGAGGATCGAAGATGCCCTCCACCACACTAAGCAAATGGTGGGTACGACTGTCGAGGCCCCTCGAGATGAGGAGAACGCCCCAAGTGATTCACTTGAGGAAATAGAAATTGGAGGCTCCATGTTGCTCCCCTCATTTTCTGAGGAGATGATTCAAGAGGCTCGGGCCTTGAAGACCCTCTCCATCGAAGGAGCCTACGGAAGGGAGGACCCCTTCCGTGATTACTTTACCGGTCAGAGTGACTTGGAGGTCTCGAGGAAGGACTTGGGTGAGGCATCGAACCTTTTCAATGAAGCGCAGCAAGCTCTGAATCGGGTAAGCCTTAACTCCCCTTATTGGTATTACCTTTGTGTTCATTTTTCTCTTTTTGTCTAACTTCTTTTCTTTATGCGTAGGCCTCAGCGCTTCACCGAGAAGCATTTTCTAAGTCTCGAGCCGAGCTGAGTCGGTACGAGGCCGACATTCAAAGGCTTACCGAGGAGAAGAATGTCCTCAACCTTTTCGGTAAGTAAAAAGAAGAACAGATCAAGGACCTCCGAGCCGAATTGGCCACGGTTTACAAAGATCAGACCGACATGATCGAGCAAGTAATTAAAATCTTAAAAGCTCATGGGCTCGATTCGGGAATGGTGGCTAACATTTCGATCTCACAGCTGTAGCAGAAGGTCGAGAGGATCGAGCAACTCCACGAGGAGGTCAACATGATAAAGGCGAAGTCCTTGGGGTGGAAAGAAGGTATGAACCGCTTTGCTCCAGAAAAAGAGATTGCTCGATCCCAATTATCATCGGTCGAAAGTCAGCTTCAAGGTATGAAGGACAAGAGCTCTGCTCAAACAAGAAAAATAGAGGAGCTCGAGGCTCGGTTGGCTTCCGAACTTGCCAAGGCCAAATCTGAAGCTGAAAAGGCAAAGGCCGAGGCACATGCGATCGTGGCCGTCTACCGAGCCGATGTTGAAGCCGCTCAAGTCTAAGCGAGAGAGGCAGCAGAGACCGCTCAAACTCGAGCATATTGGATTGCCTAACTCTCCAAATGCCAATCTCGGAGGGAAACCCTCGAGGAGATCCACGCTTGATGTTTTGATCTTACCAACCACATAGTAAAGGCTAGAGAGCATGAAGCCAAAGCTGGAGCGCTGGCCACTTCCGATGATGATAGCAAGAGCGGGTCCAAGAATGGGGAGGACCTCGAAGGAGAAGAAGTTGCCCCCGGAGAAGATTAGGAACCTTAGGATTTTTCACTTTTGATCTTTTGTATAGGATCCTGATCGGACCTTGTAAATATTCTCATATATATAAAGATCTCTTTCCTTTCCGACTTGTCTTTATTTCATTTATGCCTTGTGAAAAATTTGTTCATAAGTTCGAGGCTTAGGCAATTTGATCGAAGCCGAACTAGTGTAGTTTTTATAATCGAGTGAGTACTTGCTCGAACTCGGAGTAGGATGACCCTTAGGTTTTAATTGAGTGAGGATGATTTCTCAAAAATAAACTGGCCCTTTAGGCTCTTGAACTAGGCCGATACATCCATAGCAAAAAGAATGGCTTTCTCCCCCTTTTTAACTTAAAAAGTTTATTGTTTAATCATATAAATTTTGTTGTGCCTTAGCACGAAATAAAGGATTTTTTCGAGAGTTCGAACGGTTCCGTACCCATTAGGATTTTCAAGGGTCGGTACTATCGAGACCCTTTATTTCGTAATGCCTTAGCATAAAATAAAGAATTTATTCGAGAGTTCGAATGACTTTGTACCCATTAGATTTTTCGAGGGTCGATATTATCGAGACCCTTAGAAATTTATCCGAAGGTAGCCTTTTTAACCGGTTTGTGAAAATATTCGAAGGCCTGTTTAATAACAGAAATCGGATGTCTCCGAACCGTGTTAATTTGGTCGTAGACTTTAACTTGGGATTTGCCTTTTGGGCTTGTTCCCCTGTTATCCTTCGAATTTGTTCGAAGTTTCAGTCCCCGAGTGGGGTGGCCGTGGCCTATAAAATCGAGGATTGCCTTTTTAAGGTATTACGATTTCGAGGTTTAGTAATTCGATCATGCCGATTTTTTGGACGGCAGTCCCCGAGTATCAGGTAAATTATTTGAACGTCAGTTATGATCAACCCTTAAGCCAGTTTCCACAATCGATCATAAGTATGAAATTGTAAAGTATAAGTTTTTCTGAAGCATGGAACATCTAGTAAGGAAAAATACTTCTTTCAATAGATTATACATGTATATGTGTTTTGCCATTAGGGTTCGAGTAATCTACATGGACACGGTTCATTTGATCATTTGGTCCTCTACAGAATTTACCTACCGAGACCCTGTCGACATGAATTATTTTCCTTGTAACTATCCGAAGGTGATTGATCTGTGCCAAACCTACACCACAATTGAGTAGCGAGGCAGTCGATGCAATAATAAACCCAATAGAGGTCAGGATCTAATCCACGGGAAGTTAGAATGTCGGATTAGGTGTATATCTAAGTTAATTGCAAATTTTGGCTTTAATTTCACTTCCACAAACTTTATTGGTTTTTCTATTTCTAACTTTACTCTAAAGATAGCAATAATTGAAGCTAAGGACAATATTTTTGTTGTTATTTTTCAAATGTTTAAAGAGACTAGGATAGTGACTTCTACCTAGGTGGATATCTAACGGGTACCAAAATCCAGGGCAAGCTTGATTAGTTGGGATTGTAATATAGCTATCACACCCGGGTACTCACTCTATACCTCTTGGTAGTTTGAGTGATTTTACCCAATTTAGCTTTCTCAAGTATAAATAAGAATTCATGCAAATCAAGTGATATTGGCTCAAGTTAGGTAATACTATCTCTAGGTTTAACCCTTTAATTGGGGCTATCAATTTCTTGAGTTCACCCCAATTCCTTGTTAGCCTAGTTTTCCTAGACTTAGTCCCTCTTTCTCAAGTAGAGACTAAGCCATAAAGGCATGAATCAATGTTTGAAACCATTAATTCTTGAGTTCTAGCAAGAACTAGGCTAAATATCACTAACTCATTCACATTCAAGAACAGGGCAAACTTGATTAGTTAGGTTAAGCTTTTGCTTGTCCTCAAGTAAATAAGGTAATTCCCACCTGCTGGCCTAAGGTGAATCAATCATGCATCAATTGGGACTAACAATTACCCTCAACACAAATGAGTTATCAACAACACTATGTTTTGACCTTTTGAGTACCATAGTTCTAATGTGACACTAGAGCATCAAGAGTTGACTTAATTCACCAAGGAATCTCGCTCTATCACGTAGGTCATTGTGGAACCCAAACTCCTCCTCCTCTACTCTCCATGAGCAAATCTCACTTTAGAATGTAACATTCAAAATAAGGATTGTGAAGAAGTGCGCTCATCTCTCTTAAAAGAAATGTCACAAGTCCGGCTCTAAGTATCATAAGCTTGCCCCTTATGTAAATCACCACTAATGTAAGCTCACTCAACTTGAAATCATATAGGGCTTTACGAGAATGTAATGAAGGCTTTTGGATCAAGGTAGGACTTATCGGCATATGATGGTTTCATATTTCCTTAAGCACTCCATTTCCTCTTTTTGGCTCATACTTTCTTGACTCTTTGAGTCATTTTCTTCTTCCTTAGGGGAACTAGAGAGACGTAATGTCACTCTTTCTTACTCACGACAATCATTTTTCTCCTCTAATCACTCCATGCTTTTCATCATTGCTTTCTTTGAATCCCTTCGACTTTCTACTTTATTCCTCGTCTTTCACTCCATGCCTTTCATCATTGCTTACTTTGAATACCTTTCATCTTTGTACCTTTTATCACTTTCACATTCCTCATCTCTCCCCCAAACTTATGCTTTTGCCAATTGTATCAAGAATGCTAAGGAAAGATCGGGTGCCAAGAGAGTGTCATTATAAAATGGATAAATGCTTGTAACATGGCTATTTAATTTTAAAAAAAAGCTTCGGCTCAAAGGGGTTGACTAGGGATGTCACATTGGTAGGCTATGGAAGCTTTGATATATTTAGGTACTCGATATATTTGTTCCTCCAATGCTAGGTCAGACTTGTGGAGTTGATTTCGGCATGGCCTCCTTCGATTACTAACCTTGAAAGTTGTAAGACATTCCCCGAGCTAATCTCGCCATCTTCGACTGATGACCCCAAATTTGCAAGGGCATCGGCCTCGTTATTTTGTTCTCGAGGCACATGATGTGAGGTCCATTCTTTAAACCGATGTAGAGTCACATGTAATTTGTCCAAGTACCTCTACATTCAATCTTCTCGTACCTCGAAAGTTCTGTTGACTTGGTTTACCACGAGCAGGGAGTCACATTTGGCCTCGATGACTTCTGCTCCCAAACCTTTAGCTAGCTTGAGACTTGCAATCATGGCCTCATACTCGGCCTCATTATTAGTTAACTTAGAAGTTTTTATAGCTTGTTTAATTGTATTACCCATGGGCGGCTTCAAAATGATGCCTATCCCGGACCCCTTCACGTTCGAAGTGCCGTCTGTGAAGAGGGTCCGCTAAGATTTGAGACTTGATGGTCGTTCGGGGTAGATACTCGATATCGTACCCACTGATCTCGACGGCCCATTTGGCCAATCGGCCTAAAAGTTCGGGTTTATGCAAAATATTGCGAAGGGGATAAGTAGTCACCACACAGATCGGGAGACATTGAAAATATAGTTTTAATTTCCTAGAAGCGCTTATTAAGGCAAGGGCTAATTTTTCTAAGTATGGGTACCGGGTCTCGACCTCACCTAGAGTTCGACTAACATAATAAATAGGAAATTGTGTACCTTGCTCTTCTCGAACTAGGACCCCACTTACCGCGATTTTCGAGACTGCTAAGTACAAGTATAGTTGCTCGTCCACTTTTGGAGTATGAAGCACTGGCAGGCTAGAGAGGTATCGCTTTAGTTCCTCCAATGCTTGTTGGCATTCTAGGGTCCATGCAAAACTGTTGTTCTTTTTGAGCAGTGAGAAAAACCTGTGACTTCTATCTGAAGACCTCGAGATGAATCGGCCTAGGGCAGTTATGCGCCCTGTTAATATTTGTACGACCTTAACATTATCCACGACTGTGATGTCTTTGATCGCCTTGATCTTATCGGGGTTGATTTTGATACCCTGATTTGATACCATAAAGCCGAGGAACTTGCCTGAGCCGACCCCGAATGCACATTTCTCCGGGTTGAGTTTCATGTTGTATTTCCTTAGTATATCGAATGTCTCCTGCAAATGTGTCAAATGGTCCTCTGCTCGCAGGGACTTAACTAGCATATCGTCAATATAAACTTCCACTGACTTACCTATTTGTTCTTCGAACATTCGATTTACTAAGCGTTGATAAGTGGCACCAGCATTTTTTAGTCCAAACGGCATTACATTATAATAATAAGTGTTGTACTTAATGATGAACGAAGTCTTTTCCTGATCCTCCGAGTTCATTTGTATTTTGATTGTACCCGGAGTAGGCATCGAGAAAACTAAGGATCTCGTGGACGGCCGTGACATCGATCATGCGATCGATATTCGGCAGAGGAAAAGAGTCTTATTACTTTGTTTAAATCTTTATAGTCTACGCACATTCTAAGTTTATTTCCCTTTTTAGGGACTGCGACTATATTTGCTAACCATTCGGGATATTTTACTTCCCGAATGGATCCTATTTTGAGAAGTTTGGTTGCCTCGTCCTTAATGAATGCATGTTTTATCTCAGACTGGGGTATTATCTTTTGTTTTACTAGGCAGAACTTCAGGTCCAAGCTCAGTCGATGCATAGCGATTTCCGGCGGGATCCCTGTCATATCTAAATGGGACCAAGCAAAATAATCCATATTATTGATAAGAAATTTGATGATTTTTTCCCTGAGCTCGGGGGTTAACCCCGTACCCAGGTATACCTTTCGATCGGGTAGATGCTCGATCAATACGACTCGCTCCAGCTCCTCGACCGTCGATTTGGTGGCATCGAAATCCTCGGGGATTGTGAAGGATCGAGGGATCCAATAGTCATCATCCTCGTCTGTTCCCTGCTTCTCCGATTGAGTCGAGACTGGTAGTTGTGGTTGCTATTTAGCTTCTTGTTTACCTTTGGACTCCGATCCTTTTGTTGATGAAAGTGTCGATACCGGTATCACTTCGTTGACCATGAACATCTCTTTGGCAGCATGTTGTTCCCCATACACCATTTTTACTCCATCCTGTGTTGGGAACTTCAGCATTCGGTGAAGGGTTGAGTGGACCGCCCTCATATTGTGAATCCAGGGTCTTCCGAGCAGTGCGTTATATCTCATATCGCCTTCGATCACATGGAACTTTGTTTCTTGAATAATTTCGAATACATTTACTGGTAGGATGATTTCACCTTTAGTTGTTTCGCTTGCCATGTTAAAGCCATTGAGAATCCGAGCTGCGGGTACGATCCGATCTTGTAGGCCGAGCTGCTCCACGACCCTCGATCGAATAATATTGGCCGAACTTCCTGGATCAATTAAAACATGTTTAACCTGAATTTTATTCATAAGGATAGAGATTACCAAAGCATCATTGTGGGGTTGTGAGATCCCTTATGCTTCCTCATCATTGAATGATAAAGCGTCTTCTGGCACATAGTCTCGAGTTCATTTTTCTCTGGTGATTGATACTTTAGTGCACTTGAACACGGGCCCTTGTGGAATATCGATCCCACCAAACGATCATGTGAATCATGTGTTGTGGTTCTTCCTGCTCGTTTTTCCTGTTTGCGTCTCTGTCTCTAAAATGGTTTTTAGCTCGGTCGCTCAAGAATTCTCGAAGGTGACCCTCGTTGAATAGACGGGCCACCTCATCCCTTAGTTGTCTGCTGTCTTTGGTTTTATGACCATGTGTACCATGGTATTTTCATGTTTGATTGGGATTCCTTTGGGATGGATCGGTTTGTAGGGGTCTGGGCCATCTAGTATCTTTGATTCTCCCAATTGCTGACACAATACCTGATGCGTCGATGCTGAAGTTGTATTCTGACAGTCGTGGTGCTTCTGTGGGTTTGGCATGTTTATCGAAGCCACTTTTGCTCATGAGCCCTCGAGAGCTCTGTCTTCGATCGATCCTTCGATAATTTTAGATGGGATTGCGTTCTGGGCCGATGTTTCTATGATCTACGTTGTATGGTAGATACCGATCTCTGATCGACCGGGGTTCTCTATCGATATCCCTTTGAGTTCCACCGATGGGCCTGTTTGGATAAGCGGAATCGGAAGGGGTCCCCAATTGATCATCCTCGACCCTGATCTTCAATTGGTACCAATTATGTATATCGTCCCAGGTTACTGCTGGATATTCAATTACGTTCTGCTTTAGCTGTCGTGATACCACCGAACTTTGTTCGTTCAAACCTTGAGTAAAGGACTGAACAGCCCAATCGTCTGTGACTAGTGGTAGTTCCATGCGTTCGATCTGAAACCGAGATACGAATTCCCTCAATATTTTGTTGTCTTTTTGTTTCACCTTGAAGAGGTCCGATTTTCTAGTCGCAACCTTTATTGCTCCAGCATGTGCCTTTACAAAGGAGTCTACAAGCATGGCGAAGGAATCGATGGAATTAGGCGGCAAATTGTGGTGCCATATCATTGCTCCTTTCGACAAGATTTCTCCAAATTTCTTCAGTAGAACAGATTCAATCTCATCATCTTCTAAGTCATTTCCCTTTATTGTGCATGTATAAGAAGTGACATGCTCATTAGGGTCAGTGGTCCCATTGTACTTAGGAATTTCTAGCATTCGGAATGGGTTTTGGTGCCGCACTTGGAGGGAAAGGCTTTTGTACAAATTTCTTTGAATCCATACCCTTTAGAATCGGCGGTGCCCCCGGTATTTGGTCAACTTGGGAGTTGTATGTCTCTACTTTCTTATCATTTGCCTCGATTTTTTTTCTCCCGATTCAATCCGTTTAGTGAGCTCCTCGAACATTTTTATAATGGCGGGGTCAGTCCCCAATTCGGTGGCATTCGACGTTTCCGGCACATGCTCAGTCCATTGAACGACTTCTGGTTCGATCCTACTCGGTGTTCGGTGTTGATTTTATAGTTGTGCTATAGCGGCCTTGTAATGACCCGGCCGGTTATTTTGAGAGTAATAGTCCTGATCCCCTATTTACTGCTTCTCCCATATCTATTTCTGCTATTGTGACTTGCCGGGAGGTTTCATTTTTTTGAGTGATTTGGGACACTTAGTCCCTAAACTAAAGCTTAAGTCTTAGGATTTTGACCGTAGTTGGAACTGTGTGAAGACAACTCCGGAATGGAGTTTTGTCGGTTTCGTTAGCTCCGTTGGGTGATTTTGGACTTGGAAGCGTATCCGGATTATGTTTTAGAGGTCCGTAGCTCATTTAGGCTGGAAATGGCGAAAGTCGAATTTTTGGAGTTTTGGGCCAGTAGTGAAATTTTTGATATCGGGGTCGGTTTTCGATTACGGAAGTTGGAGTAGGTACGTAATGTTGAATATGATTTTTGTGCAAAGTTTTTGGTCATTCGGACGTGGTTTGATAGGTTTCGGCATCGGTTGTAGGAATTTGAAGTTTCAAGTTCTTTAAGTTTGAATTGGAGGGTGATTCGTGATTTTAGCGTTAGTTGATGTGATTTGAGGGCTCAACTAAGTTCGTATGGTATTTTAGGATTGGTCGGTATATTTGGTTGAGGTCTCGGGCGCCTCGGGTGTGTTTTGAGTGCTTAACGGATCAAAAGTTGAATTTTTGTTGCTGCTGAAGTCATCAGGCTTCTGGTATTTTTGCACATGCGGTGGAGAGACCGCAAGTGCGGGATCGCACGTGCGGAGAGGCAAGTGCAGAAGCGGAAAATGAAGGAGTGCCAGATGTTGCTGGTGCGAGGTGAATTCCGCAAAGGCGATGCCCGCAGATGTGTTAGGGTCATCGCAGGTGCGCAAGGCCCGCAGAAGCGGAAGGGATTTCTGCAGGCGCGCACGCACATGTGCAACCCTTTCATCGTAAGTGCGAAGGCAGAGGGGGTAAGTGATTTGCGCAGATGCGCACATTTTGCTGCACAAGCGCACCCGCAGGTGCGAGCCCAGGCTCCGCAGGTGCGGAACTACCTGGGTAGTGGTTAAAACCGAAGGGCTTCGCCATTTTTTCCATTTTGGACTTTGCAAACTCGGTTTAAGGCGATTTTTGAGAGCATTTTTGAGAGATTTCCTAGAGGTAAGTCCCTTGTGCTTATGTTGATCAATAATCTTGTTTCCCCATGTATGTTTTCACCTAGTTAGTGTGTATTTAAGGTAAAAATTGAGAATTGGAGGCTAGGGATTTGGAGGTTTGATTTGTGGATTTGGAGGACCATTTGATGTCGGATTTTAGTAAATTTGATATGGTTAGACTCGTGAGTGAACATGCTTTTGTATTTTATGACTTTTACCTGATTCCGAGACGTGGTCCCCACGGGCAATTTTTGAGTTAATTTCGAAATTTTTGTTAAAGTATTGATTTCATTAATTAGATGATTCTATTTTGGTTGTATTTATGATATGTAATTGCTTTTGGCTAGATTTGGGCTATTCAGAGCTGGATATTCGTGGAAAAAATATTTTTACGGATTGATTTAGCTTGGTTCGAGGTAAGTGGCTTGCCTAACCTTGTGTGGGGGAACTCCCCGTAAGATTTTGTATTATTTTTGATATATGAGCGTCGTGTACGTGAGGTGACGAGAACGTACACAGGCTAATTGTATAAAAACCCGATTTTTTACTAAGTAATAACCTGATTTCTTGCTTATTTGAGTTTCATCAGCATATGCAATATCCTGCTAGATTAGAATAGCATGCCTACTTGCCTTAACTGTTTACTTGAACTACGTACAGCACGTTTAGTGAATTTATCTATCTTTCCATAACTGGTACTTAGTTTGAACTGTAAAATTTGTGCCATAACTATTGAATTCTATTGTTTTCACTGTATATTTACTTTGGGACTACGGAACGGTATTTCGGGAGATCCCCTTGTATTGCATATTTACTTTGGGACTACGGAACGTTATTCTGGGAGATTCTCCTGTACTGCATATTTACTTTGAGACTACGGAACGGTATTTCGGGAGATCCCCATGTACTACATATTTACTTTGGGACTACGGAACGGTATTCCGGGAGATCCTCCTGTCTTGCATATTTACTTTGGGACTACAAAACGATATTCCGGGAGATCCCCCTGTCTTGCATATTTACTTCGGGACTATGGAATGGTATTCCAGGAGATCCCCCTACACATTTACGTTTGGGACTACGAGACGGTATCTCGGGAGATCCCCTGTTGTGTTTCTGTGTACTGAGTTGTTACCTTCTATGATTTTATTGTTGTTAAATTTCAGCCTTTATTTTATTGCGGTATTACACTCTATATTATTTTACTATATATTTACCAGTAGGGCCCTGACCTGACCTCGTCACTACTCGACTGAGGTTAGGCTTGACATTTACTGGGTACCGATTGTGGTATACTCATGCTACTCTCTGCACATATTTTTTATGTGTAGATCCAGGTGCACCTTATCAGCCACACTATCAGGGAGCCGGGACAGTTTTGGAGACTTCAAGGTATATCTGTCGTGTCCGCAGACCTCGGAGTCCCCTTCTACTCTTTCTCAAGATCATTATCTTCTGTATTTTTCCTTGTTAGACTCTGATGTATAGAGACACTAGATTTTTCCTTCTGTAGTTTGTGATTCACGATGTTCCGGGTTTTGGGATTTGTTGTGTATTTTTGAATAGTTGGTTAAATTTATATTTTTATTTTATTATTTCGTTAAATGTTAAGCTTACCTAGTTGTAGAGACTAGGTGTCGTCACGACGTCACACGGAGGGGAAATTAGGTCGTGACAGGCCTGTTGAGCCTGTAACATTTCGAATATCAATTAGAGGCTAACTCCACCATTTTCTCCGCCCTGCGTACCTCAACCACCTAATCGAACTTCCCTGTGTATACTACCTTCGGGCTCAACGCCCAAATTTGCATTTAGGGCGACATGTGAACTGACATCGACGGGATTTGTAATTGGTGCTTCCCTCGAGGTCGGCCTGAGGCACCTCGATTCCTGGGGCGGCTATGTTGTCGTTTTCCCCGTGAAATCTGAGGTTGTTGTCACCATACGTAGGTGCTGCTTGTGAGTTTGACATGTTTGTCATGAAAATAAAGATTCTTACGAGAATAAGTGTAAAGCAGTGTGTGTTATTGGAATCAGTATTAAGGAATCACTATTATCCTTAGCCCCACGGTGGGTGCCAAACTGTTTACCCTTAAAATTGGATAACAATTAAACTTATAATGAGGTTCTAAAGATACGCGATTTTCACTTAATATCGATAGACAAATATGAAGATTAATAATAGAAATGAACTATAAAATAAAGCGAACCAGTATTGAAATGAAATTCAACCCTCGAGCTAGGGTGCCCTCGAACTGATTGATACCAAAATAGTTAAAAATAAAGCAAGCTGATGAACAAGAGAGTATAAGCTAAAGAGAGAGCGTTATATTGACTTTTTTACGTGAGAACAATGTGTCCTGCAAATGGTTAATACTCCCCTTTATATAGTAGAGGAGTTCTACTTATGGTATAACTCTAATTACAGAAGGAAATCCCATGATTAGCTACTTAACCGTTTCTGATTTGATCCGTTCCGAGATTTACGCCATGATCCTCGACCAGTCACCGAGGTTTACGCCGTGATCCTCGACCAGTCACGGATATCTCACCTTTATGTTATTGTGCTATCTTCGATCTTGCTCGATGTCTGTCTTGTTTGGCTTCGATCGCTACTAGCCTCGATCTTGACAGGTTCCTCGGTTCTGAACTCGGTAACTTATCCTTGTGGTATGGCCTATTCCGTTACGAGGCCATCCTTCGATTCAAACTCCCGGTCTCGATCAAATAGTAAAATCGGATGAGCCCGATTTTAACCGTATACAATGATCACTCATTTTTTATTTTGATGCAGTAAAGTCGGTATATTATCTTTTGTAATGAAAAAGGCATGCAAGTTTTTGTAAGTATCATAAAAGCCTCTACATATATTTTGGTAACACAAAATACTCAGATTACTTTACCTAAACATCATATAATATGTCTCATTTGTTTTCATTTTACCATCTCTACATAGATGACTTCTATTTCCAACCTTTTTGGGTAAGCAATTGACATGGCAATTCTGAAGTTCCATTTTTTTTTTGAAGTATTCTTATTGGAGCCCGATTAAATTCCGATTAACAGTGAGAAATTTCATATTGAGAGATAAAATACTCTCTAACAAAGATGATTCTATACTCACATGTTAAAGCAGTTAATAATGTTCGGTTCTTTATATCTTGGATAAGAATGGGCCATACTTGTACCAGTTGCCCACTAGACTTTCTCACCATAATGCCCAATTCAGTGGGTGCACTAGACATAAAAGTGGGTTACATGATTCTTATTTTTAACCTGCCTAATAAGGCAAATGGACGAGTCAATTTGATGAATTCAATGGTAAATGCCCCCAACGTTTGAATATTGACTCGAGTTGACACTGACTCAGTCAAACCTCCTCTATTGTATACCGTATACGTCAGAGTAGCAAATCCACTTTGATCTGCGAAATGTTTTATTTTAGGAAAAAAAGAAATAAAGAAAAGCGAATGCCTTAACTGACTCAAAATTCATCAACTGAAACACGCTAGTAATAATTAACTATAATTATGCTTATAGTATTTGAGGGGGAAAAAAATGTTAATCATAAGTAATAGGTGTGTACAAATCGAACCAAAAAATTGTACCAAACCAATTAAAAAATCCGATGAGGTTTGGTATTGAGCAAAAAAACGCGAACTAAATAGACGTATATAAATATATAATTTATATATATATTTTTAAAACTTTAGATAGAATTATCTTTAAAAAATATCTAGAAATATTTGGGATTCTCCTATGGGATGTAATATTTAACAGAATATGAAGTGATACATTTTTATTAACTATAAATAATGTGTTGTATGACCACTTTCTTATCATGTGTTATTGAAATGTGTCAATCTCTTTGTTTTTTCATATTCATATGTCAAGATCTATTAGGTTCTTATATCTTTTTCGAATTTGAAGTGGTATTTCGATAATTGAAAATTAAATAGTACAGATCATTATTTAGGTATCATATTGATTTTTATGTTTAATTAAAATTATTAAATTCAGTTAATTTTGAGAGTGTATATCAACAAAAATTAAATGTCAGACAACTAAAAAAATAACTATCATGTGTTACTAAGAAAATTCTCCCGTAAGAATATTTTAATAAATTATATGTTTGTCAATTTTTTAAATTTTTATTAAACATATATTTACTTATAAAAAATTTAACAAAGTAAAGTTGACATATTATTCATGTAACAAAAACTCCCCGAAAAACCCGAAAAATCTGACAAAATCGAACCAATTCAAACCGATATAGTTGGTTTGGTTTGGTTTTAATAAAAATCGAACCAACCCGTACTCCATTATGGAAATTACGTGACATGTTTAATATCACAAAATTCAAGGGTATTTTGATATGCATATCTTTAGTTTCAAGTACATCAAAGTCAAAAGAATAGTATTTGCAAGTACATCAAAGTCAAAAGAATTTATCCAAAATTATTTTGAAAAAAAAAAAAAAAGAGGAAAGGAAATTGGAAAATTAACTTTCTCAACCAGGTGTATCGGTCCAATGTCATAAAAAAGGTTTACATGTCCGACAAAGTTTTCTATAAGAATTTATGAATAACTTAAATTTATACTGAATTTATAAGTTAGCTTGGAAAATAAAAGAAAAGAGAAAAGTAAATTACGTACTTGAAAATTGGAGATTCCTTTGATCTTTAGTATGGTTTTGTTCAACTCATCTATTTTCTTAAAAAGAAGTTAAATTTGTATATTAGAAAGTTAGCTAGCAAACCATGTTAGTAAAGAAAATAATAAGAAATCGTCCAATATATATTCCCTTTTACCTACTAAATTACATGCATTTAGTCATCTTACTTTGATAAACATTAATTAAAACTTTGCCAAACATTAATAAGTATAAAGCATTAAAGTTGTTGTAATTCTTGTTCCAAATGATTGACGTCTTACCAAATTATTGTTACCTTTCCAAATTCTTGACATTGAAGTTGTTTAAATTAATGGATTCAGTTTGTCTAACCAATTCGAAAAGAAAAGTGGCCCATTCAATCAATTAAAATTAAAAAAATATATTTATTATACATAGAGAATAGTTAGTTGATAGTGTCAAAATTTTGTTAAATCGAAGATAAATCCTTTAATTAGAAACTAATATGTCTGCTGAACAACTATGCTACTAAATCACTACTACCCATTAACATGATTATTTAGACTGATCATTTAATTTAACCTATTTCTGCTCTCGTTTATTTTTAATATAAAACATAAAAATTATTGTTTCTCTCCAAAAATATCTAGCAACGGTGGCAAATGAAAAAAAAAAAAACGTGAGTTGAAGGATAATTCATAAATAATAAAATCTGAAGGTACTGTAGAATTGATTCCATACAATATTTATGTGCTCACAAAGTCTCTAACAAGAAGACTATGACATCTCAACCTACCATTTATAATTCTTAAACCCATTGAGCGGCTAACAAAAATTTATAAATAGTATTGCTAAAAATAAAATATACTAGTATTAGTTTAGTTTAAGTCAAAGAACATGATCGAACAATAAAAGTCAACGTTGCTGAATATATTTCAGTCCATTTCCATAGCGTTTTCACACTTTATTAACTGATGTGATTTAATTATTGTAAGTGTTTCATAAGAAGTAGAGGTTCACGTTTTGTAGATTATTATTTAATTTGAATTATAGCAATCATCATTTTCGACTACTTTTAGGTCCGTTTTTCCTATTTCTGGTAAATTTCGTGATGTGAGAATTTATTTATAGTAATCTAACGGCCTCGTCATAATGTACAAAAAATTATGTCAATTAGCTTTTTTAATGCTTATGTTCTAGTTTTGAGAGATTTTCCTTTTCAGCTAGCTATTCGAGATTTATGATATGCTCTAATTTAAAATCATAGGTAAAGAACGCAATCTCTAATGTTGAGATAGAAGAATGATTCGTTATCGTGGTTTGGACTGAGTTATCTCCAATTTAAGAATGAAGAATTAATCTAAATAGCCACTCACCCAACTGCTTAAATTAAAAATGTCTAACTGATGTATAATATGTGTATAATTCATGTATAATATATATATAACTGTATATAATCAATATATAATCAATTTATACATCTAAAAAAAATAAACGATGAATCAGACAGGCTATTCATGTAAAAATCCCTTCAAGAATTTTGTATTAGATTGTTTTATTTCTGGGCAAGTTAACTATAATAGGGGTAACTTGCCCCGTTACAAAAATTCAAGTTTAACAAGTGTTGGCCCTCGTTTGTCCTATGGACAATGCTTTTAAATTTTGACTTAAAATTCTGCCTATAGGGCAAGCGTGGGTCAAAAAATGTCATATTTTTGCAATTAATTTGTATAATAGGAAGGCTGACAAAACCAAAAGATATGATCTGATCATTTAAAGAGACAACAAGTTTGACCCCATTATGAAGTCTCGCAGTGAATTTTAAGGGCCTAATCATAAACATGATCAGAAAGCCTGTCTCTCATAAGGCCCATATAGTAAAGCCCTCAAACTGTTTTCTTACATATAAAAATGGGATTTTTACATTTCTATACACTATTTGAAACTTTATTATCCTCTCTACTCAAGTTTCAATTTAATTACATAAGCATATACAATTTACTGATTATATACACTTTAGGAATTAAATGAGTATCCCTTTATATTAGGAATTGAATAAGAAATCAATTATTTTCCATCCTTATTCTCTCTCTCTCTCTCTCTCTCTCTCTCTCTCTCTCTCTCTCTCTCTCTCTCTCTCTCTCTCTCTCCCGTCTCTCAATCTCTCATTCTCTGTTCTTTCCCCAAATTTTCTTCCTCTGATGTCCTCTATTTTTTATCCTTCCATGTTGTATATATTTTTAATGGAATTCATCAATGGATTTCAATCATTTTACTATAGAGTTTTAACTTAGCAATTTCGTTTCATGTTGCACAATTGATGTTCAAATTGAAATTATCAATTAATAAATTTTGAAGGTGTTTGACTATCCACCATTGACAGCCATTAAAAAGCTTTGAAACTTTGAATTCGAATTTGGGTTTTCAAAAATCATTATTTGTTTGGATTGGGTATTGTTACAAATAATTGGATATTGTTTGGAGTTTATATCTCAATTTTGAGGGTGTTTGGTGAAGATTAGGCTTGATTTTGGCTGAATTTCAGATTAAAACTTGAAGAAGAAGAAGAAGAAGAAGAAGAAGAAGAAGAAGAAGAAGAAGAAGAAGAAGAAGAAGAAGAAGAAGAACACGTGACATACAATATACCTACGAAATTGTAGTAACGTTGTAGTATAACTGTATGTAAATTGTATTCTGTTGTAGTTATATATATATTTTTATTTGAATGTTGTATGAAAGTTGAAAAATAGTTGTATAATATATGAATCATTGAATAAAATTTTTATTTAAATTATCAATACAATCTTTTTACATAAAATTATTGATATGTATCAAAATTGTATTAAAAAAGAAAGTTTCGATTAGAATTTTAGAGAGGAAGAAACACACACCACATACAAAATATATACAAATTAGATACAAAATATACAAAAAGACATATTGTATGAAAATTATATTTAATTTGTATGATGTTGTAGATGTATTTTAACTGCATAAAAATAATGTATAAAAGTTGTAGATAAGTTGTAAATAAGTGTATACTATATAATTAGTTGTATGAAATATTTTTTTAGCATGTATGTTGTTGTAGATATATCAATTTGTATTAAATTTGTATGAAATGTGTTTTAAATTTGTATGCTGTTATACCATCAAATTGTATAATATTAATTGTAAGTACGATGTATCCACTTTAGTGCTGATTTAAATAGGTTTCGTTAATTTGTCATATATTAGTGTACTGGGTAAGTTAACCAATCAAGTGAAGCATAATACTTTACTAGCCCCGCACGATAGTTATTAACTTCGTAAAATCTCTGGACAAATTTTGATACATATCAACAACTTTATATAAAAAGATTGTATTGATAACTTAAATACAAATTTTATCTATGATTCATACGTTATACAATTATTTTTCAACTTTCATACAACATTCAAATATATATATATATATATATATAACTACAACAGAATACAATTTACATACAATTATACTATAAGTTTACTACAATATTGTATGTCATGTCGTCGTCGTCTTCTTCTTCTTCTTCTTCTTCCAATCTGAAATTCAGCCAAAATCAAGTCTAATCTTCACCAAACACCCTCAAAATTGAGATATAAACTCCAAACAATATTCTCAATTATTTGCAATAACACCCAATTCAAACAAATAATGGTTTGTGAAAACCCAAGTTCGAATTCAAAGCTTTTTAATGGCTGTCAATGGTGGAGAGTCAAACACCTGAATACTAAAAACTCTTTACTGCTCATCGTCGAGGAGAATTTTCATCCAACTCATTTCATCCAACTTTAGACAGTAGTATAATGCTTCAACAAAGCCATTCAATGGAAAAGCCAATCACCTTCAAAGAGTTCAATACTAAATTTAATATGTGATTGGTTCAGGTAATTTGTAACCAAAGTTTATCGTCCCGAGGATCATAACCTACTTGATGTTCAAGCCAATCTTGTCAATCACTCAAGCTATTCTAACAACTCAGCACGATCTAAGATTGTATACTTCAGGCCTATACTTTTCCGATGATGGGAGCTGCTATTGCCACCATCAGATAATCAGATGTGGTTAACACCATTGTTCCCTTCAGTTATGCCTTTTTTCAAGCAAAGAATCCCCTAATTTAAGGCACTAATAATGGACTGGAAACCTTTTAAGGTGGAATGTATATAATTTGTAAGTAATCTTTGTTTAGGACGGGTAATATATAAAATTAGGACAATTTTAGTAAATAAATTTCAAATATTGTATAGGAAGGAAAAAATTCCTATAAAAATCAATCAATTCTCTACGAGGAACTGGAGTTGCAAAGAATTACTTAGGCAATCTCATCAAATGTAATTCCTTCTTCTTTGTTTACTGTGTTCCACCAAACTAGTAATTCTGATACGCGACATGAATATAATTAATAAATTTTTAATTTAAAATTTACACTGTTAAAAATATAATAAATTTAACAATAAAAACTTAAAGATTGAACCTAAGAAATCAATTTCTGAATTGAATGGGTTGGACAACAGGATAATACGTAACAGCAAGTATTTCCTATCGAGAATGTGAGTTTGAGGAGGTGATGGCTAGCTATATATCATGAAAGATCTTTGAGGAAGGTCAAGTAGGAGGTTTTTAAGATTCTTACCATGAAGTTTAATTTTAAAATAATTAAATTCACATAGTTATTTTATCACGAGTTTATTCTTTTACAAGGATTAAAATACATTTCAATTTTTCTTTTTATTAATGATAGATAATTACTTACAAATAGATTATATTGTATTTTAAAATTAAGGGATGGGCCAAATGTGGGGAAGGTAGTATAATTGTGGCACAATCACATGGTCCTTAACTCAAAAAGTTGTCGCCAAGCTACTTATTTATTTCAATTTTTATGAGCAAATTAAAATTGAAATTAGGATAAAATTGGAAGTTACGTAGCATGTGGATGTTAGCATGCACATGCACATGCATGGCTGCCCAAGGACCCAAAACTCTTACGAAATTGAAAGAAAAGTCCCATGAAAATATGATGTCCTACGCAGAGGCGGAGCTAGGGATTTACGTGTGTGGGTTCTAAATTTTAAAATAAAATATTACTTATCGAACCCCCATCTTTTCCAGCAAACCCACAATCTTTACCGTTAAACCAAGACCCCTTTTGTTACTGGGTTCGGCAGTATATATTTATATAGATTTAGTAAATATTTCAATACAAATACATAGTTCCGGAAAAAGTTACTGGGTTCGCCCGAACCCGCACCCACTACTGTAGCTCCGCCCATGGTCGTACGTATAGGTTGAGACATGCCATTTACATATCCATAATTTCAAATCCGTAGCATTAAAAAATAAATAAACTTCCGAAATTATAGAATATTCTTCACACAATTAGTGTTGAACTTGTTTTTTTGGTAATTAGTGTTGGATTTTATATTTCTCTAATACCTTCTACATGTATTATCTTGGTTCTTGAATTTATACAAGGTTAATTCCGTTGTTCATGCAAAAATTATTAATGATAGTGTTACACGTAAATTACAAACACGACCTTCTCTATCTCCTATCCCAAACCCCACCCTACCTCACATGCAAATTTTTCCAAAAGAAAAATAAGCAAAGGGAGATTGTTTTCTTAAAAGTGGAAGGAGTTTTCTTATACGATGCAAGTCTCACATAGAAAACAGGGAGAAAGAGTTATAATTGCATTATTTTTCTTGAGAGAGTTGGCCACCAACTTTTCATTTCCCTCCTAAACAAAGGCAAAACTTTTTGGATTTTTGCATGAGTCACCTCCCTATTTTAGATCCGAAACTACCAAATGAAATATTTTAATAATAAAATAATGCATCCCCATTATTGCTAACGTTGAAAGATGGAAAAAATAGTAAAGATTATTGTAGTATATGGATGGAGAGGAAGTGGGGACGACTGTTACTAAATGAGAGTAATAATCAATTTAGTACGAAAAGATATAAAAAGTCGTTATAATTGTAAGAATTTGCATGAGATTCTATTCGGGATAATTGGCTACATAATCATTGGCTTTGACCACTTTTTTGTATCCTCTGACGATTATCTATTCTCACATTTCATTCACTTCTGGACATGCTTCTGTGTGTTAGTATATGAGGGCCTCCAGGCATGAAATCTAGAAAAATTCTTAGTATCACCACTCCCAAATTTCAACACGACGAGAATCCAAGATTTGAGCAGACTGTTTAATAAGTGCTCTATTATACTTTTAATTTTAAGGGTTTCAAATAAAATATAATTATTTTCAACATACATACATATATATATATATATAAATATAGTAAAATTGTTTGCCATGGTTAACGGAGTCTAGTGACCCTCTACTCCAAATATAGGTCCGGCTCTGCATCTGTTACACTTTACATTTTCTTTTATTTACTTCTGTTCATTCTTAAAAAAATTAATACATGATTTCAAAGGGACTCATGTATGAAATGTGGAAGATGCATGAGAATTCAGTGTTATTTATACTGGATGGACTTTTTTATAAGTTAACTATTTTTACAAAATTAGACATGTGTGAATATTAGGTTTTCATTTTAACTGAAATCATGTGATCAGTTTCAAAAACGAATGGCCATTAAAGTGGCTATTTTTGTAAATCAACAGAGAATTCGCCCTTATTTCTACTGGGTTTAAAGCCACCAGTCGGCCCTACTTTATTAGAACGAGCTCTTGTTAGTTTAGTACTACCTTCAATTCCAAATATTAGTAATTAATTTGAATTTTGTTTCAAAAATATTTGATATTTAAATCTATAAAAAGCTTTTATTACCTTTTTGTTTTCAAATCTACACTTACTGCTCTAATAAGTAGACTCTAAATTAAGCAAGACCTTTAGGAAAATATAAAGAGTAATTTAGAAAAATACTCTAGTGATTAAGTTTAAGGTTGTGATGAATATCTTTTTTTTTTTTAAAGTATGCAAAAATCTTAAGAGAAAAATAATACGGACAATAAATAGTGGAGTATTATATATCGTAAGTCTAGGAACCTCAAAGCGTATTTATCGTTATTTATATTCTTTCTATTTTTAAGTTCGGCCTAAAAATCAATAAAATCAAATTTGGCAAGTTACTTAAGTTCGTTCATTTTAATTGGATTAGAATATTTTCTAGAGATATGTGAAGTTGGTTGGCAGATGAAACTTAATGTCCCTATCTTCACGGCCATAGGACATAAAATTCAAACAAATAATGATGGTAAACTCACTAACATGCCCATGATTTTGATCATATTGCTTTACTTTACTGAAAGGATGAAAAAAAGAGAGAGTAAAAACAACATGATGAGAATAAAGCAACTTTTAGAAAATTTGATGATTGTTGTGTGGGGAGCAAAATCAATGTCTTTCCTTAGAGGGTGAACAATCAGCAAAGTCTCCCTAAGGAATGAAGAGATGGAACATAAAAAATACTACCTAGATAAAAGGAATGCACAAGAATAATATTTACGGAAGATGGTGTGTTAGTAATGATGAAATTAGTTACGATGAAAATATTTTTATCTAATTTTTAGTTTGATGTATTAAAAATAATATGTATTGAATTATTTTTTTTTTAAAAAAAAAATATTTGTTTACAAAAATACACTCCAAAAATATTGTAAAGGATTTGAAAAAGGTTTTGAAAGGACAATTATATCTTTATACATGCTTTTTCATGTATTAAAAATTATGATATTACTAGCGTCATCGTTTGATGTATATAAGAATAGTATTTAATAAGACGTACAACTAATACATATATTAGTTATATACATAGGTTAAAAAATACTACCAAAGAAGGGATTAAGAATACCAAAGCTAACACATATATTATTTTTCCTAATAGATCCAACCAAATGACCTCATATATGCTAGTAAAATGGCAAAAAGTATATTACTAAAAGTTGCAGTAGAATGCTCATATAAATCAGCACTCAAAGCCAGGTAAATTATGTAGCAAGTAGAATAAAATGTAGAAAAGTAGTTCGTTAGTTGTAACTTAAAATATGCTAAAGAAACTAACCCAAAAATAATTGCTGCTATAAGATAGTAAAAATAAACGTTTAATATGTAGTATATGCAATAATTGTTAGGGTCTTGGGAATTTGAGGCGGAGAGCGTGATGACGTGATGTACATCAAAAAAGGGAAGAAAAGAAAGTTAAAGCTTTTATCTAGACTTCTCTTATAATTTGTGACTGCAAGAGCTAATTTATATAATGAAAAAGAAATTAAGAAGTTAAAACTTAAAAGGATATTATATATCCAAGCTTTTCTGGAGATATATAAAAATTGAGACTATGAAGAGTTGTGGCTCTTTAGTCCTAATAAAAGTGAAAACGACATTGTATAGCCGCTAGAGTCGAAAAAATATATATAATTTGTATATATTTTGTATATATACATTATGTATGTTATATATAAAAATTATATAAATTTTATACACTTTTTCGGCTACCCAATGTAAATAATTTTTGGCGCGGGCTAAAAGTGATATAATACCCCATTTTATTATCATTTGGAGCATCCCAGTTACATTCCAATCCCTAAAATGCATTTTTTTATTTCTTACTCCTTTTATTTTAATTTAGATGAGTTAGTTTGACTCGTCACGAAATTTAAGAGAAAAGAGTAAGACTTTTAAAACTTGTGGTATTAAAAACTTAAGGGTTAAGCTTTGTAGGGCCATAATATTCGTGTGGTTATAAAAGTTTCTCACTAAGGGTAAAATAAAATGTTTAAAGTTGAATTATTTCAAATTATAGAAATGTGTCATTCTTTTTAAGCGAACTAATAAGAAAAGTGTCATCTAAATTGAAACGGATGGAGTATTTATTAAAATAAGGGTATGGTTGAGTTATTTCTTGTTTAATTTTGCTTCTTTTTTGGAAGCAAAATAAATCTCGATTTTTGAAAGGATGAAAGAAAACAGAAAAAAGATAGAAAGATTATGCATCTTCAGTTATCAAGAACTACTAGATCAACCCTTTTCATTTTGGGGGTTACAGTGGATATATATGTACTATTCGAGCTCTTTTCTGCTTGATTCAAATGTTAGCAAATTTGAAAAAAAGGATTTTAGAGTGTCTAGCATTGAGTAAGGAGGGGTTAATTTCACTGGTGGTCATTAAACTATTTTTCAATTTTACTAAAGTCATTTAACTATTTTTTGTCAAGTAACTAAACTTTATCATTGTCACTTAAAAGTTATTTTGCCTCAAACCCCTACCATAAATATGACATGGCATTAAATTTTATGATAAAAATCCAAAAATAAATGCCACATAAGAATTTTAGATTCATTTATCCTTTAACACTACTAGAAAACCGGTAAAAATCAATCAAAAATACCAACCAACTTTGGTCGGTAATGGCCAATAACAGTCCAAAACGCGCTCATTTACGCGTGGACGGTATTTTAGGGGTCGAAAAGGTATACCGACTAAAGTTGGTCGGAAATTTCAGACCAACTTTAGTCGGTCAATTAAATTAAAAAAAATAATATTTCAAAAAACAAAACCGACCAAAACCGACCAACTTTTTTATTATGTAATCAAAAGATTCACCATCTGGGAATCGAATCGGAGTCTGTACTGTGGCAGGATACTATTCTACCACTAGACCATTGGTGCATTTTGTTTTAAGACTGTCTTTTATTTGATTTATACTCTTTAATTATATTTTCGCACGAAAATAACCGACCAAAGTTGGTCGATTTTATTAAAAAATAAAATTATCGACCAAAGTTGGTCGGTTTTTTAAAATGACCGGCCGAATTAACCGACCAACTTTGGTAGGTTTTTTTAATATTAATTTTTATTTATTTTAATTGAAAAATCGACCAAAGTTGGTCGGTTTCTTGAAAAATAAATTTCGCGGGACTCAAAAATAATTTCCCGCATTTTGGTGCCAAAGAAAACTGACCAAAGTTGGTCGGTTTCGTAAAAAAAAAATTAAAAAATAAAATATTTTGAAACACCGACCAACTTTGGTCGATTTTTTGGCCGATTTTTTGACGGGTTTTGCCTAATTTCTAGTAGTGTAATGTGATTTGACCCATAATCCAAATGAGTTTCGATAAAAAAAAAAATATTAAGTTTCACATTAGTTTAAAATGATTATCCTATACTATAAAGTTTTACCTTTTCTGTTACATAATGCACATTCATAATTATTCTATACTAAAATAATTTATACTAGAAAATTCTTATTTTGTTTGTATGTCTCATCCGAGTCATTTTATAACTCTACTGAAGCTAAAATACTATTGTATACAATAGTATTTTAAAATGACTTGGATGGGGCATACAAACAAAATAAGAATTTTCTAACATAGATTATTTTTGTATAGAATAATTATGAATGACTCGGATGAGGCATACAAACAAAATAAGAATTTTCTAACATATTAGTTTGGATACAATAGTATTTTTGCTTTAGCATAGTTATAAAATGACTCGGATGGGGCATACAAACAAAATAAGAATTTTCTAGCATAGATTATTTTAGTATAAAATAATTATGAATGTGCATTATGTAACAGAAAAGGCAAAACTTTGTAGTATATGATAAATATTTTAAACTAATGTGGAACTTAATATTTTTTTTTTATCGAAACTTGTTGGGACCAAACACACTCACGCAAGTATACGTGGTCGTCAAGTAATAGAGTAGTGAATAGAGTATCGTTCCCACGAGGACTTATGATTAACTTTTGACTAATTCAAACTCAAATAGCTTATCGATTCAAGCGATTTCTTATAAAATAGATAATTGTCTAATTTACTACCTAAAGACTATCAAGTAATGGAATACCAAAAATCAACACAACACTTAAATAGTTTTAAATAACAATCAATGGGAGATAATATTTCAGGGTCACGGGTTATTTAACAATCATGTTGCATCCTTAGCTTAAAATAACTAATTGCTTTATCTAGATTGTTGGTTCACAGGGTTGATATTACTCATAAGAATCTGTCGAGCCCTTACTTGCCTATTCAAGCTAACTTAATACCTATATGTCTATGGAATTAAACTTAACAAGAACGCATTTACAATTCCTGTATTGCAACCGAGCAAGGCAATTAGGTATATGTCTATCCCGATTGCGAATCCTTTCCCCTATGCCCGGGTTTAAGAACTTGCTCTATTTAATTCTATATGCAATCTAGAGTTCCCACTTTCGAGTTCAACTCTAGATTCGTAGATAGTATTTCACTGTTAGCTACTCAGCAAAATAACTAAAAACAGAATTAAATAAACAACCCAATATGATAAAATCAACTTCGTCAAATTAAACTTCAAACATCAACATTCATGTATACCCATGACCCTAGAACAATAGGGTTCTTAGCCACTCATATTCAGGCAATCATCAAAAATTCACAAGAGTGCATAAGAATCAATAAAAGAAAGAGAGAATAGGAACTCAAGACGAATTCCGTGATTTTAGAACTTTGTTGTGGCTTTTTCCCCTTCTCCAATATGTTCCATGACCTAAAGGAGGCGTTTTTGGCTTATATATTGCGTACAAAAGTCGTGGGCCAAAGCTCTCCTATTCCTAGTCCAAATCGGCTTCAGGGATTGATGCTAAGGTGGATGCGACGCATCCAGCCTCGTCCTCCATTTCTCAGCTTCACATGCGAGGGTGGATGCGACGCATCCACCTCGTCCTCTATTTCTCAGCTTTGCATGCGAGGGTGGATGCGACGCATCCAACCCTTGTTCCTCCATCTCAGCTTTGCCCAGGTGCGGATGCTATGGGCCGACTTCACTGCTAAGGGCGCACGAAATCTGATCTTTTTCTAGATTGGATGCGACGCATCCAATCTCTCTTCCTCTACCTAGAGCACCTTTTCTTCATATTTTTGCACTCCAAACACCCTAATTCACCACACACAACTCATTTAGTCATAAAACCAATAATTAAACCATGTTGGGCATTTTAAAGATCCAATAATATCAAGAAGCGGTTAAAATATGGGTAAAGTAACATCAATACATATCGAAATATGCCAAACATCAAAACTCATTTGGATTATGGGTCAAATCACATTAAAGGATAAATAGATCTAAAATGGGTATGACCCATATTAGCTTATGTGGTATTTATTTTTGGATTTTTATCATAAAATTTAATGTCATGTCATATTTATGGTAGGGGTTTGAGGCAAAATAACTTTTAAGTGACAATGATAAAGTTTAGTTACTTTTAAGTGACAAAAAATAGTTAAATAATTTTAGTGAAATTGAAAGATAGCTCAATGACTATCAGTGAAATTAACCTGTCAGGAAGGTCTCTTTAATGTCTTTTCTAATCGGGGTTATTTCAAAAAAAAAAATTAATTGTAAGGGTAAAAAAGGAGGGAACAAGCATACTTGGAGATAATAGTACAACAAAGAGGTGTATGTTTTGTTTGGGTAGAATGAATCACTCCAAAAAAGAATTGATTGATTCTCTTTGAATTGATTGGACTATAGGTGCGATGGTTTATTTCAGAGGCGAGGTCATTAGCTCAATATACCAGGTCCTTTAGCGACTTGGATGGGCTGTTCAATTTTTATTTTTATTTGCCTCTAGATGAAAGTGTTTTTCTCTTCTTTCTTTCACCTTTTCACCAATGATTGGCGGTATGAATTTTCAAATGAAAATGACAGTGAAAATGAAAACCTATGAAAAGGATTGAGCTGTTTTAGAATTCCCATGGTTTACCATAAGAGGCATAAAACCATATAAAAGAAAAAGTATTTAATCTATCATGACCATTCAACTCTAACACTATAAAAATAAATTCTTTATCTTTTTTGGGGCAATCATCTCAATGAAACTTCTGAAAAATAGAAACTCACCAGCAATTTTTCATATTAGAGAGGGTTAAAGATATATATGGTGGAAAAAGAATGAAATAGTGAGTAGAAGATGCAAAAATTTCTTCAAAATATAAAGAGACAAAACAAAAAATAAAAAGATGAGAAAAGTCAGACTAATAAATGGCAATTCGTTGTCATTTTCACTTTAGCAGCAGCAATCCCACTGCATATCTATGTTTTTCATGCTCAATCTCCCCATTATTCGAAAAAGGATTCACTCTCCATTCTCGAACAAAATCCAGTATAATCTCACTAGTGGGGTATGGAAAGGGTAGTATGTACGCAGACCTTACCTCTACCTTGGGGTAAAGAGACTGTTTCCGATAGATCCTCGGCTCCATCCCTCCAAGAACTCTCCACTTTGCTCTTGGGATGATTCGAACTCACAACCTATTAGTTGAAAGTGGAGGGTACTCGACACATATTTATCTAACTCTCCATTCTCCAACGTGAAATATTTTGGCTACTTTTTTTTTGCTTTTTACTTTTTTGTGTAGAAATAAAGGCCAAGAGTAGTGCTCTTAAAATACATGAATATAAGAAAATGTGAATGCCCCAACTCAAACTATATAAAGTTACTCTTCCTAGCTACTGCACAAAGCGCCCTTCGACTGTTCGAAAAAAATAAAATAGAATGAAACAGATCTTCAATCTTTTTGTTTTCTGCTTCTGAAACCAAAAAAAAATGTATAGTTTTGGTAATTAAAATATTATAACAAAAAGGGTATAAGCATATTCAACAAAAATAAAATGGCATAGATTAAAAGAATAAAAGAAAGACATTCTTGTCTTTTTATAAGAGAGAGGGTGGTTGGAGGGGGGGGGGAGATGGGGGAGGGGAGACTTTGATCTAGTTGAAAAAGTTTAGTGGGGTGGGGATATGGATATCTATGATTTCTATATCCAAGTTAAGGTGGGTCTGTTATTCTCATTCCAGAGAATTAATCGGATACTAATTTAAGTAATATTTAAAGCATCTAAAAGTGAAAAAAAACTAGAAATTTAAAGCAAAATGAAATATTAAATTATTTTTTAAAATATGAAAATAAGAAAAGGGAGATAAAGGGATTAAAAAAAAAGAGTTGCCAAACTGCCAATTTCTACAAGCAGTAGTGCGATCATAGCGACGTGAAAAAATGTATTTGCCCCATAAATGCACCAATAAATAAAAACATTGGAGGTATTATTTTTTTTACATAATATTAGGACTTAAGCATAAGTAATAAACAAGTATGTTGCTCAAGATGCAAAAACCAAAACTTAAGAAAAAAAAATTAATTATTCACTTTTATACTGTGTGTCTGTTGCTCGAGATGCAAAATCAATTAACCAGGTGCTGTTGATTCTTTCAGATATAGAAAGAAAGAGTGAAAAAAGGGTAACTCATTAGCAGTTAATTAATTAACTCATTTTCGAAAACAATTACGGAGTATCATTTAATTAAAACCTTAAAATATTGCCATTTAAGATTACTTTCTTGTTAGCTGAATGTAATATATATAAAGTGGCAAAAGATTACGCCAAAATAAATCAATCCGCATATCTATTTTATGTAACTTGAGCAAAAAAGTCTTCTCTTCACATGTATGCAAAAGGCTAGGCGAATGTTCCGTTTGTTTACGTAATAATCATCCGTAATTTACGGTCCCATACCAAAGACTCTTCTGCTAGCTAGTTTTATATTCTCTTTTACTTCTCTAGTGTTAACCGTAGAGATGCTAGATTTTAAACTTATGGATTCGATATTATAATTCTTTTAAATTATTGGGTTCTAAATTAATATTTATATATAATTAAGTAATTTTTAAAAGATAAATACAAGATTTGAACCAAAGTTACTAGATTCGGCCGAACCCGTAATATGAGTGTTAATGGGCATTGCACCAAAGGACAGTTCGGTGCATGAAATATTCAGCATTTATGTAGAGTTCGAAGAAGGATCGCACCGAGGTGTGATGTAGACAGCTTACCCGCATGAGTGATTGATTCCACGGCACAAAACCGTAACCTATAGGCTATACAAAGACAACTGTACCGTTGTTTCAAGTTCTTCTTCAATGGCATTACACCAAAAATTAATAAATAATGAATATGGTATATATATTAGAAATAATAATTCTTTTCACAACAATGGTAGCAGTAAACATACTACACTGTACATACATCATCTTCTAACTAATAGATAGTTCTCTTAGAACAAGAATTCTAGGAACCAAAAGATAGAAAAAATAATAAGTCCTAATTTCTACTAATGGTACATACTATGTTTTTTAAAAGAAGGAAACAACTTTGGACAACTCGTGCACAAAACATTTCGCGTAGAATTGGGGTAAGGGTCGCCCGGAAGGTGTTAATGCAAACATTAGTAATCGTTTTCACGGCTCGAACCCTTAAACCATAGGTCAAACAGAAATAACTTTACCGCTGCTCTAAGGCTCCCCTAGAAAGAAACAACTCAGAGACTGGGCAGTTAAAATTAGCAAAATGGTAAGACAATTACTGATGAGAAGGAACTACTGAGCAAAGTTCAATGGAGCCATAATCAAGTAATTCTTCAATCATTTGTTCAATGTGGTCTTCTTCAAGTGTATTAATAAACTGTGGTGTGTGCTCTACAGCTTCAACTTTCATCACTTCCCAATTAACCCCTGCTGCTGCTTCTTGTTGCTGTGCTAAAAATGTTGGCTTTGACATTAACATTTGTGGTTTTGTTTCATAGGCAACATGATTTCCAACATTGGCTACTGCTGTCTGAGCATATGAAGTTTGAATTTTTCGAGGTGGTTGGTGGTGTTGTTCTTGTGCTGAGTTTTTGGCCATTTGAAGTGAAGCCATGTAACATTTATGTAATTTGGCTGTTAAAGTTGCTGAAAGAAGTTTTGAGGAAGATGTTTGCGGCATGTTTGGGTTGTAAGGGAAATTAGTTCTTGCCCTTGGACCACACATTAATCTTGCTGCTTCATCATATGCTCTTGCCGCATCTTCTGCTGTCTCAAATGTCCCTAACCAAATTCTTGTTTTCCTGCAAAACATAACAAAAAAACAGAGCATTGTTTAGCCTAAAAAAACAGAGCACTTCAACAACTTTAAATTACGGAATATATATTTGAATAATTGGTACATACAGTAATGGATGACGGATTTCAGATACCCAAGAACCCCAATGTCTTTGGCGAACACCTCTGTATCGTTGTTGTGGTCTGGCCATTGATGAATGCTAATGCAAGCTGAAGTTGTCCTTTACGTGTTTGTGAAAATGCCTGAATGAGAAAAAAAGGAAAACTTGGAAATGATTTCGGGATTGTGAGGGAGGGAGAATGTGGAGGGGATTGAGGGGGTTTTGTAGTTGCATTTTCTTGAGAGAAACATGCAGTGAAAGTGCTGCTGCTTTTTTTTCTTAGGCCTTCTGGTCTGGCAACCAAATTAAACTAATGGACCCCACAAAAACTTGAGGAATAGAGCTTCTTTGGTTTTTTCTTTATCTCATTAGTAGTTACCAGTTGGCTTATTGGAACTGACATAATTCATAAATCAACTAATATGTGAAAGAAATAATTTTTTAGTCAAAAAGTGACCAAATTCAGCCCCTCATCACTAAACAATAACTTTTGTTGCACAAAAAATTTCTCTATTATGTATTCTTATTTAATTGGTTTCAACTTTCCGCATAATTTTAAATGTATAATCTCATAGATACTTCATGTGACTGGAAATCATGATTCAATCGAGGTATTCATTGCCGAATAAAGTATTATTCATAATCTAAATGAAAATTGAGTTTACTAGTCCAAGTATATTTGTCTTTATATGACATTATATTATCCAGATCAGGGTAAATCAAGGGGATAACATAACATACCGCGGTTTTGCTTCTTTTATATTTTATGTGGCCAATCAATGGTTTTGCTTTGATTATGAAGAAAATACACAAAAGTGGTTTAAATATACTCGTCCTGCACATGAAAAGCTCAAAAATTTATTGTGTGATAGCGTTTTCATCAATGGTTAGGCTGCACGATTTTAACCTATGATTGTGAAATGCGATAAAAAAGGAAAAGCAAATAATTAATAGACATGGCCATTAGTTGCAACCTATATGATATGATTAGTAAGTCAAGGTATGGCCAAGAATCTTAGACCATCATAATTAGAGCGAAGATCCAAATTTTACTATTGTAGGATCAAACCATATCACCTATTTTCCGAAACAACGTCTTGTTACATATTTTGAAATGTATAACAAGGGTAATTCTGTTGTTATCATTCTATAAATAGATTTTTGGATCTTTCAAAGGAAGAATGGTATGCCATGAATCTTTCACATTCAAGAAAATGAGTGGCATATGGGGCTAGCTATTTATTATAGTAATGATCTAAAATGCCATGACAAGTGAGTAAGGGGTTTTTGTTTGGACTTGAGTTACATGCAAAATGCCGCACATTGCTTCCATCATGGGTTCCTAAATTAGGAAACACAGCCATATGCCAGGGTGCTTAGGAAAGGTACAACTTAAATGTTCATGCATATATTTTGGAGGACCCATGCCCCTTCTTACCCCACCCCCACATGCTTTGAGTTCTATGGCATGGCACCCTCCATGTTTCTAGTTTCCACAATATTCTATAATTTTCATCTTCTTCTTCGCAAGATCTCTTCTTTAGTTGGGGGAAGAAATCGTCGAGTCGGATATTTTGAGGAACATATCGATAGAGAATTTATATGTAATAAAAACTTTACTAAATAAAGTACAAATAATAGACACCGTACATCCATTAAATCAAATAGTTGTAGTAGAATCTCAAAATTAAACTTATAATATTTAAATCCTGAATTCGTCTATGATAACGGATGCCAATTGGCGGCAACTAACCGTTATTTTCTGGAAGGACAGTGACTACCAAAACTCTAACGAGCGATGAAATGATACATAACAAATAGTAAAATAGATATTTCACGATGACTGGAGGATAATTGATGATGATATGGACAATTAAACCACCTCAAAGGGACTTTCGCGGTGTTAAATATTTATTCGTACCGAATGTTTACATCAAAATCAAATTATTTAACCAATATAGTTAAAATTTAAAATAAGAATACATATCATTTAATCATAGTTAAGTGATAAAATGTGTAAACGCCAAAATCAAAGGATTCAATCATATATATAGTTAACTAAAGTGAAAATACATATCATTTATTAGTTTGATATAAACTCTCGAGCTAATAAAGTTTTACCTTTTGGCGCTCACATGAGCCAATATTTAGTTTAATTTGAACACTGGTTAAATCATTTGTCTCTTAAAGCGGACTATATATGAGCTCTCTGAAATTATATGTTTACTAAGTGAAAATTTGTGTAATTACGCCCAATTCACTAAAATCCAAGCTAAAGTGACTTTACAAGCATGCTCTAAATTTAACGTTTATCCCTATCTGACCTAATCCAACAGTTATCCTCTGACGGATGAGTAATTTACTAATTTATGAAAAATCTCATCCACTCCTTCTTTATTTTCATTTTTGGATCATTTTAGGTTTATCACTCACTGTAGAGGCACGTAACAAGAAGCAGTTTTGAGGGGCAAGTGAAATGAATAATTGTAGTCAGCGGATGTTTCTCTGACCATTTTGTTTCCTTATATCATAACGCAATCCAAAAGGGGCCATTCAAAATGGAATTTATTTAATGTCTATTATATGTTCCGTCTTTATTTTGTTCTTATTCCTTCAATCAATACGATCAACAAATTTACTACACCATCTCTCTATACATGTATATATATATATTTGGGTTCGAGTTCTGGGTATGGAATTGCTCTAATTATGGAACGTTTTATCTTTTAGTATGAAATTTTTCAATTCAAATCTATATTTAGTCGGACTCCAATGCAAATATCAAATAACATATGGAAAAACTAAAAAGAATACATGCATATGTATGTATATTTTGTTGTTTCCTAATTCTTTGAATATTGTCTTTAGCACAACAACTGCAACATGCAGTAATGTTTCTCCCACATGCCTTAGTCCCTAAGCTTTTTTGTTTGCGTAACGCATTTCGCTACGGTCCATTTTCATGTGCAACTTTGCTTTAGTAATCTCTATCTATAATATTCTTTGGCTGCGACAATTGCCCAATGCATACAAATAATCCAACACCAAATAAATTGATGATACTTAGTTGATTTGTCCTTAACCCATTACTTGATTCTCATCATTTGGTGAATTTGTCCATATTAAAACTCGTCTATCCAATGAAAAAACTTAAGAAAATCTGATTTAACTAAACAACATTGAGTTAGTCGAGAGAACACTATGTTTATACACTCCCATTATTTTAAAAGTTGATTAGAGAACCAAGTACTAATGAATTAGCTCAGTCAAGTTACAGAACATGACACAATGAAAAACTTAAAATTTATATATAGTTCAAGTAAAAAATTAACTAGCCTTTGAGTCGTTGTATTCGAGTCAACTCGAAATTTCGAATGTACAATTGAGTTGTTGGTACTCGAGTTAACTCGAAGGAGCATATTCTTTCTTTATCGACTCCAAATAATTTGTTTAAAATTGTGTTAAACTTTGATTGTTTTTGTTCATATTCTTTTTTGGGAAAAGGCTCAAAAATAACCTTGTGGTATTCGAAATAGATCAATTATAACATCCGTTTAAATTTGAATCCAAAAATGACCCTGCCGTTATAAAATTGGTCTAATAATGCCCTTGTGTTATTCAAAATGGATCAATAATGCCCTGAATTTTTTTTTTTAAATGCTTTTAAAAACTGAAAAATATATATTCTGTAAAAAGTAGAAAAAGAAAGGAATTTGCAAAATATATATTTTTAAGTCTTTTTAGTTTTTTTAAAGTATTTGTTTTGTAAAAACTGAATTTTTTTTTTTAAAAAAAAAAGTGGAAAAAAAAACTCTCCTAAAGCAGTGGACTACATATGCATTAGTTTTAAAAAAATAAAAATATTTTGCAATTTTTTTTTCAATTTGACGGTTCAAAACATTTTCGGTTTATTTTTATAAAATAAAAAATCTACCATAATTATCGGTACACTTATAGATTTATATAAAAATATACGGTTTTATTAAAAAAACCTAAAAATCAGTTCGGCACGGTACGATTATGTCGGTTTAGTCAGTTTTTAAATATTCATTTACAGTTATTTGTCGGGGTTTTTTCAATAAATTTCTAGTTTTTTAATATATATTTTTCAATAAATTTCCAGTTTTTTTTTAAAAAAAAAATCAGTTTTTACAAAACAAATACTTTAAAAAAACTGAAAAAACTTAAAAATATATATTTTATAAATTCCTTTCTTTTTCTAGTTTTTACGGAATATATTTTTTTCAGTTTTTGATAGCATTTTAAAAAAACAAATCCAGGGCATTATTGATCCATTTTGAATAACACACAGGCATTATTAGATCCATTTTATAACGGCAGAGTCATTTTTAGATTTAAATTTAAACGGAGGTTATAATTGATCTATTTCGAATATCACAAGGGCATTTTTGGGCATTTTTCCTTCTTTTTTTAATATAAATTACTTTATCTTAATCGATCTAAGCAACTTGTTATATTTTAGAATTACCTTAGCGGATATGTACACGGGGCCTGAAATATTTGATTCTTGTGAATGAGTTCATTCAAATTATCTATAGGAAAGAAAAGATAAAGGAGAAAAATAACTTCTTGTTGTAGAAATTTGTGAATTGGATTTTTTGGTTTACAGCTAATAATCGATAGACCGTTATGCTAAGGGAAAATATGGAGTCAAAAAGATAAATTGTGAACTAAGAAGTGGGGCCACTTGCTCTCAAACGCGTGAACGTGGGCCCCTCATATTACATGTGCCACGAACATAACATGGGTGATGAAACCTTTTATTTTGAAAAAAAAAAAAAATGGAGTAATATATAAGCGTGCCTACACTTTAGAGTTTATGTACTACTTCCAGATCTATTCAAATGCTATTTTAATAAAATAAATTTGATTCAAAATAAGTATTGCTCTAAGAAATCAAAAGTCACAAATTACAATTTTTTAAAAAGTCTTTCAATAATTATTACTCATTTTGAGGAGAGAAATTGAGAAATTTAGTCCAGTAAATATAATAATTAATATTTTTTAAATTATTTTTAAATACTCTTCTTAATTGAACTTTACTGTTATACTCCTTCCGATCCACTTTACGAGTGCGGTTCCATAGTTCCGGAAAAGCTGGAGCCGTGGCCGCGATGAAGTCACCCGTGGCGACTGAAACGAACCGTTCCATCCACCCACGGTCGTTGTCATCATCCATGCTGGATAGCAGTGCATGGTGGCCACGCTTGCTGAAATTTATCATTCCCCCGCGGAAGATTTTGGGGAATAGAGGTTCATCACTCGAGCTAGGGATATCTCTTCTCCCGTCTCCTGACACAGGCGCGAAGACAAGCGATTGTCCTCTACACGGAAGGACTTACCTGTGCCAAGCACACCTGATAGCGGAGGCAGAACTCCACAATGACGGAGTCAAGCTCTCCACTCAAAGAAAACACTCCCAAAGTGAAGAGATACGTATAAAAATATGTAAAACCCTTCTTGGATAAAGTTATCCGCTCCGCAAGGTTGGGAGAGATAATGTCCAAATTTTGACAGTGGCAGTCTTCCTTCAAAACAGGGATACTGAAAGGACGAATAGAAGAAGAGTATACGCTGACAGCCCACGTACAAGGGTGAGTAGAAGGATACTTCTCTTCGAAATCTTTGGTAGTAATCAAATTCTTTGGGATGATGGTACTCACCATAGGGATAGCAGCAGCATCAGTTTTACCTTTGTTCTTTGAAGAACTAGGGCTTCTAGAAGAAGAAGCCATTTTTTATGAGAAGAATGGTTTTCTCTCAAAGAAGAAAGTTAAAAAAAGATTAAAGACAAAGTATAAGTTGAGTAAAGAATTTTGAAAAAATTTAGAGTATTATGAAGTATAAATGAAGGAGGTTGATGCGTATAGGTAAAGGTATATGCGACTAAACTCGTGGCCATAATTATCTTGATAACCGGAAAAAGTGATGCTAAATCATAGGATGACACATGTTCGGGACATTAAATGCGGAGATACGTGCGTCTAATCAACCGTCAAAACTTTTCAGAGAAGGTCAGTGAATTTCTCGCCAAACAAGATGTTTCTACCAACTTCCCGATGACACAAGGTTATGCCACTGGAAAGCAGGGAGACTGTCTGTATAGGGTAAAATACGTTTATATTAAATTATCGCATGAGGAAGTGACACGTGGAGCCGAAGATAGAAGATAGCTGAAACCGAAGGCAACGATCCCGTCTGTAACCAGAGAGAACGATGCTTATAAAGATGAAATAAATGCCTGCCACCCGGTAGCATTTGATAAGGAATATTCTACCAACATTAAGTACATTGCCCGTTATAAGAAATATAGCATTCACTCCCTGCCATTACACATTCTTCAATGGCCCTCATAATTGACATTAAAGAGGGGTTTGATTCTAGGACCTTGTTTACTAGGTGCAGCTATAAATAGTGAGCTCTATTATCATTGTAAATGACACGAATTTTCTGGCAAACATACGCTACACTCTATTCAAAGCTTAATATAATTTTATCTTCTTGTTTTTTGATATCATTGTTGTTGTGCCTGGAAGTCTTGCTCCCGGTATTACTATTTCTGGTATTTTATCTCCATCTCAAGGCTAAATATTATATTTTTTTATTTAATTTATCTATTATTTCATGATCAAATTAATTCAATTGTCTATAAACCACGTATTAATTTAACTGTACAGTTTTACGGGTAAACAGTTTGGCACCCACCGTAGGGCTTAGACAGTTATGTAATTAAGTTGGTCCTTGCCTTTTTTACTAACGTGTTTGATTATTTGTTCTTAGCAAAAATCATAGAAAATGGCAGATGATGGTATTAACAATACACACAACCTTGAGGCCCAAGGAAATCAGCTTAAGCACGAGGATTCAATTAGTGATACCCACAGTGAGGGGAACGAGGTCATACCGGTCCACGGCAGGCGGTACCCTCGACATGTTTGAGAAACATCTCTTGATGATGCTGAAGAGGAGCACGTCGTCGAAGCGGTAAGGGTCTTGCAGAAGCAACAAGAGGCCATTCTAGGCCATCTCACACGACATAACAAGGTTATGACCGAGCTGAAGCAGGCGTTATCGGGTGCTTCCAATAACGCGAATGGACGGGGTCCAATTCCTCCCGGTGCTCCCGCAAATCAAATGACGCAAAGGGACGACAACAACACCCCGAGGGGAGAGGTCGGCTTTGATAGGGCCCGGGGAGCGGATCCGGTCACAACAACGAAAGTGATCCCTTCAAAAGTGAACTCATATAGTTTATGAGGGAAGTAAACACCCACATGGATCAAATTTCGGGTGCACCACCAGCACTGAAGTGGCAGGACTCAAAGAAGTACACTCAATTATCATACATAGCAAGTTCGGCACCCAAATTGATTCTGAAGCGGTTCAAAATGCCTAATGTGGCGAAATATGATGGGACTTCAGATCCTCATGAGCATATCACCACCTATACAATGGCGGTGAAGAGGAACGGTTTAGCTCCCTACGAGATCGAGTCAGTTTTGCTGAAGAAATTCGGAGAGACCCTCATGAAGGGAGCCTTGACGTGGTATTCGCTTTTGCCCGACCATTCCCTAGACTCCTTCGAGATGCTCGCGAATTCTTTCATTAAGGCCCATGCTAGGGCCAAAAAGGTGCAGGCCCGAAAGGCCGATATATTCAGAATTGTACAAGAAGAGTCCGAGTTACTGCGGGAATTTGTAACCCGGTTCCAGAAGGAAAGGATGTTGCTCTCGGTCGTTCCGGATGAATGGGCAACTAAAGTATTCACCAAGGGTTTGAATCCGAGAAGTTACAATGCTTCCCTGAAGTTGAAAGAAAGCTTGTTGTTCTAAGCGTCAACTTGGATGGATGTTCACAACCGGTACGAGTCAAAGATAAGTATTGAGGATGATCAGATCGATTTCCTGGCATCAGTTAAAGGTCGGGAGAAGAATAAAGAGAAATCAAAAGATGATTTTGACACAGATAGACGGTCTTTGAGGAGCCAATTTTTGTCCTATGAACGGGTAGAAAGACGAGGCAGAGGCTTCCGGTCGGCAGACAGGTTCGTTATCGATGGAAGAACTGATCACGGCCGAAACAACAAGTCATTACAGGACAAGGAAACGTCAGGTTCTCGAGATCCTTCCTACCCCAGACTTTCAGAATACAACTTCAACTCAGTGTAGCAGATTTGGTATCGGCTATGAGAAATATTAAAGAAGCATGATTCCCGAAGCCGATGAGATCTGATCCCAGTTAGAGGGATCCTAATTTGTGGTGCGAATACCACAAGATGAATGGTTACCGGACTAGGAACTGCCAACATCTACGCGAAGAGGTTGAGACACTACTGAAAAATGGCCATCTCAGGGAATTCTTAAGTGACCGGGCTAAAAATAATTACGATCGCAATCGTGACAACACGGAGCCCTCAAAAGCAAGATAAGATCCCCCGCGCCTGATAATCAATATGGGGGGGGGGGGGGAGGTTACCTTCTCGGCAGCAAAAATGACAAAGGTATCAGTAACCCACAGCAAGAGACTCCGGGAAGTCGTTGAAGACGACACCACTTTCATAAAAGAAGACGCGGATAGATTGTTGCTACCGCACAACGATGCATTGGTAATTTCTTTAAATGTATTAGATTTTAAAATCAAACGTGTTCTGGTGGATCCGGGGAGTTCAGCCAATATTATACAATTGAGGGTATTAGAGCAAGCCAAACTTAACGGAAACATCATTCCGACCACAAAACTTCTCACCGGGTTCAACATAGCAAGCGTGACAACCCGAGGAGAGATCCTACTATCCATGAACGCCGAAGGGGTGATGAAGACTACCCTTTTCGAGGTGGTGGATGGTGATATGGGCTACAAATTATCCTGGGAAGACTGTGGTTGCACAAGACGAAAGATGTGCCATCGACATATCACCAGTTACTAAAATTCCCAACTCCCGAGGGAATTAAACAAATAAGAGGTGACCAACTGACGGCAAGAGAGATGAATGAAATTTCAGTCTCTAGTAGCAAAGGGAAAGAGCATGCGGTATAGCAATTACGGGAATCGACACTTGCTCTCGAGCCAAGCGAGGTCAACTAGAGGGAAGAGGCGCCAGAATCTTATCAAGTGATAAGGTATTTCCAAGTACCAGAAGAGACGGAAGCAACAAAATCCATAAACGGAAGAGCTTGAGTAAGTGGTCGTACACAAGCTAAGCTTGGATCCCAACATTTCTCTGATAAGACAGAAAAAACGTCCTATTGCTGAGGCCAGAAACAAATTCGTTAAAGAAGAGGTAACTCACCTACTTGATATCGGTTCAATCCAAGAGGTAAAGTACCCAGACTGCTAGCTAACGTAGTAGTAGTTCCAAAGAAGAATAATAAATTTTGCATGTGCATAGACTATAAGGACTTGAATAAGGCGTGCCCAAAGGACTCGTTCCCATTGCAAAACATTGATCAAATGATTGATGCAACGGCTGGGCATTAGTTAATGAGTTTTTTTAATGCTTAATCCGGGTACAACCAAATTAAGATGAACCCGGAAGATTAGGAAAAAACTTTGTTCATAACGAATTTCGGCACATATTGCTATAATGTGATGCCCTTTGGGCTAAATAACGCCGGAGCCACTTACCAGCGGCTCGTAAACAAAATATTTGGAAAACAAATAGGGAAAACCATGAAAGTCTATATAGACGATATGCTTGTTAAGTCTTTGAACGCATGTGATCATCTTAAACAATTGCAAGAAACTTTTGACTTCTTAAGGAAGCATAACATGAAGCTTAACCCCAAAAAGTGTGAGTTCGGGGTCAGCTCCGGCAAATTCCTGGGATTCCTGCTGTCACAAAGGAGGATTAAGGTTAACCCCAATAAAATCAAAGCCATCGAAGACATCCCAGACCAGCTATCAAGTGTAAAAGAGGTTCAAAGGCTCACGATGAGATTGTCAATTTTGAGCAGGTTCATTTCCCGATTTTCAGAGAAATGCTATCATTTCTTTTCGCTACTCAAGAAGAAGAACAATTTCGAATGGACCCCGGATTGTCAAAAGGCTTTTAGAGATTTGAAAAGGTACTTGTCAAGTCCTTCGTTATTATCGAAGCCGGAGGAAGGCAAAAAATTGTTATTCTACTTAGCGATCTCAGAGGTAGCGGTAAGCGTTGTTTTAGTCCGTGAGGACGAAGGTATGCAATCTGCTATTTATTATTTTAGTAGAATTTTAACGGGAGAAGAATCTCGCTACCCACATTTGGAGAAGTTGTCCTTTGCCCTCGTAGTCGCCGCTCCGAAGTGAAGGCCTTATATGTCACCCGATAGTTGTGGTGACCACATTTCCCCTGCGGAATATCCTTCATTAACCCGGACTTTTGGGTAGGCTGGCCAAATGGGCCGTCGAAATGAGTGAAATTGACATAGAATATAAACCTAGGACTGCGATTAAGTCACAAGTTTTGACAGACTTTGTTGCCGATTTTAGTCCGGAGCTGTTACCTCTAGATACCAAAGAAGCAGTGATTGTGTCAGAATCGACATTAGGAGTTTGGACCCTATTTACGGACGGAATTTCCAACGTATAACCGTCTGGGCTTGGCATAGTATTAACCACGCTTTCGGGAGAAATCCTAAGGCAGGCCATAAGAACGGTTCCTCTAACTAACAATGAAGTGGAGTATGATGCTTTGATTGCAGGACTCGAATTGGTCCAGGGACTTGATTCCCAGGTCATAGAAACCAAATGTGACTCCTAGCTGGTGGTAAATCAGGTCTACGGGATCTTCTAAGCCAAAGAGAAATGCATGCAACAATACGTAGCGAAGGTTCAGGCTTTGCTTGCTCGGTTCTAGGAGTGGTCAATTACGCATATCCCGAGGGAAGAAATTACAGAAGCGAATGCATTAGCTAACCTTATCTCATCAATAGAAATGAAGGGATCAGACTCTGGTACGATCGTACAACTTATGCACTCGGTTCTGGGCGCAAATAACTATTACGAGGTAAACGCGACTAATTTGTTCTGGTAGTAGAGAAATTAGATCATTGATTACCTCGAGCACGGAAAGTTGCCTGAAGATCCCAAGGCATCCCGGGCGCTGCGCACTAAAGCAGCAGGGTATAGTTTCAAAGGAGGCCAATTGTACAGGAACCCTTTCTAAGGCCCGTTGGCCCGATGTTTGGGAGCCTCCGAAGCTAATTATGTTATGCGAGAAGTCCACGAAGGGTTCTGTGTAAATCATTCAGGTACAAATTCCTTAATACTAAAATTGGTAAGGGCAGGATACTATTGGCCCTGAATGGAACAAGACACCAAATCTTTTGTTCAAAAATGCGATAAATGTCAACGTTACGCACCGTTGGTACATCAACCAGCAAAAGCATTGCGCTCAGTTTTGTCTCCATGGCCGTTCATGAAGTGGGGAATGGATATCGCCGGATCGCTGCCCCCGACCCCTGGTAAGGTAAGATTTCTTTTGATTTTAACTGACTATTTTTCTAAATGGGTTGAAGTAGGTCCTTATCAGAATATAGGCTAACTTGAAGTGGTGGATTTCTTGTAGGAGAAAATAATTTGCAGATTTGGGATACCAAAAGAGATAGCCTCTAACAACATGCCACAATTTATAGGCGTGAAGGTCACGAAGTTCCTTGAAGACTTGAAAATCAAAAGGATCACATCTTCACCCTATCATACGAGCGCAAATGGTCAAGTGGAATCAACGAACAAAGTAATTATACAAAATCTCTTAAAGAGATTGGGATCAGTTAAAGGCAAATGGCCCGAGGTACTGCCCATAGTACTATGGGCATTTCGAATAACGACCAAATCAAGCACCATAGAGACTCTTTTCTCCCTTGTGTACGGAGCTGAAGCCTTGATCCTGGTGGAAGTAGGGGAGCCTACCTTGAGATACTTCCAGGCAAATGAAGAAGCAAACAATGAAGCAATGTTTGGTCAATTTGGAGCTGTTTGATGAACGCAGGGACTTGGCGCATATAAGGATAGCAGCACTAAAGCAGAGAATAGAAAGATATTATAATCGAAGAGCCAAACTCCATTATTTCAAAGTGGGAGACTTGGTTTTAAGGAAAGTAACTCAAAACACCCGAGAACTCAATGCAGGGAAGCTAGGTCCAACATGGGAAGGGCCCTACCGGGTTTCAGCTGTCACCGAAAAAGGATCATACGAGTTGGAGAATCAAGATGGTGAAAATTTGCCAAGCAATTGGAATGTGGCACACCTCAAGATATACTATTGCTGATGAACATTATCTGTACTTAAAGTACGTGTTGCACTCTTTTTTCCTTCGTCTAGTTTTTTCCTAATTGGGTTTTTTCTGGCAAGGTTTTCAATGAGGCAGCAACGGAAAACATACTACGAAGGAAGTTTCAATAGTAGCAATAAGATATTTTAATAATAAGGCACATAAGCTAAGAGCCACTCCGGAGCGGTTAGATACTTTTGCTCGGTAGCAAAGTTCCCACCAAGAAGTTAAGTTTGCTATCGAACAAAGGTTACCCGGCCATTACAGGATTGTTGGATAGTCTTTGGCTCGATAACATAAATTCCTTAGGGGAAGTGAGGTTTGTTACCAAACTGAATATTATCTAGCAGTTCATTAGTGAAATCCTCAATGGTGTTAAACTTTCAGTGTTCAAATTCGCATACCTTGCATTCGGACACTAGGAGGGAATGAAATGAGGATACGGCAATAATGAATGCCGCTTCAACCGGAATATGAAACCCGGAAGCATAGTTATATCATCGGGACCGGGGACTGCGCGGCCAGCCCCATAGAAATAAGTTATACAAGTTAGCCACAAGAAATGGCAATTTATTTTTAGCACAACGGATGCTTATGTACTTTTTGAAAATAGAAGGAATAAAGTAAAGTTCTTTTATTTCTATCTTGTTTCTTATTTGAACAATGAATTGATTTTGTCATTTGAATGTTAAACAAGTAATTCAATTGCTAGTGCCGTAATAAACAGGAGACGTCCACTTCAAGAGCACCGTAAACATAAAAGGGCCCTCTCTAATGAAAACCCTCACGATAAAGGGTTGATTTCGAAAGAACTTGTGCCCAAAATCCAAACGCTTTTGGGGGAAATACACTCAAAGCCTTGCATAATCAGACGCAAACAGTAAAACTTGCGCAAAACACTTAAACAAAAAAGGACGCAAAGATTAAACTTCCATAAATGTTTAAATGAAAGTACGCAGGAAGGAAAACTCATGGAATACTTGAGCAAATGGTGTTTTTATTTACAATGAATGTGCCAAATGGCACAAGTACAAAAGTTGGGAAAAGAAATAAAAAGCTAAGTTACTACATCTCCAAAACCTAGATGAAGAGAAGCATTCGCACTCCCAAGAGAAGTGGGTAGATCCGACGCCGACTCAATGTCTTGGCCTTCATCATTTTGACCTTAAGTATCATCGCTTTATGGTTCCTCTTCAGTTCCCGAGAATTCGGAACCAAAACCAAAACCAGAAGAATCGAAAGCATTAGGCCTGGCCGAAAGACCCCTTTTAGCAGTTGACTCCAGCTCACAGGCTTTAGCGATTTCGGCATCAAAGTCAATGACACCTGTTTTTAGCCTTTTCCAAGGTTTTTATCCTCATGATGTACATAAGATATGTTTTTTCAACAACGAGGGATGTCGTTCGGTGCTTGAGTTCTTCTTTAAGTTGGTCAACCTCGGTAGAAAGATTTTCCCGTGCGGATTTAACGAACAAGAGGCTAACATTGAGATCACGGACAGTAGAGATGAAAATTCTATTATGATCAATGGTACTCTTATAATTCTTCTATAAATGGGCATATTTCACCCCGGCCGCAGCAAGCTCTTCAGTTTTAGAGTTCAAGGCCGCCTCCAAATTATTTAATCTTTCAGCGAAAGCAGACTCACGATCAAATGCAGCAAGAATGGCATTATGGACTTCTACCCATTTGACCCTAGCCTCTTCAAATTGAACCCCAAGTGGGGCGATCATTTGGTTAAGAGTCTCTACTTCTTGCTCGCTTTGCTGCAAACGATCCTCCAACACAATAGCCTCAGCAACTTTGGCTTCCAATTCTGAGAGGCGAGTAGCAGTTTGGTCCCGCTCAGCCAAAAGTTGATCCCACTCGGAGTTATGTTCCTTCTTATCTCGAATCAACCTTTGGAGGCCCTCGGAAGTAAGGAAATTGGCCTGCGAAAAAAAAGGCAAACTCAAAATACTACTAAATCAAAGATATTAGAGATAGAAGGAAATGAAGAATATACCGTTGTGGCATTTTGCATAGCATTGTTCAACAAGCACTCTCCCGAGAGAGCTTGTATCTTTTTCCAATCCTTTTCTGAAGCCAAATGATTCAGATAGTTAGCAAGTTCCACCGGCCGGGACAACAGATTGCATCCTGTAAAGACCAAAATAGTAACTCTCTTCCTCCTTTGTGAATCTTTTGAGGAGGTAGCGTAATTTTTCCCCAAGTTCCCTTGAACTGGGGACTAGGGGAGAGGAACATCCTCTTCTCAAGAAAATGCAGCTGGCGGGGATGATGTAGCAGTTACTGGTGGAAGAGTTGGTGAAGAAGGAGATGAAGTTGATAGCGTTGAAGGTTGAGAAGTGGCTGCGGCAAGCGCAGTGCTGGCTGTTGGTTGCTCGTCAACCAAAGACGTAAGAGACCCGATACTCAGCCTTACGGTACCGGGCGCAGCGACTGGGATCCGAAAATGGGAGTTGGCATTTTCCACCATCTCAAACTCCCCCTAGAGCGCCGAGGCATCGTCCTCGGTTGGTGTAACTAACTCAACAGATTGAGCAGTCTGTTGAGCTGAGGAAGGTCATTGTCTTCTATGTAGAGATGCCCACTCCTCGCTGGCTTCCCCATCATTGTCAATCATCACGGTGTCTATGGCCGACTCGGGCGGTGGTCTCATCACCACAACTTCGGAGACGACTCGGGAGCGAAATTCTTCGCCCTCTTATTCTTTTCCCCGACCGCGGAGGAACGTCTTCTTTTTGGTTGCTTGTTCTCCGGCCAGGGACTCCGAGAAGAAGCACTCGTACCAGAAGCAGGCCCGGAAATACAAGCCTCCTGCAGCAACCACGCTGCATCAGCAGGATTAGCCAAAACGACCTCCTCGGGGATGGCAACTGAGCCCTGGGGTAGACTTGTATTCGACAGGTGAAAAGAGTCAAACAACTTCCTTATGTGAAAAGGTAAAAACAAGATGAGTTCGACTTACCATGATTTTTGACCTATATTTCAGGGATAGTTCTATCCACGTGCCGGTTCGTGGGGTAGTAACATTCAAAAATTTATGGACCCATTGGTCCAAGCCCTCAACTCTAGGTGGAACCCACTGAGTCGCTGAAATAGGTAAAAGAAGAAGGGTCAATAATAATGTGGATTGATCCTTAACAGAAGAAGAAACAAACGACAAACTTATGAGTGCAGTTCTATAGTTCCGGAAAAGATGGAGGCTTGCCCGCGATGATGTCACTGGTGGCGACTGAAACGATCCGTTTTATCCACCCATGGTCGTTGTCATCATCCATGATGGATAGCAGTGCATGGTGGCCACGCTTGCTGAAATTTATCATTCCCTCGCGGAAGATTTTGGGGGAATAGAGGTTCATCACTCGAGCTAGGGATATCTCTTCTCTTGTCTCCTAACACAGACGTCGAAGACAAGCGATTGTCCTCTACACGGAAGGACTTAGATGTGCCAAGCATACCTGATAGCCGAGGCAGAACACCATAATTATGGAGTCAAGCTCCCCACTCAAAGAAAACGCTCCCAAAGTGAAGTGATACGTGTAAAAATATGTAAAACCCTTCTTGGATAAAGTTATTCGGTCCGCTAAGTCGGAAGCGATAATGTCCAAATCTTGATAATGGCAGTCTTCCTTCATAGCAGGAATACTGGAATGATGGATAGAAGAAGGGTATACACTAACAGCCCACGTGCGAGGGTGCGCAGAAGGATACTTCTCTTCGAAATCTTTGGTAGTAATTAAATTCTTTGGGATGATGGTACTCACCATAGGGGGAGCAACATCATCAGCTTTACCTTTGTTCTTTGAAGAACTAGGTTTTCTGAAAGAAGAAGCCATTTTTTTTATCGGAAGAAGGGATTTCTCTCAAAGAAGAAAGCTAAAGAAAGGTTAAAAGACAAAGTATGAGTTTGAGTAAAAAAGTTTGAGAAAATTTAGAGTATTATGAAGTGTAAATGAAGGAGGTTGATGCGTATAGGTAAAGGTATAGGCGGCTAAACTCGTGGCCATAATTACCTCGATAACTAGCAACAATGATACTAAATCATGGGATGACGCGTGTTCAGGGCATTAAATGCGGAGAGACGTGCGTCTAATCAACCGTCAGAAACTTTTCAGAGGAGTTCATTGAATTTTCCGCCAAAGAAGATGTTTCTACCAACTTCCCGGTGACACAAAGTTATGCCACCAGAAAGTAGGGGGACTATTTGTATAGGGTAAAATATATTTATATTAAATTATCACACGAGGAAGTGACACATGGAGCCGAAGACAGAAGATAACTGAAACCGAAGGCAACGATCCCGTCTATTACCAGAGAGAACGATACTCTTAAAGATGAAATAAATGTCTGCCACCCGGTAGTACTTAATGAGAAATATTGTACAACATTAAGTACACTGCCTGTTACAAGAAATATAGCATTCACTGCTTGTTACAAGAAATATAGCATTCACTGCCTGCCGTTACACATTCTTCAATGGCCCTCATAATCTACATTAAAGAGGGGCTTGATCCTAGGACTTTGTTTCCTAGGTGCAACAATAAATAGTGAGCTCTATTATCATCGTAAATGACACAAATTTTCTAGCACACATATGCTACACTCTATTCAAAGCTTAATATAATTTTATCTTCTTGTTTTTTGATATCATTGTTGTTGTGTCCGGAAGTCCTGCTCCCGGAATTACTATTTCTGCTATTTTATCTCCATCTCAAGGCTAAATATTATATTTTTATCTAATTCATTTATTATTTTAGGATCAAATTAAATAACTTGTTTATAAATCACGTATAAATTTAACTGTACCGTGGTAAATAATTAATTTATTGGTCTTTTTCCTTTTGCACAGCTCAATCACCTGTCAATTTTATTTGACAGAGGTCACATGCATATTTGGGCTGGCCTTGATTAAAAAAAGAAAATTAATACTCTTTAACGCGGTTTTGTTTAGAAGTTAGACGCAAGGAAGCCTACCAAAATTGATTTTTATCCTCTTTTTTATTTATCAAAGCGATTAAGATTTCTCCTGAAAAACAAGGTATCTCTTTTGAAACAGAGGACAATTTTTTTTTACGGAAATAGTTGTTGTTTTACATTTCACAAAAAGAACCAAAAATAAAATAAAATTGAGAATAACAAACTTAAGAAATTCAAACACATGCACTTATCTTTTCCAGAAACAAATCCAAACTAGGAGCTGGGGTTTGATGTGATTGGATGACGTTTTGCCCAAAATTCTCCCCGTAGTTCATGGGATATGCCCAGGATGCTACCACAGCTCCCTTTCATTACTAACTTTGACTCATAAGAAATTATTAGCATTAAGTGTTTATATTAATATATGTACATGTATTAATCATAATTAATTATTATATATTTTACCTCATAAATCATTCAACTATGACAAGTTTATATAGTTTGGTGCGGATCAAGTTTTACCACTTTGACCTCGTTTCATCTCCTACAATGCCATGCATTTGCAGTATTGTTGAAGAAAAATACTCCTATCATTAAATGGTGTCAAGTTATTTTCGACAACGTAACTATTTAGCTTTCACTGTTAATTTATCTAGTACGCTTCATTTGTTTCATAGTAAAAATCTCTGCGTTATTTTCCAAATTGAAAAGAAATGCAACATTTTAAACGGACCAAACGGTAATTAACACTATTCTTTTAGGACATAGGAGTATATGCTGTTATTCTAAAGTACAACGTAATACGAGCAATTAAAGGCTAATGCATTTCTGCTAGGAATTAAATTTGGAATGATTAAGCGTTTCTTTATATTGAGTTTAATTTGCAAATTGCTCCATAAATATTTCTAAGTAAGTGATTATAAAATCATTTAACCAAAAGATTAAATATCATTTTACAAAACCAACAACAACTACTCCTAACCTATAGTTTGAGTGTTTGACTGGTCAGTAATTCATTATTAGTACTTCTCAAGTAACTCTCAGAAAGCCTTATATGTCGCAAACTTTTTAGGGTTAAAAATTTAATAATCATTATGTTGTTTTAGTTACGGTTAAAAACTAATGTGAGACTCTTTTTCGGTTTAGGGAAAAAATATATGTGATGTGACTCTGAAACTCTGTGATTATAATTGTCAAAGCCATAATACAGCAATTACAAAGCTGTAAATTTTAAACGCAAATATTAGAGTCCGTACTAACTTTAAGATGATATTTTTTCATAGACAAATAATAAAATAATGGTACTACTAACAAAGATCTTTTGAAAATTACATGTACCGCATTTTTTTTCTTCTTTTCTTTTTCACAAGATAACTGTCACCAGCTTCTTATTTGACATTCTTCCTTAAGTTGTTTTGTAGGTAGTGGCAACACGTCCAGATAGATTGCATGTAATCCACACTTTTTGAATTTTTGATGAAAAATACTTTTATAAAAAAATAAATAAATAATTTCAATAGAAATTATGGCAAATAACCTCTTAAACTATTTGTAAATGCATGTTATTTCTTGCAAGATGTATAATCATGTCCTTATCAGAACCAGGGGCTGAGCTAGCCCATGAGCTACGGGTTCGGACGAATCCATTAGCTTTGGTCCAAACCATCTATTTATCTTATGAAATTTATTGAATATGTACTAATTATTAATTTAGAACCTAGTAACTTAAAAAGATTAGAACTCTAAACCCATAATATTCAAATTCTGGCTCCGCCTCTGATCAGAACGACTAACTTAACACTTGAAAAATAAAAAAAATAAAATGTTGTAGAAAGTCCTCACAGTTATTTAAGGAAGGAACAGTGGCATGCTTCTGATATTATTGCATAGAAGTATTTTTGTTGGGGGAAAAGTTAGGTTTTTATGAAAAGTTTTCTTTCAAAATTTAACTACCTTAGCTTTGTGGGAAAAAAATTATGAACATTCACAAATCCATAAATGCGAAAAAGAAATCTAAATCTATGCAAACTAACATTTGTTCTCCACAGAATTTCCAAAGAATTATCTAAACGCCACAGTTTTCTGATCTTCTCAAAGTATGTATCATTCATAAGCTTTCTCCGTTTTTTCTTGTTTGCTCGATATTTCTTCTGAAGGTTAATATAACCACTATTTAAAGTAAAATCAAATGTTGGTAGTTTTATCGTATGAAAATACAATAATAATTACTCCTCGGTCTCGAACAAATTAAAAGTATTTCTAAAAGATTTGAGAGAGAGAAGTTAGGTATCCCAACTAGGGGTGTGGGTTGGTTCGGTTTTTATCAAAACCAAACCAAACCAACTATATCGGTTTGGATTGGTTCGGTTTTGTCGAGTTTTTCGGATTTTCGATTTTTTTTGTTACATGAATATTATTCAAATCTTACTTTGTTAAAGTTATAGATAAAGTTTTGATAAGTGAATATATGTTTAGTAAATATTTTTAAAAAATTGACAAACATATGATCTATTAAAATATTCTAATGGGAGAATTTTTTTAATAACACATGATAGTTATTTTCTTAGTCGTCTAACAATAATTTTCGTTAATATACGCTTTCAAGGTTAACACATGAGAGGATCCCAAATATTTCAATATGTTTTAAAGAAAATTCAATATAAAGTCTTAAAAATTATATATTTATATGTCGGTTTGGTTCGGATTTTTTTACTCAATACCAAACCAAGTCAAACCAAACCTAGTCGGATTTTTTAATCGGTTTGGTTTGACTTTTCGGTTTGGTATGGTTTTTCGGTTCGGTTTGAACACCCCTAATCCCAACCATGTCCATATTAGCTGGGTTGGGTTATCCAAATAAAATGTTGTGCAAGAAACTAGCCCACATTAAGCTGTTAGGTTGCCCAAATTTGGTAGGTTGAAATCGAACACCATAAACCATATAACAATGCAGAAATGACACCAGTTAGCCACTCTAAAGGCTGCTCTTTAGGAATTAGTCGATATATTCTGGATTTCAGTTCAATTTTTTGAGACACAAATATCCTGAATTATCCTAAAAATTAAAAAATTTAGTTCAAATTTTCAAGACAAAATAAGTATTATTAATCCCTAAATAGCAGCCCTAAAAATGGCTGTGCACTTCCAAAGAAAGAAATGACACCACGTAGCCCACTCTATAAGAAGGTGGGAGGAATCCAATTGAAAAAGTCTTAAAGGGCTACGTATTTGGGCCTAGTTGGATTGGGCTTTTTCTCAGCTCATCTTTCAGGGATCAGTCTTGAGGTTTGGCATCTTAGTACAAAAAAATGTGTGAGATTATCCTCGGGGGTATTATCATTTTTAACTCGCGCCAAAATCTATTTATATTTGGTAGTCAAAAAAGTGTATAACATTTGTATAATTTTTGTATATAACTTACAAAATATATATATATATATATATATATATATATATATATATATATTTTCGACTATTATTTTTACAGCGGCTATACAATGTCATTTTTTCATTATCCTTCTCCTTCTTCTCCTTCTGAATATGAAAAGGATCCTTTTGGGAAATTGATGAAATATTATTGGTTTTGGTCTAATACACATAGGATACTAAATAATTCATGTTCCGAAAATAGAACGTATCTATTTTATTTTATTTTGCAATATGATAGTTTGGGACCGAAACGTTATTGTTGTTGTTATTGCAATATCATGCCACAATACATAATACATATCGTGATATGGGGAGACAATGTGGGTTGCTCTGATGGTAAGGGCCCTCCACTTCCAACCAAGAGGTTATGAGTTCGAGTCACCCCAAGAGCAAGGTGAGAGTTCTTGGAGGGAAGGATGCCGGGGGTTTTCTATTGAAAACAGCCTCTCTACCCCAGGGTAGAGGTATTGTTGTTGTTGTTATTTTTCTGGTGTCGCTCTTACTCTCGACAATAATACATAATACATATAGTGTGCAAAGCAATAGCAGTCTAAGAGTATTATTTACTATTAATAGAGAAGAAATATTCTTCTTATAAAACTAATACAAATAAAAACGTCTTTTGAAATACTATATACTATAATCCACAATAAAGGGGATTAATTATAATATCTTTGTATATAAACTTTAAAGATAGAGTCTAATTGGGCAAAAATAGGCTATTTGGATTTTCGATATGATTTTTGTTATTAATCATAAGCAACTATCACCTAAATCTCAAGTATGAGCAATTTTTCTTTTTTTAAAATAAAATAAAATAAAATAAATGCTAACATTAGATATACCTGTAAAGGTAGGTTAAATTTCACAAATGGTGATTTAACTATGACTTTTTTTCACCAACGTCATATGACTTTGTTTTCTCACACAAAAATCATAAATCTTTCACTAACTCGTACAAAAATTATAGTGACCGAAAAATACAACTTTATAGTAGTATTTTCTTATCCTATGATTTTTTTATTTTTATTTTCAGTCTAATAAGTAATAATCTAATTAAAATAGAAATGACACAAACCGGCCCGATCCGCCTAACCCAAAATCCATATATAAATTAAAATAACACTAATGTGAATCCTTCAAAACACGATACGTCTATCTTTTATTTATTTTTCAAGATTTTCATTCATATTTATAGCATTTTTGTTTCAAGTGATCTCTAATTATGCTTTTTATTTCTTTCTTTTTTATTAGAATCTCATGCATTCCAATAAAGTTTTTTGTGGGAGAAGGATTCATTTTTAGTATTATTTTAATTTATGTATATAAGTATTGGATAGGTTGGGTTGAGTCATTCCTATTTTAAGGGAAAAATACAAAATTAAGCTGTATCGAAACTAATTGCATTTGCTAGCAAAAAAAAAAGAGAATATGTCTATTATATGTGTATAACACACACACATAATATATATATATATATATATATATATATATATATATATATATTATTGGCTATTATTTTTGGAAGCAATTAAAATATGTATTTCTCCTATTTTAATTGGGTTATTTTTATTAGACTGAAAAAATACTGGAATAAGAAAAGACTACCGGAAAATTATGTTTTTCGATTGCTATGATTTTTGTGTGAGAAAACAAAGTTATATAACTTTGATGAAAAAAAGTCATAGTATATGACCATTTGTGAAATTTACCTTTTAAATGTAGGATTATCTAAATTTATAGTTTTGTGGGGAAAAAATTAATTGCGTAATATGTAATTAATTGCGCTAGAAGATGCAAAATTTCCTTAAAAGAAGGACCAAATTGAAAAAGATTGACCTCCATTTTTACCCATAAATAAAAACCAACAATTAGGTTAGATTACAATTATGAAAAAAGTATGCCAAGAGGCAACAAGCAACAGGGTTTGTGACACTGAAGAGACGAACAAAACAACATGCCAAGTGTAACATTAATACTGACAAATGCCAATCAAATCCCAATTTGAATAGCCGCAAATTACTCTCTTTTTCAGTTACAAATATATGCATATATATATATATATATATATATATATATATATATATATATATATATATATGGAGGACTTTCCAACGTTATTTTTTCAATTTTCGGTGATTGGTGTGTGGGTTTAATTTTTGTGCTTTGTTTGGAGAAAGGGTTTAAAGAATCACAAGAATGCTCCATTTACATGCTTGCTCTTGTCAATTTCCATCACTCAGAAAGGGTACATATCTCTATCTCTTTTTATCAATTTTGATCTCGATTAATTCATAAGATTGAATGGTCAATTTTTAAAATTCTTCACCATACACTTCAAAGGATTTTTTATATAAATATTTTTGCTATTTTACACTTCATTTTCCATCAATTTTATTTTTTTCTTGAATGAATTAGTGAAGAGAGGCTCGAGAGAAATGACTTTAGTCCGTGAATTTAAATTGTCTCATTTTCCGTCTTTTCACCTCCAACTTTAGTGACAATCTTGATGTTAGTGACGATACTGATTTTGATACGGAGCTTGACCGAATGAGGTCTAATAATTCATCCGTTCCAATTATTTATGTGTATATATATAGGACTTGAAGGGGCATCAGAAAAAGTGGAAAATGCTAGGATTATTCATAAAAGGAGATTGTCCTTCCCAAAATTTGCAAGCTCAATTGACAGGATAAACACAAGGAAATATACAAGTGACAAAATATTCAAAAGCCATAATATATCAAAAAGTTACATAGTTGCAGCCTCGTCAGAACACTGTGAAATCTCCTCTAAAGATGGTTTTTGGAAGCAATTGAATGCATTATACCAATTTTTTCGACCGCACACTATATTTGGAACAGTAAGTTACTTAATTTGCCTTTTTATTTTCAGCCTTTTTTTGAGGAAAAAATGGTACTCCAATTCTATTTACGTTCTTGATTGTTTACATTTATATTGGTGTTGATGTTATTTTTTAATTTCCCAGATAATAGGGATCAGTTCAGTTTCTATTCTCCCAATAAAATCGTTAGCAGATATTTCTCCCACATTTTTTGTGGGACTATTGAAGGTAAGACTTGGTTCTTTTTGGTTTGGGCATAAGATAATTACATTTTCTACGTAAAATGGATTTTTTTTTTTATAGAAATGACAACAGGTAGCCACTCTAAAGAGCCGCTATTTAAGAATTAGTCAGTACTTCCAAAATTTCAGTTTTTCAGTTCAAATTTTCCGGACAAAAATATCCTGAATTGTCCTGAAGTTGTAGGACAAAATAAGTACGCGTCAATCTCTAAATAACATCCATGTGAATGACTTTTTGTGCAATTGCCCCTTTTTTCCCGACTTTACTTTTCGTATGTTATTATAAAAACTATATAAAAAAAACACTTCTGTTAAGATTTACAAAAGGAAGATGGTTAATGTATTTATGAAAAAATGGCTAAATGTCATTTTTGTTTTTCTTAATTGTATTAACTTACTGTTTGTTGTACTCATGTAGGCCTTAATTCCTTCTCTTTTAATGAACGTTTATGTGGTAGGATTAAATCAACTTTTTGATGTGGAAATTGACAAGGTAATCTAAATTGTTATTTTTGTTTTCCTTGCTTTTTTTTTTTTTTTTTTAAAAATCATAAATCTTTCTTTTTCATATGTTAAGGAGGGACTTAACATTTATTTATGATCCAGGTGAACAAACCAAATTTGCCACTAGCTTCTGGAGAAATTTCAATGGAACTAGGCATAGCAATAGTTATCACCTCCCTAATTGTGGTTTGTAATTTCCTCAAAATCCTCCACCATTTTTATTATTGATTGACTATATATAAATGAATCTTTAAATCTATATAGTTGGTTATGCATAACTAAATACTTGCTAAACATGACTACAAAACTGATTAAATTAAAGATTCTAATGTACAACTATACATCTTATTCTTAGTCCAAACTAAATGTATTAGTTTAACTTAACTTAATCACTAGAAGTCGAAAAAGTAAATAATATCACGTTTGTTTAACAAACATCCGAGATAAGAGTTTCGACTTTTTGAAAGAAATGAAGAGGAAATAGTTGCATATATATAAAAGAAAAGAAGTAGATCCCATATTATTCAATTCTGAGTATAATATTACTAAATTTCTCCTTGCTAATTATTAAATTGGATGATAACAGAAAAAGGTAAACATTAATTTGGATGGATGGACTCCGAACTTCAAGATAGCAGCAAAAAAGTTTAAAATATTTTAGGTTCCAAAAACAAATTCTTGTCACAATATTTGGAATGCAGAGGGTACTAATTAGTAATTATCTACATAATTTGGTGTCTTTTTTATTTTTCTTATACCAAGTTTTCTGCATCTAAAATCTAGGAGTAAATATAACTAATGAGTCAAACGTTTTGCAGAGTTTTGGCATGGGAATTAAGTTTCAATCTCCACCATTGTTAGCTGCTCTCATTGTTAGCTTTTTTCTTGGGAGTGCATATTCTATAGAGGTAACTTTGGCACTTGACCTTACTATATTTCCTTTCATCCTAATTAGTAGTCTTCCTCTTCTCAATGTTAGATTCAATTAACTTATTAGATTTATCAACTTATATTAATTCGTCTTTCGGAACCTTTGAACAAATGTAACGTTGTCTGCGGAATCAGCCACTATACTGTTTATATCACATCCCTTAGGGTGTGGTCTTTCTCCAGACCCTGCATAAATGCAAGATACTTCGTGCGCTGGGCTACATATTAATTCATCATTCTAAACACACTTCAAAAATTAGAAACACTAGCAAAAAAATACATGTCCGAATTATTCCAATAAGTTTCAATTTTTAATTTCATTGTATTAATTTAAGAAAAATATTATTTCTGACTATCCATTTTTGTTTGGAAGTTACCTTTACTTAGATGGAAAAGAAATGCAGCCTTGGCTGCAATATGCATTATGGTTGTGAGGGCTATCGTTGTTCAGTTTGCTTTCTTTGCACATATTCAGGTAATAAATTCAGATAGTCCTGTGTTTATTAATGTCGTTAATTGACATCAACTTGTCACATCTTGTGAAAAAATGTTAAGAAATAATTTATCTAATTAGTTTTTTTTTATAACCTTTTTTATGTAGAAGTATGTGCTGGTTAGGCCTATGCTCTATACAAGATCTCTGGTATTTGCTGTCACTTTTATGTGTATCTTCACTGTTGTCATTGCCCTATTTAAGGTAATCTTCATTTCAAACGTCCACAAATTTTAGTAAAAAACTTAGTTGCACTTGGTGTTTACATTAAATCAATAAATATCATATATGCGTTTTTTTTATGATGGTTAACTGATATGTATTCTCATTTTATTGACTTGCTTGATTTGTTGTAAACACCTGAGTAAATATTTACCTCAATTTAAATTTGTATATCAGGTGATCCAAACGTTGTCAGTTTGATACAAAAATCTGTTGTGATTATTTTAATTTTTACAGGACATACCTGATGTGGATGGTGATAGAGACTTTGGAATCCAATCTTTCAGTGTGAGGCTTGGCCAAGAACGAGTTAGTAAAAATACAATATTTTATCTCATTTTAAACACAATTTTACAACATTAGCTCAATTGCAAGTAGTCCTCTCCCTCTCCCCCTTTTTCTTTTCTTCTCTTTTTTTTACTAATCACTATACAAATCTAATTAAAATGTGTTGTTTTCATGCAAAACAAAAAGGTATTTTGGCTATGTATTAGCATGCTTGTAGCTGCATATGGAGTTGCTATGGTGATTGGAGCTACTACTTCTTCCCTTTTCAGCAGGCTTGTCACTGTATGTCTACATTTTTTACTTCTTTTTTATTTCCTTGATACATCAACTATATATATATATAAAGTCATAAAATTATACATGAACATGTAATGCAGGTTTTAGGGCATTTCTTACTCGCTAGCTTTCTTTTATTTCAAGCCCGATCGGTCGATATAACAAGTCAAATATCAGTAACTTCTTTTTATATGTTTATATGGAAGGTAACTCTCTCCTTTTCTTTTTGCATAATAGCTTAAATATAAGTTTAAAACCTAATTATATTCGTATTTTTCACTAATGCAGTTATTCTATGCGGAGTACCTTCTGATTCCCTTCTTTCGCTAAGGAGGAAGATTAAACATGGTGTATTATTTAGGGAAATATGAGCTCCAAAGTTATGGGGTTGTTTCAATTCCAATGGAAATGTAGACTAGTAGCTCAATTGGAATGTGAATTTCCTTATGCTATTTGAGGTCTAATTTGTTGTCCTAATTGTGAATTATAGTGATTTAGTAAAACTGTTGTGCCAAAATGCACTATATCTTTTTGTGTGTGTGTTGCAATTTGCTGGTAAGAGTTTATATTTTGAGTTGCACTTTTGGTCCTTGTGTTATTGGATTAGTGCAGTTTCAAGTCCTTGAAGTCTCAATTACAAATCTTCAATTAAACCATGTGTTCTCAATACTTTATCTTATCAAGTAATTATCAATTATCGAATATTTTAGCAGTTAAAGGAACAGTTTGTGGCAGCATATGATTATTAATATTTCTATTGTTGTGGCACACAAGTCCTCTAATCAAAACTTAACTACGAATAATTATTTCTTTTTATTTCGTCTTTTTTATCCCCGGGCTTTGCATGATTTCACCACTTTAATATCTATTTAATGATAGTATTTTTTGTTCTTTTTTTATTAAAAAAATTTTAATGGGGAGGAGAATGCTATACACTGATGAGATTTAAACCTTTTATTCGAATTGTGGAAGGCCGGTACATTAAATTGAAGAGAATTTAAAAGGTATTGGGCCAAGAATCCCATTGGGAAAACCTAAAGGATACGAGACTGTTGAGAAAGGAAGTCCAACTGTTGAATTTGTGCAAATGATTTAAATGGAGGCAGCACAATCCTATCATGACGAGTCCAGAGTAGTTCCTACTGGGATTTGTAATTTGGGCCACCCCTAGCTAGGTTCAACAAAATGTGAGGTACGTAACCATTGTATTTAGGAGTTAGCCAATACTTATTTTTGTCCTGAAATTTTAAACTAAAAATCATAACTTCAGGACATTTTTTGTACTAAAGATTTGAACTGAAAAACTAAAATCCAGAACGCACTGACTAATTCTTATCTCTTTAGAGTGACTACGTGGTGTCATTTCTACTAATTATTGATGCTCTAGCTAGGTAAACAATGAGGGAATTGGAACCAACATGCGAATGGTGAATTTGCGCCAAAACTCCATGAGAAGTCAAAACTAAGAGCCTCAAGTTAAGCATAATAGAGGCTTCTTTAGATTTTCCAACTCTTTTGAGTCAATGAATAGCATAGTTTCGAAACTGCTTTCTTTTGTTTTTTTCAGTTCTCCTCTGGTGTTCAAGTCCGAGTAGATACATATTCACGTTGAAAAATCTCATATTGAATAATAAAGTGTGACAATGGCACTTATTCTGTATACTCTAAAACTCTGTTAAGTGTGACAATGGTCTATTTGCCTTTGTGGACCATGTGAAAAGATTGAAGTTACTATCAGTTTATCACAACTAAAAGTGGTACTATTAGTTTAATTTAATTTACGGCAAAAGGTCAAATATACCTCTGTACTTTTGAAAATGGTCTAAAAATACCTCTCGTTATACTATTGGGCTATATATACCCTTCCCGTCATATTTTGGAACAAATATACCCTTATTTTGGATGGAGTGCCACGTATCAGCACCAGATGAAAACGGTCCATTTCTTTTTTATACCCGATCCATTTTTAAAAACCCATTACCCGACCCGTTTTAAAATTCAGTTTTTTTAAAGCATATATTTTGTAAAAACTGGAATTTATTTTCGTAAAAACTGGAAAAAAAAAAGAATTTGCAAAATATATATTTTTAAGTCTTTTCAGTTTTTTTAAAGTAGATTTTTTTGTAAAAACTGAAAAAAAAATTTTGGAAAATATATATTTTTCAGTTTTTTCAGTTTTTTAAAGTATTATTTTTGTAAAAACTGAAAAAAAATATTTGCAAAATATTTTTATTTTTTTTAAAACTAATGCATATGTAGTCCACTACTTTAGGAGAGTCTTTTTTTTTTCAGTTTTTAAAAAACATATTTTTTTTCAGTTTTTACAAAAATAATACTTTAAAAAACTGAAAAGACTTAAAAATATATATTTTACAAATTCCTTTTTTTTTTTCAGTTTTTACAGAATATATATTTTTCAGTTTTTAAAGCATTTTTAAAAAAAATATTTTTTTTCAGTTTTTACAAAAATAAATACTTTAAAAAAATAAAAAGACTTAAAAATATATATTTTGCAAATTCTTTTTTTTCCCAGTTTTTACAGAATATATATTTTTCAGTTTTTAAAGTATTTTTTTAATTTTTTTTTTCAGTTTTTACAAAAACAAATACTTTAAAAAAACTGAAAAGACTTAAAAATATATATTTTGCAAATTTCTTTTTTTTTTTCTTCAGTTTTTACAAAAATAATTCCAGTTTTTACAAAATATATGCTTTTAAAAACTGAATTTTAAAACGGATCGGGTGATGGGATTTTTAAAACGGATCAGGTAAATAAAAAGAAATGGGTCATTTTCATCTGGTGTTGACACGTGGCACTCCATCTAAAATAAGTGTATATTTATTCCAAAGTATGATGGGAAGGGTATATATAGCCCAATAGTATAACGAAAGGTATTTTTAGACCATTTTCGAAAGTACATGAGTATATTTGGCCCTTCGCCATTTAATTTAATAGAGACATTAGTGCAAAGAATTCAAAAGTCATGCCATAAACTATGAGCCAAGTGTCCTACTTCAGATCCACTGATCCTCTCCACTCTCCTTCAATCACCAAAAAGATTCCCATTTACATCATGTGAACTTGTTCCTCCCCAATTTTCCTTCTTTCCCTATCTTTTTTTATTATTTTACTTTATATATGGTTTTCAATTTTTCTCTTCAAATAAACGACGTGCTTTTGAAAAATGTGAGCTTATAATTTGATGGATCATGCAATAAAATGAAATAAAAACAAATTGTTTTGATAGGAGTAGCTTTCTTTAACACTACTTTTAAATCTAATCATCTAAAATTAAATTCATACGAGGGCAGTCCAGTGCACTAAATTTCTGCTATGTGCGGAGCCCGGAGAAGGACCGAATCACAAGGATCTATTGTACATATGAAAAACTAATAATTATTTTAATCTTTTGAGGAAAGGTAATAAGGTTAAGTTTGAATATAATATAGGAGTAATTTTTATTTCAGCAAATCAAAACAGAGCGATTATATAGGGTCAATTAGGGGTATTATTTTATCAAGGTCAAAGCATCCGAATTAAATTCTACATTATATTAAGTAACTTAAAATACTAAAGATTTACATAAGTATATTAACTCCATGGATGGGGAAAAGAAAAATAAAAAAATTTAGGCGTTTAATAATACGAGTAAGTTCAAGACACAAGTAGAAGAAAATAAAATTTGATTTATTTCTCAATAATTCTACGTAGAACAAAATAGAACACTAACTTAATTTCTTCATCCACTCTTATTATCCTTCTCATATATAAAAATTAAGAAAAACAAAAATAGCTTGTAAAAATTGGAAATCATTTACAAACTATGCTGAAAAATTTCTCTTGAAAAGCGATTTATTTTTATAATATATTTTAATATTGAGTAAGTAATTGTCAATAAAAATGGTTGATTAAGCAATCACAAAATCCTATTTAATCATTTTTTAGTTAAATTGGTATTTCATACTCCATAGTCAAAATTTGTACTTGTTTGTCACAGTAAAAAAAAATTCGAATTATTTATTCATAAAACTAATAAACCTTTCTCAACAATGAAATATCATTTCTCAAAAAAAAAAAAAAAAAAAGGAATCACCAATACTCCATTATTTATTGAATTAAAGAAGTAATAAAATATTACGGAGGAACCTATTTATTTTTTGGTCCGTTCCAAAAAGAATGACCAATTTTTAAATTTGAAAATAATTTTGCTTAAACTTACAATTGTACGAAAATTTTTTATAATCACACAAATCCTCTGGCACTTGCGATTTTTAATTGTTTACTATCACAAATTACAAAAATCATTATTTTTTTTAAAACTTAGTAGTGAAACATAGTTCACATAAATTGTAACTACATTTTATTACTAACAAGATTGAAGAAGGAAGAACATCTGAAGGTTAGATCCTCGTTTTCATCGATCAGTCCTTCCCTTTCTCTTCGCTTTCCTGTAAAACCAAAGCCTCCCCATTTTTCTCTTCTTCCTGAGCTGTAAGGCAACTCTTGTTTCTTTCTGTGTTCCCAATCTTTAAGTGGCTGATTAATTTGGTTTGTATCTTTTTGTGCTTTCTGATTTGATCTTATATGAATCCTCGAATCTTGTTATTATATTAGCTTGATTTCACATTTTCCCGTTGAATTTTACTTGAATTTCGATTTTGATACATAGTGTGCCCTGACACTCAGTCATACATAAGTTTGAGCAATTCTCTATCTATTTCTACCTGCTTGTGTCTTCTTTTTTTTGTGTGTTTTCTTATGTTTGGTACTTTCTGGTTTTGATCTTACATGAAATTTGTAATTATCTTTCGTATCCTGGTAGCTTCATTTGATGTTTAATTCCTGAATTACGCATTTTTTCTTGGTTATTGAACACAGCTGTTATATGGATAAGTTTGAACACTTCTAGTGATTATCTAGTTGAAATTTTAAAGTTGGATTCATTTTACTCTGTTACTTTTTTTATGATCCGAAGACAAAGTCAGACCTTACCAGGCATTTAGTAGAAAAGGAAGAAAAAAAGTTTTTTATTTTTGTGGCTTAATCTGCCTTTTACTAATGAAAAAGAGTACACATGTACTCCAGCTAATAAGGCAAGGTTCTTTTATTTCATTAATTCAAGTTTGAATCTGTTTAGATCCTTAGGGCAAGCGTAGTTCTTTAGTCATCTTAGTTTAAATCTCAACTGAATTGGCTCAGAATTAAGCTGATTAATGATTAGCATATTTTATAGGTTAATGATTAGCATTTTGTTCCGTTAAATTCCAGATGGCTTCCACAATGTTCTCTCTAGCTTCTGCCGCTCCATCAGCTTCATTTTCCTTGCAAGATAATCTCAAGGTAATTTCATTGTGAATTACATTATTTGGAAATTTGCCCTATCTTAGACTGTTCCTAATGAGGTGGATTCATGCTGTTGTTTGTGTTTGAACAGTCAAAGCTAAAGCTGGGGACTACTAGCCAAAGTGCCTTTTTCGGGAAAGACTTCGCGAAGGCAAAGGTAGGATTTTTGTGTTGTTTGTGTACATTTGGTGAGAGGTAATAGCTCTACTGATATAGAGCAACTCCCTGTAGGTTCTGTCCTTTAGAGTATAGAAGAGAAGAGAAGAGTTTAATTGGGAATAATGGTGGGGATGGAATGATTTGCATACAAATGAACATGTGTTTCTTGCTTTTGGTGTATGATATAGGATGATCCAATCATGCTCCGTAAATCAACTCCAGAACTTATTATTCTTTCGGCACTTCTAATTATAAAAATCTGGTTGGAGTAATGAATATAAGTGATTACCTAACCAACTTACAGAATTGATTTTATTATCCATATACTGAAATTCAAAAACGGCGTTTTGCCAGTACTGGTTTCTTGAGAGGGATGATATTAATATAGAATTATTTTATAAAGTTGCAGTTTAACGTAGGGTATTTTACTAACTAGAAAGGTGATAGATGGTTCCGTTCAGTTTATTAGAAGTATAACAGTGAGGCCTGTTAAACTTTTGCTAGTATCAATGATTGGGGTTTTATGGCGTTTAGGAATTTAGACATCAATTGGCACATTTTAGAACGAAAAACATGACATTTAAGTTACATCAGTTCTTTTCTGAATAAAATAGTACTAGTAAATAACTTGTTTGAACTTTGCCATTTGCTAAAATGTGGCTCAAGATCTTCTTGGTACTTCTATTTGTAATATCAGAGTTATAGGGGTCTAATTCTACCATTGTTTTGAGTCAAAATGTTATTAGTAAAGATAATTCTTTCTTGTCCCCCTTCAGTGCTAACATTCTCATCTTCAATTATGGTATTGGTTTATAAAAAAATTGTGCTTCAGATCACTTTATAAAGCAAAAATTATGCCTCAGTTTGTACAGCATTTTGGGTTTTATAACATTCAATTCAACAGGGCTCTTTAATATCTATGTTTCTACTTTTTGTAATCTACATCGAGCTGTTTAATGTGCTCAAAGGCTTTAATTAGTCCTCCTACTCACCAGATCCTTAGAAAAAAGCCCAGAAGAGAAAGGCAAAGACAACGAGCTCGGACAGATTGCTCAATTTATATTGCAAAAAGATCCAAACCCTCGGGGAGGGAGGAGCATGAACCAAAGATGATACATTGATATTATTTTCTAAATTTGGGAATTGTGATCTTATCTTAAATTTTTACTTTTTTCTCTTTTTCTTTTTTTATAGTCAAATGGTCGGACTACTATGGCTGTTTCTGTGAACGTCTCTCGATTTGAGGGAATAACAATGGCTCCTCCTGACCCCATTCTTGGAGTTTCTGAAGCATTCAAGGCTGATACAAATGAACTGAAGCTTAACCTTGGAGTTGGAGCTTACCGCACAGAAGATCTTCAACCCTATGTCCTCAATGTTGTTAAAAAAGTAAGTCCTCGGTCTCTTGTTTATGCTCAACGTAGTTTGTAAACTAAGAGTCACTTAACCTTGTTCCCATGTGTTCGTCATTAAACATAGTAATAACTTTCTATAGTTTTGCATCTGAATGATGAGGAAATTACTTTTCTGTAGGCAGAAAACCTTATGCTAGAGAGAGGTGACAACAAAGAGGTACTTGATATACTAAATTCATCTTTTGGCCTATTAGTGTCTCTTGGTGCCATTTCTTACTTATTTTTTGTCCATGAATATATAGTATCTTCCAATAGAAGGTTTGGCTGCATTCAACAAAGTCACAGCAGAGTTATTGTTTGGAGCAGATAATCCAGTGATTCAGCAACAAAGGGTAAGTATTTTGGTTTTTAACTCTTAGCAAAAAAGTATCCTGGAACAAACTTGTAGATTCAGTTTCCACGGATTGAATGGCATTGTATGTTTCTTGATCAGGTGGCTACTATTCAAGGTCTATCAGGAACTGGGTCATTGCGTATTGCTGCAGCACTGATAGAGCGTTACTTCCCTGGCTCTAAGGTTTTGATATCATCTCCAACCTGGGGTACGTATATAGTGCTTTGGATTAATTTGGTTGAATCTCATAATACTGATTTTTGCAGTTATGTTTTGCAGGAAATCATAAGAACATTTTCAATGATGCCAGGGTGCCTTGGTCTGAATATCGATATTATGATCCCAAAACAGTTGGTCTAGATTTTGCTGGGATGATAGAAGATATAAAGGTTATTATCTTCCTCACTTTTGTAATCTTTGTGGTTGAAATTGTAAAGCAGCAGTGAGCAGTGTCTTTTTCCTTTCTCCACAAGTCCATTGATGGTGCCTTTGCATGTGGGACATGCTTTGACTTTCAGTCGTTGAAGGAGAGATGCGTTATTCATTCTAGGATAGCATTGTATCTCCCAAATGCTTTTTCTGTTTCCTGCTCTTCCTTCCCATTTTTGCATCGATCCTGTCTCTGCTAAACATGGACAATTTGCGCCCTTGGCAAATGGCAATGACTTGTGTGTTGCTTTTCTTCTCTTTCTATTTTTTGGTAGGAGTGACTTGGTTCTTTCAGTGTGAGCAGTCATATTTCTGAAAATGAAAATCAGAGGAACTTGGTGCTCACACTTAGAGAAAGTTTGTTATGTTTTGGGATGTGAAAGGAATTGACAGAACAAGTTTGATAATATATTTTTTCTTGTGAGGATGGAATATGCTAAAAATAGGCTGCACTCTTTCCTTTTAGATCTTTAGTTCCTATGTCGGTTGTGAATGTCGATTTCTATTTTCAACATTTTCTCACGAAGAAAATAGGATTATCCAGTACTGGATGTCTCTCCTATGTCTGATATATGTGTATGTGCAGTCTTGTTTGCCCGCCTTGCTCTCTCCCCACGTCTAAAAACAGAGTCTGATGGAAAAGGCTTTTTCCTTCCAGCTTTTGTGTAAGTCATTGACATAGTTTAATGAAACTACTTGTTTATAGGCTGCTCCTGAAGGATCATTCATCTTGCTCCATGGCTGTGCACACAACCCAACTGGTATTGATCCCACAATTGAACAATGGGAAAAGATTGCTGATGTAATTCAGGAGAAGAACCACATTCCATTTTTTGATGTTGCCTACCAGGTAATCTGTGCTAAACCCAATTATTTTCATTTGGTGAAGTTGTAGAATTCCAAGTTTCTTAGAAGTTTTGATGGCTGTGTGTGCGTGTGTGAAAAGAATGAAAGATATAGGAGATGGTTTCAAAATAGTGAAAGATCTCTCGTATTTCATTTGTCTTTTGGTGTGTGGAGACTATACATTGTTGTATTGATAGATGAGCGAATTTGATTGATGTTGGTGGTTAAGCCACATGTGTTACTTTGTCCATATTTTTTTACACCGTCTTGGTTTTTATCAATGAAATTTACTGATTTTTCAGTGAAATTATTAGAACAAGATCATCTGAAGTCATTTCTGTCCAGAGAATTGGATTGAATAGCTGTATACTATAATAATCGAGATGCCTCATCTGTCTACACGCTGCACTGCAGGGATTCGCAAGCGGCAGCCTTGATGAAGATGCCTCATCTGTGAGATTGTTTGCTGCACGTGGCATGGAGCTTTTGGTTGCTCAATCATATAGTAAAAATCTGGGTCTGTATGGAGAAAGGATTGGAGCTATTAATGTTCTTTGCTCATCTGCTGATGCAGCGACAAGGTACAACGGCCAGCACTAATAATCTACATATTTCTCCTCTGTATTGGTAAAATGATGTTGCACTGAAGATTTTGGTTAATGTATGATGCCATTTATTTATGTTATGCATGTGCAGTTCTTTCCGTGTATGATTTGTTATACAATATAGCAAGATGAGATGCTTTAATCTCCTTTGGATTTTATGTGGTTGAACCAATATAACTTTTCTTCTGTTAATGGATGCATATCTACTAACTTACAGGGTGAAAAGCCAGCTAAAAAGGCTTGCTCGACCAATGTACTCAAATCCCCCCATTCACGGTGCTAGAATTGTTGCCAATGTCGTTGGAATTCCTGAGTTCTTTGATGAATGGAAACAAGAGATGGAAATGATGGCAGGAAGGATAAAGAGTGTGAGACAGAAGCTATATGATAGCCTCTCCGCCAAGGATAAAAGTGGAAAGGACTGGTCATACATTCTGAAGCAGATTGGAATGTTCTCCTTCACAGGCCTCAACAAAGCTCAGGTAAAACCCCGTGAATTAAGTTATTGCTGTTGCGGAAGCCAAATATATAGAGAGTGATTAAATCACAACTACTATATCTAAAGGTAGCTAATAAATAGTAAATGAGACAATAATAAAATGAACACCAGAAATTAACGAGGTTCGGCAAAATTTGATTTTTTGCCTAGTCCTCGGACACAATCAGCTCAAATTTATTTCACTCCAAAAATACAAGTGAAATACTACAAGAGAGAAAGAAGATTCAAATGCCTTAGGAGATAAGAAGGCAAGTGAGAGATGTTTACAAATGAACAAAACCCTTGCTATTTATAGAAGAGAAATGGCCTTAATAATGTCATGCATGACATCATATTAAGTGTGAACATGCAATGTAAATGCATGAAAAATGCATCTACCAATTTCTTCCTAAAAGGAGGCTTCAAATGTTCACACTAGTTCACATTAATCTTGTCAAAATTCAACAAATCTCCACCTTGGCAAGATTCCACTTTTGCAATTTTCTCTTACTGATAAATTTTGATTGTGTCTTCAACTCCAATCTTCAAAGTTCAACAATGTTGATCAAGTTCAAACAATGTTAAAACTTGATCGCAGTCACTACTTTTGTTAGCATATCGGCAGGGTTGTCTGTAGTCCGAATTTTCTGCACCATCATGACTCCACCTTCTTCTATAATATCTCGTACAAAGTGATATCGAACATCAATGTGCTTCGTCCTTGCATGATAAACTTGGTTCTTTGCTAATTGGATAGCACTCTGATTATCACAAAATAGTGTGATGTTTTCTTGACCAATACCAAGATCTCTAAGCAACCCTTGAAGCCAAATTGCCTCCTTTACAGCCTCCGTAATTGCCATGTACTCTGCCTCAGTAGTAGACAAAGCAACCGTTGACTGCAAAGTAGACTTCCAACTAACTGGTGCATTTGCAATAGTGAAAACATAACCAGTAATTGATCTACGCTTGTCCAAATCACCCGCATAATCCGAGTCACAATATCCAACCAGATACTGACTATCTTCCTGCTCAAAAATCAATCCAACATCTACAGTATTACAAATATACCGTAGAATCCATTTCACAGCTTGCCAATGCTCCTTTCCTGGATCATGCATATACCTGCTTACAACTCCGATAGCATGTGAAATATCAGGTCTTGTGCAAACCATTGCATACATCAAGCTACCAACGGCATTTGCATATGGCACTCTTGACATATACTCTTGTTCAGCTTCATTCTTCGGCTACATAGCAACACTAAGCTTAAAGTGAGGAGCAAGAGGAGTGCTAACCAACTTCGTGTTCTCATTCATGCCAAATCGATCTATTACTTTCTGAGATAGATAGAGTTTCTTTGAATATCTATCTCTTTTTATCTCCATGCCAAGAATTTTCTTCGCCTCACCTAAATCCTTCAGCTCAAACTCCTTTCTTAGTTGAATCTTCAACTTCTCAATTTCCTCTTGACTTTTGGAAGCTATCAACATATCATCAACGTATAGGAGAAGATATATGAAGGATCCATCTTCAAGCTTGCGCAAATACACACAATGATCGTATTTGCTTCTTTTGTACTTCTGCCGCAACATAAACTTATCAAATCGTTTGTACCATTGTCTAGAAGATTGTTTCAATTCGTACAACGATTTTTCAAGTTTGCACACCATATTTTCCTTTTCAGCAACTTTGAATCCTTCTGGCTGAGTCATATAGATTTCTTCTTCCAAGTCTCTATGTAAAAATGCAGTTTTTACATCTAACTGAACTAGTTCCAAATTAAACTGTGCTACCAAAGCCAACAAAACTCTAATGGAGGAGTGTTTCACGACTGGAGAAAACACCTCATTGTAATCAATTCCCTCCTTTTGAGCGTACCCTTTGGCTACCAATCTTGCTTTGTAGCGAACATCTTCTTGGTTAGGAAATCCTTCTTTCTTTGCAAATGCCCATTTGCACCCAATTGCTTTCTTGCCCTTCGGGAGATTGGCCAATTTCCATGTGCGATTCTGATGAAGGGATTGCATTTATTCATGCATGGCAATCCTCCACTTATCTTCTTCTGAACTTTGGATTGCGTCTTTATAAGTGGTAGGAACACCATCAGCTACAATTGAGGTTGCGCAAGCAACCGTCTCTATGAGACGAACAAGTTTCTTTATTGTTCTTTTTGGCTTGCTGGTTGCTATTGATTCAAGTTGTTGTTGGGGTTCCTGAGTTGGAATCTCCCCTTCCACTGACTCTTCTTCCAGGGGAAAATCTTCTATTGTTTCCTCGTTTTCTCCCTGTGTTGGGAAAATTAATTTTTCCTCAAACTCCACCTGCTTTGAAGCACCAATAGTTTGTTTGACATCTTCAAATGTCACCTTATCTATTATGGCAGATTCATCAAAGGTAACATCTCTGCTGAATATAACTTTTCTTGTCTCTGGACACCATAATCGGTATCCTTTGACTCCAGAAGTAATCCCCATAAATATAGCTTTCTTTGCCCTCAGATCCAATTTTGACTCTTTCACATGATAATATGCAATTGAGCCAAACACATGTAAAAAATTATAATCTTCAGCAGGTTTTCCATACCATTTTTCAAATGGTGTCTTGCCTCCAATAGCGGCAGATGGTAGACGATTAATGAGGTGATATGCATATGTTATTGCCTCAGCCCAAAATTCTTTGTCCAAGCCAGCATTGGACAACATACACCGAACCTTCTCCAGCAAAGTCCGGTTCATGCGTTCTGCCACTCCATTCTGTTGTGGTGTATTTCTGACGGTGAAATGTCTCAAAATGCCATCATCTTCACAAATCTTATTGTAAAGATCATTTTTGCATTCTCCACCGTTATCTGTGCGAAAACACTTTATCTTTCTGCCTGTTTGAGTCTCTATCATCGCCTTCCATTTGAGAAAAATTCCCAGCACCTCATCTTTGGTTTTCATAGTATACACCCATACTCTCCGGGAAAAGTCATCAATAAAGGTTACAAAATAGTGTTTCCCACTTAATGAAGGTGTTTTGGAAGCACCCCAAACATCCGAGTGAACATAATCCAAAATACTTTTAGTATTATGGATTGATGTTCCAAATTTAACCCTTGTTTGTTTTCCCTTGACACAATGCTCACAAAACTCCAAATTGCAAGTCTTTACTCCTTTTAACAATCCTTGATCTGATAAAATCTTTAAGGATTTTCCTCCAGCATGTCCCAAGCGCATGTGCCATAGCTTGGTTGCTTCTGCCTCCTTGTCATCACTGGATGTCACTGTTGCTGTCCCAATAACTGTACTACCGCGATAGTGGTACATGCTATTATTTCGCCGGATTCCCTTCATTACCACTAATGCACCAGAGCATATTCTCATTACCCCATTTTCTGCAACGACTTTGAGCCCCTTTGACTTTAGGGCTCCTACAGAAATGATATTTTTCTTCAATTCCGGTACGTATCGAACATCTGTTAATATTCTGATCAATCCATCATGGTTCCTTAATCGGATTGAACCAATACCATATGCGGTAAGAGGATTGTTATTTGCTGTGTGAATAACTCCACATTCTCCTTCTTGAAAATCAATGAACCAGTCCTTGTTGGGACACATATGATAGCTACAAGCTGAATCCATCAGCCATATGTCAGATGGTTTGAATGGCTCAGTTGTAACTAGCGAGAAATCAGAGTCGTCACAATCAGCTACATTTGAATCCATGACAGCCTTTCCATTGTTAGGTTTGGCCTTGTTTTTCAACTTTGGACAGTCTTTATTCCAATGCCCCTTTTCTCGGCAAAAGGCATATTCATCTTTGTTGGGGTCTGGATCTTGACTTGGATCTTTCTTTCTTCGTTCTCATATGATTTTGAGAACGATCTCTCACGACCAGTGCTTCTCCTTCTCCACTCTTTTGTTTTTCTCTCTTTCTTTGTTCATAGCTGTACAAGGCAGAACAAACTTCTTTGAGAGACACTTCATCATTCCCATGAAGTAGAGTAGTTTCGAGGTGCTCGTACTCATCGGGAAGTGAACTTAATAACATTAAGGCCATATCTCCATCACTAAAAGTCACGTTCATATTCTGCAAATCTGTCGCCAACTTATTAAAGCTGGTGATATGATCATTCATTGTAGTACCAGGAACATATGTGAAGCGTAACAGTCTTTTTTCATGTAAAGTTTATTTTGACTGTTTTTCTTCAAGAATTTATCCTCCAACGCATTCCACAATTTACTTGCAGAAGTTTCTTTTGTGTATGGATACTTCTGTTCTCTTGCGAGGTAAGATCGAATGGTACCACAAGCAACGCGGTTGATAATCTTCCAATCTCCTTCTCCGATATTGTCTGGTTTATTTTCTTCTATGGCAATAACTAGCCCTTGTTGAAAAAGGACATCAAGAACCTCAGCTTGCCACATCCCGAAATATCCTGACCCGTCAAAAATTTCAACTGCAAATTTCGCATTTGACATAATTCTTGTCATAAGCGAAGATGCCAACGACGTATTATTGACACCCGATGTGGACTCTTCATTTTTATTATCTCTCATTTTGCTATAGATATTATTTATTTGCTGACAGTACAGAACATCAAAGTAATTCTTTTCTGATGTGGAAGTTCAGACTCTGCTGCAACCACAGAGCATACTAAGATAGAACCTTGGCTTTGATACCAATTGTTGCGGAAGCCGAATATATAGAAAGTGATTAAATCACAACTATTATATCTAAAGGTAGCTAATAAATAGTAAATGAGACAATAATAAAATGAACACCAGAAATTAATGAGGTTCGGCAAAATTTGATTTTTTGCCTAGTTCTCGGACACAATCAACTCAAATTTATTTCACTCCAAAAATACAAATGAAATACTACAAGAGAGAAAGAAGATTCAAATGCCTTAGGAAATAAGAAGGCAAGTGAGAGATGTTTACAAATGAACAAAACCCTTGCTATTTATAGAAGAGAAATGGCCTTAATAATGTCATGCATGACATCATATTAAGTGTGAACATGTAATGTAAATGCACGAAAAATGCATCTACCAATTTCTTAAGGCTTCAAATGTTCACACTAGTTCACATTAATCTTGTCAAAATTCAACAATTGCTGCATCACAATATGCTTAAATTCAATTTGATTTGGTTGACAACTTTCTAGCTTTGATCATTCATCACAAAGCGCATTCTTCACTCAGCACGTATTTTTATTAAGACATTCTTTCCTTCCATTCTGACCGATTTCATAAGTTTAATATGCAAAAGATAGTGCAGTGAGAGTCTCCTTACTGGATTATAACTATGGACTAAAGTTAAATGCATACATTTCTTTCCCTGTACTTGCACTTCTCGTGCTCATATTTGATATCTCTTCTTGGCTACACAGAGCGAGAACATGACCAACAAGTGGCATGTGTACATGACAAAAGACGGGAGGATATCGTTGGCTGGATTATCTGCTGCCAAATGTGAATATCTTGCAGATGCCATAATTGACTCATACTACAATGTCAGCTAAAAATCTTGGATATGAGAATAGTAGTTCATAGTAACATCTGGAGGAAATTCAATGTAGTTCATTCCTTAGTTTGAGCAAGTTATCCTCAAATATTGTAATAATAATAGTTTTTGACTTGTCTGCGGTTCACAGATTTCATCTGTATGTAGCAAATTTTGGGACAACTTCTAAACAGCCAGATTCTGAAGTTATTATGTAAGAAAGTTTACCAGAGCGAAATACTCGAGTAGACATCTTAGTCTAGCTAATTATCACTTCAACTATATTTTTGTTGACATACAAAATCTCTAAGCAGACTATAGGATTCTTAACAAACATAACATCATGACTAAGCTTTATCCTACTTGTCGGTATTGCTTATATGGATCTTTTGTTTTCTTGCTTTTATATTTTTCGCCAAATCTACATGGATTTGGAATATTTTAGGTTTTTTGAGATAATGTCTTTTAGTGTGATTTTCAATTTACCTTGTTTCCTTTTTAATATATTAAATGATTATGGCTTCGCACTTGCTCAGTGATGCATTTAGAGCTCCACATATAACATGCATAACTTATTTCAAGCAATCTTCTATTACTTTATCCTATAGGTGTGCTACTTGTACATATTATTGGATGAGATCATTTCTAATCTATATAAATTTACTCAAACCGATTAAAATTATGTTTGGCTAACTTAGATGGAACGACCCAGTTAATGATAATTTAGACTTTCTTGTATACACTTGCTGTACCTTTTTTTTTCCCTTTTCCATCGGACCAAAATATAGTAAGTTACATCTTACATTTTATATGACATCATCTTACTTGACACAAAAAAAATACTTTATCTTCCATTTTATATGACATCATTTGATTTGACGCAAAATTTAAGATATCAACTTATGAAATATGTAGTAGTTATGTAAGAAAAGAATTAAACAAATAAGGTGTGTTTGGTACGAAAGGAAAATACTAGAAAATGTTTTTCAGGAAAACGAGATGTTTTATCACTTATTCCCATGTTTGGTTGGTGAGTAAAAAGTTTTTTTCCGGAAAATATCTTCTAGTATTTGTTTGGAGAGTAAAAAATATTTTTTAGAAACATAATTTTTTTTATACTACTTTCCTTAACCCCCCCCCCCCCCCCCAACAACAACAACAATAACATACCCAGTATTATTCTATACCGTGGAGCTTGGGGAGGGTAGTGTGTACGCAGACCTTACCCCTACCTTGTGAGGATAGAGAGGTTGTTTCCAATAGACCCTCGGCTCAGGATATTATAAGTACCACATTAATAAAAATATAGGCAAAAAGGGATAGTATCAAAAAGTCATATAAAAGCAGAATAAAACAACAAGACAGTAAAGTGATCAACAATGAAAGAAAACAACGGTTAGTCATAAAAATCTACTACCAACAGAAAACGAGACTACGTGCCAATACTAATGTTATGAACATTCTACACTACCTACTCTACTACCCTAATTCTCGACCTCCAAACCTTCCTATCAAGGGTCATGTCCTCGGTCAGCTGAAGCTGCGCCATGTCTTGCCTAATCACCTCTCCCCACTTCTTCTTTGGCCTACCTCTACCTCTCCGTAGGCCCTGCAATGTTAATCTCTCACACCTCCTCACTGGGGCGTCTGTACTCCTCCTCCTCACATGACCAAACCACCTAAGCCGCTCTTCCCGCATCTTGTCCTCAATAGAGGCCACACCCACCTTATCGCAAATAACCTCATTTCTGATCCTATCTAACCTGGTGTGTCCGCACATCCATCTCAACATCCTCATCTCTGCTACCTTCATCTTCTGGACATGAGCAATCTTGACTGGCCAACACTCATCCCCATACAGCATCGTTGGTCTGACCACCACTCTGTAGAACTTACCCTTAAATTTCGGTGGCACCTTTTTGTCACGCAAAAAAATCGAAAGCGAGTCTCCATTTCATCCATCCCGCCCCAATACGATGTGTGACATCTTCATCAATCTCCCCATTCCCCTGAATAATAGACGCGAGGTACTTAAAACTCCCTCTCCTAGGGATGACCTGCGAGTCCAGCCTCACCTTCCCTTCCCCTCCTAGAGTCTCGCCACTGAACTTACACTCCAAGTATTCTGTCTTGGTCCTGCTCAACTTGAAACCTTTAGATTCCAGGGTCTGCCTCCATACCTCTAATTGCTCGTTCACATTGTCTCGCGTCTCGTCAATCAATACAATATCATATGCAAATAGCATACACCACGACATCTCCCCTTGGATGTGGCGCGTCAGTACGTCCATCACCAGAGCAAACAAAAACGGGCTGAGTACTGACCCTTGATGCAACCCCATCATAACCGAAAAATGGTCTGAGTTCCCCCTCCTTCTCCCCCTCACTCGAGTCTTTACTCAATCATACATGTCCTTAATCAACCTAATGTAGGCAACATGTACACCTCTAGCCTCCAAACATCTCCACAAAATCTCCCTCGAAACTTTATCGTACGCCTTTTCTAAGTCGATGAACACCATATGCAACGTTTTCATAAACTCTAAATACCCAACGTTTTCATGACTTTATTTTCTTCAAGAATTTAATTATTCTCTTAAAATATTACACAAGCCCAAACGAGACTAATGTGTTGCTTTACTTTTTCACTCAAAAATAATGTTGAAATTTGTGCTACATAACTAAAAAGCTAAATACATATCCAGCCACTTAAAGTTGCCATAATTTTTTATTTTGACACTTTAATTAGGGCTTGTTCCTATAGACCCTCCAACCTTATTCAGAATGTACCAATTAAACACAAAATTCCAAATCCAAGATAAATTCAGGCGCGTGTTCATAAGGCTTCCCACCTGTAAAAGCCATGAAATAAAAACCTGACACGTGTTTCTTAGTTCCACGTAATTTGAACCTGCGTCAAAGCCAAAAATGATCCATTTTAGTGAAACAGTCCTCACTTCCTTATTCCTTTCCAATTATCTCAAACCTGAGAAGACTGATTAAGAGCCCAACAATGGAGGTGAAAAAGTTTCTTCGTCCCCTTATTTTTCCATTATAGTAGTCACCATTTTGTTATGGTAAAATATCTTATTTCCCTATTTTAAATGGAGCCAAACACAAGAAGGTGAAGCAAATTAAAAAGATGTGATAAGAAGAAAAAATCATGAATAATAAAAAGATGAATGAACCTGTTGTTGGACCCAATAGAAGAAACCACAAGAAACATTCAAAGAAGAAGACACAGTTTCAGTTTGATTTTAAAAGTTATGCTCTCAAATTTGATAATGGAAATGACTATGAAAATGATAGATTTTTGTGTAATTTCTCATCTCAATTTGCTGGTCCTTTTAGAAGAAAATGAAAAAATTTCTTCCTGGGTGGATCTTGATTTCTGCTCTCAGTTTGCTTTTAAAATTGCTTGATTTTGAGGTGATGAGTCGATACTGATTTTGGGTAGGTCAATTATGCGTTTTTCTTACTGGGTTTCTCTATATTTTCTTGAATTTGGTTTGTCTCTGAATTCTTAATCCAACGGGGTTGATGTCTATTTGCTTTTGAAAATTGCTTGGTTGCTGTTTGAAACCTAATTGTAAGAAGAAACAGAGGACCTGTGAAGGAGTCAAACTTAAATATCTTCAAACTTTAGTATTTATGTTGCTAAAAATATATAATATTTGAAATCTCGGGGTTGTATTTTTAATGATGAATTAATTATTGTTATAAACAGAATGAATCTTAAGAAAACTAGGAGGTGAAAATTAGGAGGAGAAAATATACTGGGAGATAATGGTGGCAGAGAAGACAAGGAGAAAGAAAAGTCATTTGAAAAGAAAGGAAAAAGTATTATTCGCCTAAGGAAAGTTTGGAACACCTCTTTTGCCATGTCAACTATTTGTGTATAATTGGGACACTTTACATTATGTTGGAGTGTCTAATAGGAACAAGCTCTAGTTAAAATGCTAAAATAAAATATTGTGACAACTTTAGGGGTCTTCGTATGTATTTGGCCTAACTAAAAAGAAAATACTCTTTTTTTGGTTGAAAAAGAAAGTACTTTCTACAACATGAAAAAAAAGTATTCATTTTGTTAAAATGAAAGAAAATATTTTTTCTACATCATAAAAGTAAGTATTTTTTTTTTGTTGAAATGAAAGAAAATACTCATGTTGTTGGAATGAAAGATTTTACTTTTTACTATATAATTTTATTGATATGAAAAGAAAATATATTTTCTACCTCATAAAAAGAAAGTATTTTTTTTGTTGAAATGCAAGGCGATACTTTTTACTACATCATTTTGTTGAAAATGAAAAAATATATCTTTTCTACATCATGAACAAAAAGTATTTTTTTGTTGAAATAAAAGAAGATATTTTTTACTACATCATTTTGTTGAAATGAAAGAAAATATTTTTTCAACATCATAAAAAAAAGTACTTTTTTTTGTTGAAATGAAAGAAGATACTTTTTACTACATCATTTTGTTGAAATGAAAGAAAATACTTTTTCAATATCACAAAAAGAAAGTACTTTTTTTGTTGAAATGAAAGAAGATATTTTTTACGACATCATTTTATTGAAATAAAATAAAATACTTTTTCAACATCATGAAAAGAAAATACTTTTTTGTTGAAATAAAAGAAGATGCTTTTCACTACATTATTTTGTTGAAATGAAAGAAAATACTTTTTCTACATCATGAAAAGAAAGTACTTTTTTGTTGAAATGAAACAAAATATTTTTTTTATATCATGAAAAAAAATACTCATTTTGTTGAAATGAAAAAAAAAAGTACTATATCTATAACATGAAAATAAACTATTTTTAATAATATTTCTATTTACTGTGGGGGTAGGGCAGGGTTGGGAAGGGTGGGTGGGTGTAGTGAGGTGGGGTAGGGGTGCGGCGGGATAGATGTGTGTGCGTGGCGCGCGGGGGAGGGGGGGGGGGGAGGGTGATGGGGAATAGAGTCCGAAATCAAAGTGTGGTCTTTTTGGACTCAAACGACAAAAATAGGTGAAAAAAAACTGACTGCCATTTTATATGTAGCGCAATTATTCACCGCAGTATATATTAACGGCACATTTGTCCATTAAGGTATAGCGCGGTGAATAATCGCGCTATATTTGAACTTTCATGCCCCACCAATAATTGATCTGCACTTTACTGACCCACCAATAATTCATATGGGTATAGCGCATGCAGTATACGCCCTACATATATAGCCCTTATTATGCATGCGCTGTACCTCAATTATTCTACCCACCGAACTGGTTTTTTTCTTATTTAAGGAGTTTCAAAATTTGGTAAAAATTCATTCAGGATCCTTCAGGTCTTCCGAAATATTTGTTCGTTAAGTTATTTTGTATTTTATCATAATGTCCGAAGAGCGAAAAATTGGGGTTTCATTATATTGGGGGGGAGGGGGAGGTTGTGATGGAGAATAACTCAGTACGCTATAGTTATTCTCCACAGTGTCATGTTAAGTTGCCACGTACAATGGAGTACGATAGATTGGTATCGTTGTTATGTAAAAAAAATGAGTGTGAGCAAACGTTCGGTTAATATTAAAGTAACCGGAAGATATCTGTATTCTGTTACTCCGCAAGGGGTTGCTTGTTATGCTGAGTTTAACATTGAAGACGATGTAATTCTGACAGATTTTTTGAGGACTCCGGATGAACACCGGGAACTTCTTGTGATAAAAATATTGAAAATGTACGTCAAGGCTGAAGACGTTCGCAATATTGGGGTTCCACAAAATAGGGATATCCCTCAATCATCGGGTGATTTTTTTTGGTGCAGTTTTATCCGAATAAGTTCCGGGTGAAAGAGTTTTGCCAGATCTAAACTTATCTCCACGGGCGAATGAGCAGCGAAGACATAATTTTTCCCCAAGTTTACATAATCCACAAGCCGAGTGGTAAACTTCAATTTTTCTTTGTGTTACGATATTTATTTTTATGTATTGTATTTGTATTAATACTCATATATTTCACATGGAGTACCGTCCATATATGAATTTTACAAGTTATGAACCAACAGACAATTGGAATATCCCTAGTTTTGGTGTGTTGGATCATGGTGGTCCATCCGGGAGTCATCAGCAACAAGATAATGTGCATCATGAGATATCAACACATTATGATTTGTAAGTTAAGTGATAAGGTTTATATGTAATGGTTGGATAAATTTGAGAAACTCATTATTTTATTGGTTGTGCAGTGAAAACGAGCAACTTGAAGGTCATGTCCTTACTTAATTGCCCGAAGATGACATATTTAATCGGGATATGGTAGATGCGCAAAGTCACGAAGATGATAGTGATTATGACAACAATGCTTATGAGTCTGGAGACGACACACCCTTCCCTGATGAGGGTGATGATGATAAGGACGAGAATGATGAACCTGATTTGACGAGGGAGCATGATTCACCTTCCGTTAGACCAAGAGTGTACGTTTTCCATGTGTCGTTTCATTCAAGGGAGATTCCCTACCCTGATCAGTTACCAAGTATGTCGGATGTGGATAACCTCACAAGGGATCTTGACGAAATTTGGACAGCAATGTGGGATGAATCTTGAGCAACGGTGTTGTCAAAGGGCATGCTTTTTGCTGATAAAGCGCGCCTAAGCAGGGCGGTGCGGATGTACCGCATAAAAGAGTATCGTGAGATTGTGGTTCATGAATCATCTATGGAAGTATACAATGTTACTTGTCATAGATGGTTTCAAGGTTATAATTGGATGCTGCGTGCGAGAAAGTTGAAAATAAATATGTGGATTGTGGGGAAATACATTGGCACCCACACTTGTGAAATGGACACATTCAGCGGGAATCATATTAACTTGAATGTTGACTTGATTTCTCTTGTCTTGATTCCACACATTGAAGCATCCATAAGGTACAAGATCAAAGAGTGTATAACATCTGTCCACCAGGTATATGGATGTACCATTACCAAAATAAAGGCATTTCTCGGGCATAAACGTGCGTTTGAAATTGTTTATGGTAACTGGAATAAGCCATTTGCCGCTCTACCCAGGTACATGGCTGCATTACAACACTTTAACCCCGGCACTATTTTTGAATGGAAGCTTGAGCGGAGTCCAGGAATACCAAAATACATATTCAGATATGTGTTTTGGGCATTTAAACCAGCCATTGATGGTTTTGTGCATTGTCGGTCGGTAATATCCATAGACGACACTCATGTCTATGGAAAGTATGATATTAAATTGTTGATCGCCGTTGCAGTAGATACTAATGGAAGTATATTTCCCCTAGCATTTTCCATTTGTGCCAATGAAAGCCAAGAGACGTGGACATTATTTTTGAACCATTTGAAGGAGCATGTTGTCAGACAGCCTTTAGGTATGTAACGACCCAGCCAGTTTTTTTGAGAGTACTAGCCCCGAACCTCTATTTATTTCTCCCTCTACTTCATTTTGTGTTTACGCGACTTGCCGGGAGGATTTATTTTTGGTTTCGGAGTGTAATAGGACACATAGTCCCTAAAATGGAAATTTAGGTCGTAGGAATTGACCGTAGGTTGAATTATGTAAAGACAACTCTGGAATGGAGTTTCGATGGTTCTAATAGCTCCGTAGGATGATTTTAGTCTTATGAGCGTGTCCGCATGTTGAATTGGAGGTCCGTAGGTCATTTTAGCGTCAATTGACGAAAGCTGGAAAATTGGATGATTTTTGGAAAGTTTGACCGGGAGTGGACCTTTTGATATTGGGGTCGGATTCCGATTTCGAAAGTTGGAGTAGGTCCGTAATCTCAATTATGACTTGTGTGCAAAATTTGAGGTCAATCGGACTTGATTTGATAGGTTTCGACGTCGGATGTAGAAGTTTGAAGTTTTAAAGTTTATTAGGCTTGAATCGATACGCAATTCATGTTTTTATCGTTATTTGATGTGATTTAAAGGCTCGACTAAGTTCGTATGATGTTTTAGGACTTATTCGTATTTTTAGTTGAGGTCCCGAGGGCCTCGGGTGTGATTCAGATCATTATCGGATCATTTTTGGACTTAGAGGAATAACTGATGCTGGGCTGTTTCTGGTGTCATCGCACTTGCAGTGGGATTGGCCGCAGGTGTGGACTCGCATAAGCGAGCTTCGAGTCACAGATGCGGAGCTGGCCTTGCCCAGCAGTGGTCGCAGAAGCAGAACATTTTCCGCAGAAGCGCAGAAGCGCTTTGGGTCGCAGGTGCAATCCTTGTATCGCAGAAGCGGTTCCGCAAATGCGGGCCTTTGACCGAAAAGCGTAAGTCCAGGACTTAAGTGTTTTCCGCACCTGCGATGATTTTTCGCAAGTGCGGCATCGCAGAAGCGATTCTTGGGCCGCAGATGCGGTTTGACTGGGCTGAAGAAGGGGAAAAATAAGGGTTTGATCTCATTTTCATTTTGGGACTTAAAGAGCTCAGATTGAGGCGAAAGTTTGAGGGATTTTCAGTGAAAATATTTGGGTAATAATTCTACACTCATTTTTTATTAATATCCACTAATCTATCATTAATTTCTTCATCTAATTAAGGATGTGGGTTGAGAAATTGGGGGGAAAAGGTGGAAGATCCTTAGGCCGAATTTTGAGATTTTAATCGAGGTCTTGGTGTCGAATTTTGATAATTTGGTATGGGTGAACTCGATATCGAACAGATATTCGTATTTTGTGACTTTTACCCGATTCCGAGGCGTGGGTCCAAGTCGACTTTTTGGGGCTATTTTTCGATTCTTTGCTAAAGTCGTAGATTTATGATTTAAATTAGTTTCTTGTAGTTGTATTCATGTTATATAATTGCTTTTGGCTAGATTTGGGCCATACGGAGTCGGAAAATCGAGGGAAAGGCATCTTTATCGATTGATTGAGCGAGATTTGAGGTAGGTGACTTGTCTAACTTTATGTGGGGAAAATTCTCTTAGGATTTGGTACTGTTGTAATAATTTGTGGTATGTGAGCGCCGTGTACGCGAGGTGACGAGTGCGTATACGTGCTAATTGTGGAAATTCCGGTTCTTGCTGAGTAGATTTCTTTTGAATTCCTTAACTGAGTTGCCTTAGCATGTGTAGCTGTCATGTTTAGCCTAGTATCGCATGTCTACGTATCTTAACCTCTACGTAAAATTCGTGCAACATGCTTAGTTGAATTACCTGTTTAATTGATTATTCTATTCGGTCTTTAACTATAGTATTCCTTACCATAAATTTATGGTTCCATAATTTATGAGTTGCGTTTTTACTTTTGGGACTACGAGGCGATACCTCGGGAGATCCCCCTGTTGTGCATATTTACTTTTGGAACTACGAGGCGGTATCTCGGGAGATCTTCCTGTCATGCATATTTACTTTTAGGACTACGAGGTGGTACCTCGGGAGATCCCCCTGTTATGTATTTAAATTTGGGACTACGAGGCGGTACCTCGGGAGCCCCCCTGTTGTTTATCTCTATTTGTTGTGCTGTTACCTTTCTGTAATTTCTTGTTGTTCATTTCTCAGTCATGTCATTCTATTATAATATTTTTTGCCTTATTTCATTTTATTCCAGTAGGGCCCTGACCTGACCTCGTCACTACTCTACCGAGGTTAAGCTTGGCACTTACTGGGTACCGTTATGGTGTACTCATACTATACTTCTGCATATCTTTTTGTCCAGATCCAGGTTCTTCCTTCCAGACCAGATACCAGTGAGTTGGGCCGCACGTGGAGACTTCAAGGTATATCTGCTAGGGTCCGCAGACCTCGGAGTCCCCCTCTACCCCTACTATGTTATTTTTCCTTATTCTCTTTAAACTCTAATATATGGAGACACTTAGTATTTGCTCTTAGAAGTTTGTGACTTATTTTTACCGAGTTTTGGGAGTTGTAATTATTTAAATCGCAGTTTCTATTTATATATTATGTGTTGAGATTGGAGTTCAGTTTTATATTCAGTTTCTCCGCAATTTATTAGGCTTACCTAGTCGTAGAGATTAGGTACCATCACAACATCCTACGGAGGGAAATTGGGGTCGTGACAAGGTATTTGTCTAATATCTGATCGGCATGGCGGTATTTCAAGTTCTATACAGAATTTGCATGCATAGCAGGAACCATATGCCTACCACCGTTACCTTGTTAGGCAGTTGAAGGCCAACTTTCAAAGGGCTTATCCGAACAAAGACTTACATGATTTAATGTGGATGGCTGCAAGAGATCACCAAGAGTGTAAATTCAGGAGGCGAATGGAATTAATTAGGCAGGAAGACCCAGAAGCCTATCGTTGGTTGATGCGACATGAGCTTGACAAGTGGACTTTGCATAAGGATGGTGGTAGAAGATGAAAAATTTTGACTACAAATGTGTCAGAGTCTTTCAACGGGTTATTGAAGTCTACACGTGGATTGCTTGTCACTGCCATGATGCGGATATCATTCAAGCAGATTGTGGAGAGGTTTGTTGAAGGATCTAGAGGTGCATCATCATTGATGGAAAGGGGTGTTGAATTTATGCCACAACCAATGAAACGATTTGAGAAATATAGGAAGCGAGCACAGTCGCATTCATTTTTGCAGTATTGCAGCGAGCGAAATACTTTTGAAGTTCGCACTGGTCTTCATCACAACCGCGGGAAAAATACACACACCGTCAATGAAGTCAGAAGATTGCTCCTATGAAAAATGGTCAATCTATCACTTGTCATGCTCACATTCCATGAAATACTTTCAACATAAAGGTTTCGCAGCAACGAGGTACGTTGATAAAAAATATAGTGTTGCTGCATACTTAAACACCTATAGTGGATAGTTGCAGCCAGTAGGTGATGAGCATAATTGGCCGCCGGAACCATTTAAAATGGTGTGTAACAAGGATTATGTGCGTCAACAGTAAGTGCAAAAAAGAACGCGGATACGGAACCAAATGGATATTGGTGATACCGTTTATGCACGTAAATATGGCATATGTTCCCAAATAGGACACGACTGTCGTAAATGTCCTTCAGCTGGTTTAGGAAGCAGTGGTAATTCAGCTCCAGGTGACTGTTCATCCAATGTGCCCAATTATCAAGGATAAATGTAGTGTTTTATTTTAGTATTTTTGTTGTACTAAATGTTTGTAAATGTTCAATTTGCAAAATTTATGAAATAAAATTATGTTTCCAATGGGATTAAATTTAATTGATATTTAGCATTAAAGATTCAATACAACAATTTAACATACACCCCAAGAAATAAATAATAATTTTCATTCGCCATTATCTTCATTGTCTGCACTATTTCATTGTCACTGTCTTTATCTTCTTCGTCAACATCTTGTACGCACCATTTCGGACCGAGGGCATCGTAATCTAGGCCCTAGTTGACACACATTTCTCGTATTTCATCGCTATCATCAATAAGACCACTTGCTTGATTTCGAGATGTAGGTCCAGGGTGCACAAGGGGAACCTCAATGATGATGTTAGTAAATTGAACAATATTAATTAAGGTATTTTTCTGTTTAATTGTTTAACATCTTTAAATATATTGTAATATCTTTTATATTAATATTTAATAGATATTTTTTCTATATTATTATTTAGGTTGATACATTTTCTATATTATTATTTTATATGTTAGTTTATTATTTTATATGTTTGTTTCTTATTCAGCTATTTTTGGGTATAAATTAATATTTATAACTATACATGATATAATTAATAAGTATTCATATAAAAAAACTTAGTTTGAAATTTTTTCCATATTATTGTTTTTATGTTATTTTCTTACATTTGTTGACTAAAATTCGAGAGGGTTTGTATTTGAACTATCATCTTTTTTTTCAGATATTTTAGGGGTTAACAGATAATTAAATGATTAATTTTAATTACTAAAAAAGGCAATTAAGTAATTATTCATATAACAAATACTTAACATGATAAGTTTTCTATATTAATTTCATGTGTTAGTTGGTTTTGTTTGAACTATGCTCTTTTTTACGTTATTTTTGAATTATAACATAATTATCTATTAAAATTTCATAAGTAATCAAGATATATTCAATAATTAATCATATACAAAAATGCTACAAACTTAATAGTAAATAATATTGAATTTACTTCATTCGTAACGATTTGTTTGTATACTGTCATATTTTACCCAAATTTTCCGGCAACTGATTATTTTATGATTCCTATCTAATATTTGATAATTATCTACTGATACATTAAATTCATAACTGAGTACTCTATACGAGTTTGTTAAGGAGAGCACGTAGTTTTTATTCTACACAACGAAATCTTAAAGAGCACTAAAGTAACACTATTCTAAATGGCCAAGAACAAAGTCAACTACCATAAGCTAAAATTTATTATCAGTTTTACTATAGTAAAGGGCACTACATAACATTTAAGAGCATAACATAACACTAAAGGGCACTAAACACCAATAAAGTCACATATTAATATATGTACAACAATAAAATCACATATAACATTAATTATTCATAAAATAATAATTTATCTTTTTTATTAATTTTTTAGCACATAAATAATCTAATCCGGATAAAAAATAACAAATTAATTAAATCACAAAACGAACACAAAAAAACATAGACCACAGTAAAAAATAACTGATAAGCATTTTATATACATGAGTTTTAACAAAAAGTAAGTTGGAATACCTCGATTTAAAGTATTTTGAAATGTGAAAATTTGATGATTTGGGGGCCGAAAAAAGCAATAGACGAGAACCACTACACGACAACGCCTGGGATCCGGTGTTAGCTTGCTACAATATGGAGAAGATACACTTTTTGTGGAACGGGTGGGCTCCAATGGAGTTTTTTTACTTAAAAAATAGGGGAGGGAGGGGAGGGGGGGGGATTTTTGGGTTTCTGCTGGTTTCTGGTCGGGGAAGGAGATGTCCCGCTTTTTTAAGTAGGACCGACTATAGCGCCTCCTATATATGCGCTATACATTCCGCCAATTTTGAGTTCAAATATAGTGCGGTTATTCACCGCGCTATACATTAACGACACGTTATATATAAAATGGTAGTCAATTTTTTTTCTACCTATTTTTGTCGTTTGAGTCCAAAAAGATCACACTTTGGTTCCGGACTCTGGGGAATAGAGTGGGGAAGATTGAAGAAGAGTTTTGAAAAATATTTTCCCTTTCTCTTGATAGGGAAAATATTTAAGCCAACCAAACATGAAAAAATTGAAAAATATTTTTAAAAAGATATTTTCCTTCGTACCAAATACACCCATAGTTGGATGATTAGTTGGACCAAAACAGTTGGACCAAAACAGTTGGACATTTCCTAGTCTTATACTGCACCCTTGTTTCTTTTCATTTTCGCATAAAGTTACCCAAAAATTATGTTAAACGATAAAATATGATAAAAATTAATGAAAATGGATCCAGAATAGAAAATTTAAGTGTTATTGCTTTATAGCAAAAATCAAAAAGTGCTTATGAATGAGGCTCTTCAATTCGTGCATTCTTTAGCTTTTACAAGTTTTCACTTTGCATAGCAGTTCACCAAACTTTCAAACATTCCTTATTTAATTGAAAAATATTTAGATGAGAATATGAAACCTAAAAACAATTTAAAACAAGCTAAATTTATTAAGATCTATCGCCATCGAGGTTTACTTTTAAGATTGAGACAAGATAGTGTTGTAGTCCAACCAAGTTTTCCTTTCTAAATTTGGTATCCAAAAGTTATCACAATCCACACTACTAATTTGGTAAACTGTCAGAAAAGCCTCTATCAACTTAAGTTTGACTTCAAGAATTACTAAAGTATCTTTATAAAGTTTATTGATATACGGGGCAAGTGCTCTCAATGATGCTATTTAGAGATTAGTCAGTATTTATTTTGTCCTAAAAGTTTAAACTAAAAATCTTAACTTCAGGATAACTCAGGACATTTTTGTCCTGAAAATTTAAACTGAAAAACTGAAATTCTAAATGCACTGACTAATTCCTAAATAACAGCCCTTTAAAGTTGCTACTTGTGTCATTTCTACTTTGATATACCATGAGTTTTTTAACCCATCATTGTCAATATTATTTTGAGCAATTATCACTTATAGTCATCCGGGAAAAACTAGTGACAATCGATAGCCACAAAATAAACCATACAATTAATAGTCCAAAACCAATTACAAGGGCTAGCCCAAAACCACTTGCACTCTTTCCTCTTCAAATTTCAAACTTTTCAACTCTGTAACCACTAGATGCACCCCAGTTAAAAAAAAAATCAACTACATTTCCCTATTTTCACTCCTTTTTAGATAGTTTTTAGATAAAAGATAATTGGATTGATATTGATTTGCCTGAAATAAAATTTGAGAGCAATATGAAGCATTTGAGTGAACAGCCGCCGATAACATCCCGGAAATAATTTTATAGGGTGGAGAATACGGTGACGCCTCAGGCGGATAATCCGGTTCTGTGTGTGAAACCGGTGACGAACCGAATTCATCCATATGCAAGGTTGTTTATAATATCAAAAGCCCCAAAAAACAGTAAATAAAATGAGAAGAAAGAGTCGCCGGATTTAATGGAGGGTCGCCGGTGTTTGAATTTCTGTCCAGATCTAAAGCCAACGAGATCGAGCATAGTGGGGTTAGACTGGCTGGGTTTTGATTTCGATTTCACGATTTGCGGTGAGGTCGAAGCTGGAGCCTGGACACCATTAGTATTCATACTACAACTGCTGAGATTTGACAAATCTTGTATTCAATTCTTGAAACCTTCAACTTAAAGACAAGAAACAAAATCACTCCAAATCAAGTAGTAGTCCCAAAAGTTTGACCAATGTAGAGGTAGACCCCACGTCTTATATTTTTAGACTATGTATTAGACTGGAGAGCATTTCTTTTGAATATTGGTATATTACAAAATATATACAAAATAGACTGTCACTATACAAAAATTATACAAAATAGATTGTCATTATACAAAATATATACTAAATAGACTGTCACTATACTAAATATATACAAAATAGACTGTCACTATACAAAAATATACTAAATAGAGTGTCACTATACAATTTATATACAATAGACTGTCACTATACAAAAAATATACAAAATAGACCGTCACTATACAAAAAATATACAAAATAGACTTTCGGGCTATTAGATGTAATATGTTTGAGCCGGGGGGGGCCATTTCGTGTCAATGGAGAAAAACATGGGTTATTAAAATTTTGAGGGGCTATAGAGGGTCATTTTCTCTATTATTTTATTGTTTGGGCTTTATACTTGTATTTTTGTTTGAACTTACACCTAAAATAGAACTACAGATTAAAACATATTACTCCTTCTATCTCAAAATGTTTTTCCACTATTCATTTCTCGATATGCAGACTAAGTGAAGTTTTATTAAGATTTGGAAAAGTGCCTCTTGCGATTTTAATATAGAAAGACTTTATATCTAGTTCCTGCATATGTAAGTTGAGTAAAATTGCTAACAAAATTTAGTTAACCGATATTCTAATTGATCTTCAATAAGTGAAAAATGTCAATAAAGTGGGATAAATGGGCTAAATTTTGCATAATATCACAATAAATAACAGAAGTATATCTCTTCAATAAATGCCCATTTTGTATAAACACCAACAACTTAAGACCTTGCTTTCCTTATTTATTCTCTCTTTTTTAAGGAGAAATATCATGATTAGACCTTATTCTTTAAGTTTTAGTGGTTAAAATTGGTTGTTAAGACCATTACAAAGTAAAAGTTAAGAGGACTAGATTGCTTGCAAAACAAAAGATGAAAGGACTAATGTGATGCTTTTTAAAAGTATAAAGGTACGTGAAATTTTCAATTAATTGAATGGAGCAATTAATTCCATGGGACTAAATGTCCCCAGATAAATAAATTTTACTTAGCCAGAAAATGAAAAATCCATTTTTTTGTGAATACATTAACAGTTCAGGTGACTTTTCTATATACACCAATTTCATAAATCAAAATTCACTTGCTTCAGTTTACATACAAAAGTGAGGTTGAATACTGGAATTATCTTCTGCTCTGGCAAGACCAACATCCCTCCTTGACTTGCATGAGTTGTATAATAGCCAAAAATGTGCAGAGAAGTGATGCAAAATTGGTCAGACAGCAACTTAGAAAATTGCAGACACCATCAAAATTGGAACAAAAGTAACTCTTCGACAGAATCAGCTCTCCTAAGGCGCCTGCACGTGTTGTGAAGTAACTCGGAGTGTCCCACCTAATTCTACGGGAACAAGGGGGATTAAGGAATGTAATACGTCCGTTATTAAGGGGCGATAGCTCGGCTCTGGCTGAACACACAACACAGCAACTGCAGCAACCTACACATTACAGCAACAGACCCCTCAGTCTAAATTTCAATGCTCTCTAAGGAAGTTGAAAGTAATGAGTTTTCAGCTAGTGCAAACCGATATTTGTATCATCTTATTGAATTGACCGTACATGAGACGCAAAATAGTTGACCTTAAGCGTCCATGTGCGTCATTTTAATGTTCTTTTTCGGATATTAAGCTTTCTCCAGTTGATGCATGTTGGTTGACATGCCAGTGGGAATTGAACCGGAAACAACCTCACAAAGGTTTTAAAACATGTTGACCACTGAGCTATACATTTGAGTTGTGTTAAGGGGATTTAAAATATAATATATAAAGGCACAAACCGGATTTTGCCTTATATATACAGTGTAATTTTCTGGCGAAGGAAGTTCGGATGAATCCCCTTCCGCCCCCCTAAATCCGCCCCTGATGCCAACTGCTAGCCTCTTTGAAGTTGTATGAAAAGTATTAGAATGTAAAACTGGACTTAGCTAATCCTGAATAGATATGTAATTTTATTCCTATATAGTTTAATGGCTTTTCTAGTGGTAGTCCCCTCTTTTCCCACGACCACTTCGCAATACTAGTAAAAGGATAGCAAAGTATTAAATTTCACATTCCAAAGTTAAAGTTAGCTCAGTTTTGGAAAGGAAGAATGAGGAAAAGTTATATCTGTTAGATATGAATGCCGCTAGCCTAAGAGCTTATTTTGGACAAACCTGATATAAATGCTTTAAATCCATTGTATCTTTGATCACAGGATCCACAATATTTGGAAGCTTTGATCTATCTGTGAGCTGAGGCATGGCCTGCATTTCCATAAAAAGTTAAGCATTGAGTTTTAATTTCCAAAAAGATGAGTGTCATAATGAGGAAATATTCAATAAAATGGATTGGATCTGAGAGCAATTAAATACTTACCCATGTGACTATAGACTGGCATTGAGCTGGTGCCAGTTTCTCTACAGGCCTTCTTCCCAATAGAAGCTCCAGAAGTACAACTCCAAATGCATATACATCACTCTTATCAGTTAACTTTCCTGCCCAAAAAAAAAACAAAAATAGCCAACTCTTTCAGGGGGGGAGGTAAAAAGAAGAGAGAAAAAACAAATTGGCACAATTAGATGAAACCACCTTTAAGGTATTCGACTTGGATTAAAAGTTACACGAATTAACCAAATAGCCGTCCACCCAACCGGTTAAACTAAAAATAGCCGCAGGATGTATAATATACGTATAATTCATATATAATGTGTATAACTGTGTATATTATCTATGCACGTCGGCTTAAAAAAGTAAACAGTGAATCCGACCGGCTATTGTGTAAAGATCCCATTAAATTATGGTAAATTGTTGTATTTGAATACAGAACTGTAGATCCTTTGGGGGGTCCTAATTTAATTGAGTTATGACCTTAAAAAGGGAATAATTCTTAAAATGTGAAAACTTCTCAGTGATTACTGGCCCCTCATAATAAAAGGAATTTAAGTGATTAAAGTGGCTACAATTATACCTGTTTGTTTTCACAAATGATCAGCCTTAATTACTGTCCACTGTGGCCACATGTGCAAGTTCTATGCTTAAGGATACTTTTCTAATGATCTCTCAACTTTTATTCAAAATTCATTTTAATTATTATTTTCATATACAAAAAATATAAAAGGAGAGAGGAAAAGGGAAATCATTTCCACATTAGAAGATGAGTAAAGAATGGCATACCATCTAAAAGGTATTCCGGGGCTACATAACCTAAAGTTCCAGAGAGCTTGATGTTGTTTTTGTTTTGAGCCCCACCCAACACAGCAAGACCAAAATCTGAGAGCTGAAATTAAACACAACATTAAGAGGGAAAACAGGAGATTGGGTCCATTTTCTCACGCTGCATAATTTAAGATCGCGGCAGCAATAATTTTGATATCAAGAAATCTCACATAAGCAATGGAAATCCTAATAAAGTTTTTACCTTTGCGTTGAAGTTGGAATCTAGAAGAATATTAGATGATTTCAGATCTCTATGAATCACTGGCGGATTGCAGTGCTCATGTAAATATTCTAATGCTCTGGTCAAACAGTAGCAATTTGTTAATACTCAAAGTGTCAATCATTCAAATTAAATAAAACACATGGTCTTGTCTATTTTCTAACAAACCCTTCTCACCTTGCTGCATCAAGGGCAATTTTCATTCTGTGGTACCATGTTAATGCTGATCCATGGGAAGGTCCTAAAATAACACATCAAATCAAAAAAATGACAACAACAAAAAAAATAAAATTAGCAAGTTATTAACAAGGTTTCTTTTTCCAGAGTTTAATACTACTAACTTAAGTTGTTGAAAGTTAATACTACCATGTAATTGACTTTCTAGAGATCCATTCTGCATTAGTTCATACACGAGGAGTCTTGTATCACCGTGAATGCAATATCCCAACAATGAAATTATATTCGGATGTTGAATTTGACTCAACAACTCTACCTCAGTCTGCAAATCCAAATTGAGAGAGACAGGAAATAGCAACAAGTTACAAATCGATGGATGGCCAAGGCAAGAACGAATTGTTTGGGGAAAAAAAGTGGTACCTCGAATTCTTTAATGGCATCTTGAGTTCCCCCTTCTAATTTCTTGACAGCTACATACAAACCCTCTTCCAATTTAGCTTTGTATACACATCCAAATCCCCCTTCACCCAAAATCTCGCTTTCTTGAAACTTGTTGGTTGCTGTTTCTAATGTCTTGTACTCCATTAAACAAACAGATGCTGCTTTCTTACTACTATAAGTGGACTTCAAAGAATTGAATTTACACATAACTGGTCCTAATGCAATCCCCTTCACACCATCTTCACAACCCAAAATAAAGAATCTCAGACATAAAACTCAATAGCACAGCATATGCACATCACATAATCATAATTCATAAGTGTGAATATCTGAAAATCAAGAAAAATGTACCTGAACTATGACTGCTGTCCAAATCAGATTTCTGTAATCTCTTCTTGTGATAAATCCAGAAGCAAATCATGAAAAATATGATTGCTCCCAATACAGTTGAAGCTGCAATGAGTGCTATGAGCAGCTTCCTATTTTGATCCATATGATGCTTCCGACCACTCACTTGAACCTCTGATTACATATAATGAATAAATAGAAGTCAATCAAACCCAAAGTCGACAGCTTTGGTTTAAATATGGACTAAAATCTATGAAATAAAGCCAAAAGATATGACTCAAATTACTAGAGATAAAGTATAAAATTGCAAAAATAAACATCAAATACATTAAATGTAGGAGAATTAACAACAATAAAAACCCATATATTAAAAAATTCAGTCTAACATTAAATGCACTCCTATGACAGCTCCCATAATTTGAATTTTTAAATTTTGGATCTTGAAAATTAAAAACCAAGAAAATCTAAGCCCTATAGAGAGAGAGAGAGAGAGAGAGAGAGAGAGAGAGAGAGAGAGAGAGAGAGAGAGAGAGAGATTACAAGGGAAAAATGGAGTACCTGGAGAAAATGTGGCTGCTGCTGAAAAAACTGGAGAAATGGGTGGTGCTATAGGTGAAATAATGGAGGAAAGAGAAGGGTCCATTTAACATCAACAACTAGAACAAACAGATGAAGAATCCAAATGGGTCCATGAAAAACAAGATAAAATCAAATTCTTTCTTCTTCAGCAAAATTTGAAGAAGAAAAAAGAAAGATTTTTTTTTTTCTTTTTGAAAAAGATGGCTGTTTGCTTCAGTCACTATGCTGCTATTTCTGTTGCCTAATAGAGACAGAGAAGACAAGACAGAAGGATAATCCTATGAGTTGAGTGGCGGTAGACAATTTATGATGTTTGTTTTGGGATTCAAACAAAAATATTTGAATTTTGTTTCTGCTTCTCTCTCTCGTGAAACTATTGCTCAGAATAGTGGGCAACACTGTCCAAATGGCGACAAATATGAGAACGAAAGGGAGGTGTGTCTGTGTATATAGTAGTACTAGTGTTGCAGAACCCAACAATCATGTGGGCAGTTACCCCCAGAAAATATGGGGACCATAATGAAAAAGATAAAGTCTTTTGGGGATATAATTGCAAATTAAAGAAAGTATCATAAAAGTCTCTGGATATGTAAAGTTTTACTTTATATAGTATGGAAAAGATGATAAAAAGTTGAAACAAACCTCTCGAAAGAAAAGTAACGGAAAAACAAAAAAGCATCTTTTGTTTCGTGCATAGTTGGTTCCATTTTTGTAAAAAAATTCTCGTTTTTAAAATATATACACAGGGAATTTACATGGATATATTTTCATTTATATGCATATAGCAGGTAGCATGACTAACTTTTACCAATATATACTTCAGTAATAATAATAATGTCATCAACACATATAACTAGAAAAATACGTTTTTCATTACATTGGTTGTAGACCATTAATCGGTCTAATTGACTCCTCTCGAGTCCAAAACTAAGATGAATTGAATTGAAACAGCAAAACTAATGGAGTATAAGGATTTCTTGACTTTATATACCTTCCCAAAGTACTTTCCCTAAGCAACGACAACCCAACATTAGGTAAATCACCAAATCCAGTAAACTTATATAGCATATTTGATCCATTTTTTTTTTTGGGGACAAAAACGCATTTTTTGGCCAAAAGTGTTTTTTCTAAAAATTGAGGTGTTTGACCAAGCTTTTAGAAGAAAAAAAATATTTTTGAGAAAAAGCGGAAGTAATTTTTGAGAAGAGGGAAAATGTAGTTTCTCTCCAAAAACACTTTTCTAAGAAACACTTTTGAGAAAAATACACTTAGAAACAGTTTTTAAAAGTTTGATCAAATACTAATTATTACTCAAAAATACTTTTCAAATTAATTAGCCAAACACAAACTGCTTATCACTAAAAAGTATTTTTTTTAAAAGTATTTTTGAGTATTTTTTAAAATAAGTTAATTTTAGAAGCTTGGTCAAACATGCTATTATTCTTCCCAGTGTCCAACCTTGATCATGGGTGAAAATTGCTTAAAATCATATAAAGAAACCAAATAATTCATATCTATCTATGTGTGACTACTCAACTTCCCTATCCACGTAAGCCAAAATTTGTCAAGTGGAGTATGGATAATATAATACGGGAGCCCAACATCAAATAATTCAAAAAGTGGGATGAGTTTGACTAGGTGTGTTCGTCGGTCGGTACGGTACTGTACGTTATTTAGACATTTCGGTTCGATATTTTCGGTATTCGGTTTCGTAAAATGCTATACCAATACCGTACCTAATTAAATTCGGTATGGTTCGGTTTTTCTCCATTCGATTTCGATTTATTCGGTTCGGTAACTTCGATTTATTCGGTTCGGTAACTTCGATTTATTCGGTTTGAATATTAACTAGTGCATAGAGTCATAGGCGGTAATATTCTTAATTAAAGTACTCAAAAATATAAAATTAAAAACGTTTGTTGACCAAAGTTTTGTCCAAAACCAGCAAATAACAACCTAGAAAACTTAGAGAAATATATTATTGTCTGCTTAGAGTTAATTGATGTACTTAGAGAATAAAAGAAAGTAAAATTTTAGAATTCTTATAATTTATGTAATAATTAATAAAATATGTATTGTGTAATATACTATATATTTCGGTACGATATCGATATTTCGGTATTTTATTTTAAAATACCAAATATCATACCTAATACCAATTTTTTTTAAAACTTAAACCAAATATCGTACCGAATACCAAAATATCGAATACCGAATACCAAAATTTTCGATTTCGATACGGTAATTCGATATTTATCAAATTATGCACAGCCCTAGCTTGACTCTGATAGGAGTATATATTACGAAGAGAAAAGAACTAGGAGAATAACAGAGTCTCTACAACACAAAATATACTACTAGGTAAAGTATATATTTATAAAGCGAAACATATAAGAAATGTTATCTACAGTTTAGTCATTTAGCTTTGCAATGCACCATAAAATGAGATAATTTACTGCTTTACTTTACTTTTACTTGTCAATTCAAAAATGAGATAATGCTTTACTTTTCCTTGTCAATTCTTGTATTATGTTTTTATTTCGTTTCAATTTTATTTTTTAACGTTATTACTATCTATTCCATTAACTAGTCAAATTTAGGATCCACATCGTGATAACATGGGGTTGTTATAAAATGGGATTATAATAACATGTGATTAAACATAAGAGTGGAATCAAAAGGATAACAATATTGAGCAATTAATTAGACTGAAATATAATAACCGGAGACACGTGCTCTCTCAATATACATGGCAAGGTAAAAAGTAAAGATTCTTATAGTATAACTTTAAATACACTTTTTTTTTCATGAGTACTTGAAATAAATTAAGATTTGCTTGTCCCAAGCAGCATTGTTTAACTAGCCAAATATAGCGAAAGAGTGGAATTGGTCTTCTTGGAATAAAACATAGAAAATATCAAATTATGGTAGATGTATATTCTTCCTCCATGATCTTCATTTCAAATATTTAATGACATATTCAATGACATATTTTCTATATTTAATGACATATTCAATGACATATTTTCTTCAATTTTCATGCATATATAAAGGCCTTGTAATAGATAGGAAAATATACACAATTGAAGAAGAAATAAGAATCTCTTCTCTCTTTCTCTATATATCTCTTAACTTGTTTTTCTTTGTTCCATATTATTACTTTGAGTTATATTTTATAACACGTTATCAGCACGAAGTTCTAGCCAATTGAGTTGTTATGATGCAGCCAATGCCGGTAGCGTCATTTAATGTTAATAATATGGTAAGAACGATGACGGTATAAGGTGTACAACGCCAGCATATATTCGGCCATCACGGTTAGCCTTTTCTAATTAGTTTTCAAGCTTCTTTATACTTTGCTATTTATGTTTCCATATATGAACAAACTTGCTTTACGGAAAAGTTTTTCTTGAAAGTTCATCAAATCATGTAAGGATTTTTGGTGTAAAGAACGATAAATATTTTTCCTACAATAACTATTATATTCCTATGTGTTAATATTAAAAAACACGAAGTGAAGACTTTTGAGAGAGCACATATTTTTCCTTTCTATTTTATCACATATCTCTTCCATCTTAAAGTGGGATAATTATCACAAAGGACACGTAGATTTTAAGTGATTATATATTTTTTTATATTTGCTTGATACTTTTTATTTGATTGAGTTCAGTTAATGAAAGTTGGCATATGCAAATTAAATTCAATCGCCGCCAATTGTAAAAATCCGTCCCATAAGTCTAAAATATGGCATGATGTTACCGTGGAGGTATGAATGGATGTGGACATGATAATGGACGAAATTATAATTGTCATCATTATGGTAATGAGAACAATAATGCCTCTCAAAATAATCCCTCACTTTGTGAAAGTGATGTTTGCCATTGATATAACATGAGATTTTATAAAGCACGCATGGATTATTATGTTCCATTCCTGAAGTGAATATGAAAACAATGTGATAATCATTATGAATACATATTCATTCTTGCAAGAATATGAACGTGCTAGTGGTAGTAAATATACCACACTCACCTCGAGAAGAGGATTTGAGATGAAATAAGAAAATAAGGTCATTATTATGGCATGAATGGTCATTGGTCACGTACCTATTGTACGCCATAATATTTTGGCAATGTGATTATTAAAGGATAGCAATAATGCAAGAAACAGATCTTGCATCTAATTTTGACCATGGCCATAATAGTATAAATTTCTCTTTAAAAAAAATATTCACCATATAGATGTTAATGAATATATGGTAGTACAAAACTAATTGAAGGCTCTGGAAGAGCTACTATAACCCTGCCTAAGGGAACAATACTTATCATAGAAAATACAATATTCTCCTCCAAGTCCAAGAGGAACTTGTTGAGTTTTAAAGATATCCGTCAAAATGGATTTCATATTGAGACAATAAATGAGAATAATCTCGAATATCTCATCGTTACCAAGAATGTCTTTGCCAGAAAAGGGTTATTGAGAAGTTCTGTAACGACCCGACTTGTCGTTTTAACGATTAGCATCCCGTTCAATGACTTAAGGTCATGAGAAACTTTGTAATGTATATTATGACTTGCGTGTATGGTCGAGTTTGGTTTTCGGATGATTCGGGATTAAATTGAAAGAACAATTCTCATTTTTGAAGCTTAAATAAAAGAGTTGATCAGAGTTGGACTTTTGAGTAAATGACCCCGGAACAGAATTTTGATTATTCCAATAGTTTCGTATGGTAATTTTGGACTTAGGAGTATGTCCGAAAAATTATTTGGAAGCCCGTAATTAAATTAGGCTTGAAATGGCAAAAATAGGAAGTTTAAGTTAGAAGTTTGACCGGGGAGTTGACTTTTTGATATCGGGGTCGGAATCCATTTCTAAAAATTTTTATAGGTCTGTTATGTCATTTATGACTTGTGAGCAAAATTTGAGGTCAATCGGACTTGATTTGATAGATTTCGGCGTCGAATGTAGAAGTTAAAATTTTTTAGTTTCATTAAGCTTGAATTGGGGTATGATTCGTAGTTTTAGCGTTGTTTGATGTGATTTGAGGTTTCGACTAAGTCCGTAATATGTTTTGAGACTTGTTGGTATATTCAGACGGGGTCCCGAGTAGCTCGGGTGAGTTTCGGGGTAGTTTCAGACCATTTCTAGGCCATTTTTTGGTAGCTGGTATTTGGCCATAGAGGTATGCATCGCGATCGCGGATAAACAGTCACGATCGCGAAGAGCAATTTTATTGTTTGGACACCGTGAATTGCGATCGCAGAAGCCTTTTCGCGATCGCGTAGAGGAAAGCCTTGCTGCACTAACCCGATTTTGAAAGCTTATATCTCGTAATCTATAAGGAATTTGGAGATGATCCAAAATTTAAAGTTTTAGCCCTTTGTGTCTATTTTTCAGAAAATCAAACTATTTGGAATTTGGAGTTGTGTACAAAACGTTATGGTTGATATACTACAGGCTGTCTGGGAAGAGTTTGGAAATCGCTAACAAGGAATTTATGTTGCACAAGGCTAACTCTGGCAGCTTATATCAAGCAATATATAAGGAACTGGGAGATGAGCAAAACATGAAACTTGTAACTCTTGGTGTCTAGTTTTTAGAAAGTTAAACCATTTTTAATTTGGAGTTTTGTACAAAATGTTATGACTATTATACTAGAGGCTGTCTGGAAGAGATGAGCACTTGTTCTTCGCGATCGCGAAGCATTTTCCTCGATCGCGAAAGGCAAATTTTGGGGTGAGAAAAGTTGTGTTTCGCGATTGCGAAGCATTTTCCGCGATCGTGAAAAGTAAATACCTAGGCAGTAGCTATATTTCGAGATTTCATCCATTTTTAACATATTTGGAGCTATGGAGCTCGGATTGAAGCAATTGTTTAGGCGATTTAACCATATGGATTGGGGTAAATGTTCTATATCCTAAAGTGTTTATATTTCATGAATCTATGATTATATTCATCGGTTAATTCGAATTTTTATAGAATAAATCAAGAATTTGGCAAAATCTTCCAAAAACGAAAATTTAAGATTTGGAGGTCGAGTTGTTAACGGAATTTGATAAAATTGGTATGGTTGAACTCATATCGGAAAGGGTATTTGGATTTCATGAAAATTATGTCGGGTTCCGAGAGGCGGTCCCCGCGTTGACTTTTGTTGACTTTTTGAAATAAATTTTTAAGTCAACGTATTATTATCCGAAATTATTTTTGATGAATTTAATGAAGTTGTACAATTAATTTGGATAGATTTGAGCTGTCCGGAGGTCAATTCAAGAAAGAAGGCGATCTCGGAATATCGGCATAACTTCAAAAAGGTAAGTATCTTGCCTAACCTTGAGTGGAGGAATTACCCCTTAGGCATTGAGTCTTATGTGAAAATTGTGTGATTGGAAGCCGTGTACGCGAGGTGACGAGTACGTACTCGAGCTTATATGTAAAACGTTTATTGGGTTAAAGTTTTAGGCATTTTATGTATTAAATTGGATAATTATTGGCATTTAGTAAATCCTTGAATTATCACGCCTCATTCCTTATTTGTCAAGTTTGTATTTTATATAATAATTTGATGTTAATGTCACTTGGATTTTATGTGAATTCCGTGTGTTTGTTGATTTGATATTTTTCTTGGAATTAAATTCATGATGGAATCCTTATCTGCAAATATTTATTAAATAAGTTTAAATTGAGGAGTTAATATAATTATCAAGAATTTGGATTAATGAAAGCGTTGTCCTATACTGAGTATTTTTCACCTCTGTTGATTGTTTTGAGGTTTTATATACGTTGTGTAGAGTCTTGGGCTATTTGTTGAGAAATTTATTGATTCTGCTACATATTTGGAATTTGGTTGTGGTCAGTGGCAAATTGTGATATGAATTATTGTATTGTGTTGTGGTTTAAACACTCTCCTTGATGTTATTTATGCTTCCTACCTTGCTTGTTAATAATATACATGTGCTTTGTAAGGAAGAGTATAAAGCACGAAGGGTGATGCGTTCCATTTGAGAGTGTAAAGCATGAAGGGTGATGTCGTGCCATTTGAGAGTGTTAAGCACGAAGGGTGATGTCGTTCCATTGAGAGTGTAAAACCACGAAGGGTGATGCCGTACCATTTTATTTATATTATCAGGTAAGGATGAGAGTAAAAGCACGAAGGGTGATGCCGTGCCATTATTTTTATATTATCATATATTCATGGCACGAAGGGTGTTTTCGTGTAGGTGAGGACGAGAGACATACATTATATTGTGATATCGTTTTGTTGTGTATACATTCATGCCTTTATCTTGAGATGTTATTGTGCACCTACGTTTTCTATGTGACTTGTAGTCGTGGTTGCTTCCTGTGTGCCTCTCCCTTTATTTTTTTTTTGTTATTGGCATTTTCCCCACCTAGTTGATATTGTTATATGTAAGCACTGTGAGAAAGAGATAAATCCACGAAGGGTATTGCCGTGCCAATTGATTTGATCTACATATATACATTGGGTGAGAATGAGACAAGTGCACGAAGGTACTGTCGTGCCATTTGATGTGATATATTGAATATATTTCTCACACAATAAAAGTTAAATGAGGTATCACATGGTGACTTTTACTTGAAAGAATTATATTCGAAAGATATTTATTTGAAAGAATTATATTCGAAAGAAATTTATTTGAAAGAATTGTATTTGAAAGAATTATATTTGAAATATATTTATTTGAAGGAATTATATTTGAAAGAGATTATTTGAAAGAATTATATTTGAATATATTTATTTGAATGAATTATATTTGAAAGAGATTTATGTGAAAGAATTATATTTGAAAGAGATTTATTTGAAGGGAGTATATTCAAAATATATTTATTGAAAAGTATTATATCCTGACGATTATTATTTGAAAAGAATATAGGCGAAAGATTTATATTTGAAAGACTTGATTAATTGGTTGTACTTGTACTCATTATTTGTTGAACAATATTAATGGTGTTCTTGTTGCCCTGTTGTGTATATCACTGGTTGATTAGTATTGCCATCATTATTATTTGTTTCCTATTATTTTTGTATACTATATTGCACAGGTTATTAGACTAGTGAGTATCTTGACTGTACCTCGTCACTACTCCACTGAGGTTAGTCTTGATACTTACTGGGTACCGACTGCGGTGTACTCATACTATACTTTTGCACATTTTTGTGCAGAGCCAGGTATTGGAGATATCGGACTCGGACAAAGTTAGAGTGTGATCGCAAGGATTCAAGGTAGAGCTGCTTGGTCGCCGCAATCCTTCGAAGTCTTTCCATTTTATGGTACTATTAATTATTAATCAAACAGTATTGAGTATTCGATCCTTGAAATCATTTCATGTATTCAGTTAGAGTTCGTGACTCAGTATTACCAGTCTTGGGAGGTTGTATTAAATTATATGTTTTACAAAAAATAATTGGCTTGAATTGTAATTATAATCGGCTTACTTAGTCGTAGAGACTAAGTGCCATCACGACGCATGTGGTGGGATTTTGGGTCGTGACAAGTTGGTATCAGAGCTCTAGGTTCATAGGTTTTACGAGTCACGATCGAGTTTAGTAGAGTCTTGCAGATCAGTACGGAGACGTCTGTACTTATCTTCGAGAGGCTACAGACCTAGTAGGAAAATTTTTCACTTCTTTCATTCCTTATCGTGCGACATTTATTTAGCTTGAAGCATATATCTTATATTCTTTTGCATCCACTCGTGTATGAAATTACGCACTCGGTATCAATTATGTGCCAACGTTTCGTGATACTACAGAGGGGTTATAAGGGACCAGGATTGCTCAACCATTGTTACAATGTGTCGTCCAGATCGAGGATGCGGAAGTATTGAGAGATCATTCAGTTGTGCACATTGGGGTGCAGCAGGTTCTGACATCTGGTTGATAAGTATGATCTTAAGAAGGTTTATTTAATTGCCTAATCGTCACAATCGTGGAAGGATCACGAGGTGGATGTAGATCTGAAATAATTGGTAGTATTAGAGACTATGTAGTTCGTATGGGATTTCTATTTAGCGAAAGGTACATACTAGCAGCCAAAGCACTGGATGAAGAGAGTTTAACTGTCACGAGGATGACATGCGCCAAATAAATGGCTTGAGGTGTCTTATGACCGGTGTCCTACGAGTGATGAAGGTTAGTATTCTGAATCATAAAAATGTGTCATATGGATTCGCACCAAGTGAGGGGAGTCCCCTATCAACGAACAGATTGCGGGGTCATGTGTTATATCAGTTTTGGCCTGAGATGTATTTATGTGGTATTGAAAGGTTCTCCGAAACTTGTATATGATTAAGAGGTGAGATTTGTATGAGATGATGCGGGACTTGCGGTATTCCCGCGTCCTTAATAATTCTACATTTCAGTACTAGAGGGGTCACAGAAACAATTTCAGAATACTCGGGGTGCTACCGTAAGTTCTTTTAATGCACCACCGGCATGGGGCTCCTATAATGGTTATTGAAGTTATCCGACACTGGCTCAGTATGAGCAGTCGAACACGCAGAGGGGTTGTTATCAGTGTGATGATACTAGGCACATCATGAGAAATTTTCCCAGACTTGGGAGAGCCGGATTTCATTAGAATATTTAGGTTACAGGCTCTATTCCAGTTACTACCCCACATGCACAGCCAGTTAGAGGTGCAGGACAGGCGGGTAGAGGGCGCCCTAGAGGGGGAGGCCCAGCCCGTTGATATAGTTGCTATGGTATGGCTGAGGCCACTACACCAGATGGTGTCGTTACAGGTACGATCCAGATTTGTTATAAAAAGGATATTTTTCCTTAATTTGATTCGGTTATGAATATTGAGGCGAGTCCTCCTATTATGCTCCGCTTATGGGTGAGCTTCGTAATTTTGTGACCCACTTATATGTTTATCCCTGTTGGAAAATTTGAAGATGTTAGCATGAGTCTATCATTTTTATTTTGTACACTACTGAGGGCTATAAGTCCAAAAGTGACTTTATATTACTCACTACAGTGGATTTTGATATGATTTCGGAATAATTGATCTCAATTTTATGAATTATATGCCCTATTGATATGAGGGTTCATTATGGGTTGTGAAAAAAGAATTGTTTACAGAATTTATTGAAAAGAAGAAAGAAAGGAAATTGAAAATTTCAGTTGGCACAATGTGCAAAATACTTGTGATTCGGAGTTGAGGACAAGATCCTCGCATTTTTATATGAGATAAAATATTTAAACTAGGCTACGAGCCGCGGTGGAAGTTATGTAAGGACGAGATCCTTGTGGTGAAAATTTTATGAGTTTTAATTTTGTGAAATTTAATTTGTACTATAGTAATAATAGGTAGTTATGCATGTTAGGCTTATTTGATAATTCTTGTATATTTTTCTGTGCATATTTAGCCATTTTCATGCTGTAATTATTGAGTTTTAACCTACGAGGTGAGTGCCCAAGTGGCATTAAATGTGACCCGTTAACTCGGATAAATAATTATGAGGTCTTCATGTCCCGTATCTCGTTGTTAGTAAGGTGAAGATTTGAAACGAGATTTTTGTTAACATGAGGTTAATTGACGATGTTGTAATTGATTATGAACAACTATTATGACTAGAGATGTGGTTATGAGCATACGTAATAATGTGTGTGTAGACACGAAATTGCTACAGCCAGTTGAGACTAACACAATGTGTTAATATGAAAATTAGGCCTTTTTGAAATTTATTGGAACGTAGGAAATTGGCTTCAAAGTTTATAAATGAGGATAAAAGAAATACTCTCAACTGAGGTGGCATTGTCGGATCTATGTTACATTTGCGGTGAAGTAGAATTACTCGCGGGTATGTGTGTAATAATACACTCAGTAATTTAATGTCCTCAAAAAGATTCTTGACAAGTTCGAGGACGAACGTATGTTTAAGAGAGGAGAATGTAACGATCCGATTTGTCGTTTTAAGGATTAGCGTCGCGTTCAACGACTTAAGGTCATGAGCAACTTTGTGATGTGTATTATGACTTGCGTGTGTGGTCGAGTTTGGTTTTCGGATGATTCGGGATTAAATAAAAAAAATTCTCATTTTTGAAGCTTAAATGAAAAGAGTTGACTAGAGTTGGACTTTTGAGTAAACGACCCCGGAACAGAGTTTTGATTATTCCAATAGCTTCGTATGGTGATTTTGGACTTAGGAGTGTGTCCGAAAAATTATTTGGAAGCCCGTAGTGAAATTAGGCTTGAAATGGCGAAAATAGATAGTTTAAGTTGGAAGTTTGACCGGGGAGTTGACTTTTTTATATCGGGGTCGGAATCCAGTTCTGAAAATTTTCATAGGTCCGTTATGTCATTTATGATTTGTGTGCAAAAGTTGAGATCAATCGGACTTGATTTGATAGGTTTCGGCATCGAATGTAGAAGTTAAAATTTCTTAGTTTCCTTAAGCTTGAATTGGGGTATGATTCGTGATTTTAGTGTTGTTTGATGTGATTTGAAGTTTCGACTAAGTCCGTAATATGTTTTGAGACTTGTTGGTATGTTCGGACGGGGTCCCGAGTGGCTCGGGTGAGTTTCGGGGTGATTTCAGACCATTTTTAGGCCATTTCTAGTTGCTGGTTTTTTGCCACAATGGTATGCATCGCGATCACGGACAAACGGTCGTGATCGCGAAGAGCAATTTTGCTGTTTGGACACCGTGAATCGCGATCGTGGAAGCCTTTTCGAGATCACATAGAGAAAAATCCTGCTGCACTAACCTGACTTTGGAAACTTATATCTCGCAATCTATAAGGAATTTGGAGATGATCTAAAAATAAAAGTTGTAGTTCTTTGTGTCTAGTTTTCAGAAAATCAAACCATTTAGAATTTGGAGTTGTGTACAAAATATTATGATTGATATACTACAGGCTATCTGGGAAGAGTTTGGAAATCGCTAAGAAGAAATTTGTGTTGCACATGGCTAACTTTGGCAGCTTATATCTCGCAATCTATAAGGAACTGGGAGATGAGCAAAACATAAAACTTGTAGCCCTTGGTGTCTAGTTCTTTGCGATCGTGAAGCATTTTCCGTGATCGTGAACGGCAAATTTTAGGCTGAGAAAAGTTGTGCTTCGCGATCGCGAAGAGTAAATACCTGGGTAGTAGCTATATTTCGAGGTTTCAGTTATTTTTAACATATTTGGAGCTATGGAACTCGGATTGAAGCGAGTTTTGAGGCGATTTTCACCATATGGATTGGGGTAATGTTATATATCCTAAAATGTTTATATTTCATGAATCTATGATTACATTCATCGTTTAATTCAGATTTTTATGGAAGAAATCAAGATTTTGGCAAAATCTTCCAAAAACGAAAATTTAAGTTTTGGAGGTTGAGTTGTAATCGGAATTTGATAAAATTGGTATGATTGAACTCGTATCGGAATGGGTGTTCGTATTTTATAAAAATTATGTCGGGTTCCGAGAGGCGGGCCTCGCGTTGACTTTTGTTGACTTTTTAGAATAAATTTTTAAGTCGGCGTATTATTATCGGAATTATTTCCGATGAATTATAACAAAGTTGTACAATTAATTTGGATAGATTTGAGCTATTCGGAAGTCAATTCAAGCAAGAAGGCGATTTCGGAATATAGGCATAACTTCAAAAAGGTAAGCATCTTGCCTAACCTTGAGTGAGGGAATTACCCCTTAGGCATTGAGTCTTATGCAGAAATTGTGTAATTAGAAGCCGTGTACGCGAGGTGACGAGTACGTACTCGGGCTTATATGTCCAAATTTTATTGGTTTAAAGTTTTAGGCATTTTTATGTATTAAATTGGATAATTATTGGCATTTATTAAATTCTTGAATTATCACGCCTCATTCCTTATTTGTCAAGTATGTATTTTATATAATAATTCAGTGTTATTGTCACTTGAATTTTATATGAATTCCGTGTGTTTGTTGATTTGATATTTTTCTTGGAACTAAATTCATGATGGAATCCTTATCTGCAAATATTTATTAAATAAGTTTAAATTGAGGAGTTAATATAATTATCAAGAATTTGAATTAATGAAGGCGTTGCCCTATACTGAGTATTTTTCACCTCTGTTGATTGTTTTAAAGTTTTATATACGTTGTGTGGAGCCTTTGGCTATTTGTTGAGAAATGTATTGATTCTGCTACATATTTGGAATTTGATTATGGTCAGTAGCAAATTGTGATATGAATTGTTGTATTGTGTTGTGGTTTAAACACTCTCCTTGATGTTATTTATGTTTCCTACCTTGCTTGTTAATGATATACATGTGCTTGGTAAGGAAGAGTGTAAAGCGCGAAGGGTGATGCGGTGCCATTTGAGAGTGTAAAGCACGAAGGGTGATGTCGTGCCATTTGAGAGTGTAAAGCACGAAGGGTGATGTCGTGCCATTGAGAGTGTAAAATCACGAAGGGTGATGCCGTGCCATTTCATTTATATTATCAGGTGAGGATGAGAGTAAAAGCATGAAGGGTGATGCCGTGCCATTATTTTTATATTATCATATATTCATGGCACGAAGGGTGTTTCCGTGTAGGTGAGGACGAGAGACATACATTATATTGTGATATCGTTTTGTTGTGTATACATTCATGCCTTTATCTTGAGATATTATTGTGCACCTACGTTTTCTATGTGACTTGTAGTCGTGGTTGCTTCATGTGTGCCTCTCCCTTTATTTCTTTTTTTTGTTATTGGCATTTTCCCCCACCTAGTTGATACTGTTATATGTAAGCCCGGTGAGAAAGAGATAAATGCACGGAGGGTGTTGCCGTGCCAATTGATTTGATCTACATATATACATTGGATGAGAATGAGACAAGTGCACGAAGGTATTGCTGTACCATTTAACGTGATATATTGAATATATTTCTCACACCATGAAAGTTAAATGAGGTGTCACATGTTGACTTTTACTTGAAAGAATTATATTCGAAAGATATTTATTTGAAAGAGATTTACTTGAAAGAATTATATTTGAAAGAAATTTATTTGAAAGAATTGTATTTGAAAGACATTTATTTGAAGGAATTATATTTGAAAGAAATTTATTTGAAAGAATTATATTTGAAGATATTTATTTGAAAGAATTATATTTGAAAGAGATTTATTTGAAAGAATTATATTTGAAAGATATTTATTTGAATGGAGTATATTCGAAATATATTTATTGAAAAATATTATATCCTGAAGATTATTATTTGAAAAGCATATAGGCGAAAGATTTATATTTGAAGGACTTGATTAATTGGTTGTACTTGTACTCATTATTTGTTGAACAATATTAATGGTGTTCTTGTTGCCCTGATGTGTATATCACTGGTTGATTAGTGTTGCCATCATTGTTATTTGTTTTCTATTATTTTTGTATACTATATTGCATAGGTTATTAGATAGTGAGTGTGTTGACTGTACCTCGTCACTACTCCACTAAGGTTAGTCTTGATACTGTCACGACCCCGAATTCCCTCCGTAGGATGTCGTAATGGCACCTAGTCTCTAAGATTAGGTAAGCCTATCAATGCGGAATAAAAATAGAAATCTGAAACTTTAAATAATTGCAACTCCTAAACCTGGTAGAAATAAGTCACAAGCTTCTAAGAATTTTATCCTCAATGTCTCTCTCTATATATATCAAGGTCTAAAGAAAATAAGGAAGCAACATAATAATGATAGAGGGGGACTACTTAGTCTGCGGATGCTGACAGATATACCTCGAAGTCTCCATGTACAGGTAACTCACTGATGTCGAGGCTGGTAAGGAGCACTTGGATCTGTACAAAAAGATGTGCAGAAGCGTAGTATGAGTACACCACAGTCCACAACGGTACCCAGTAAGTGTCAAGTCTAACCTCGGTAGAGTATTGGCGAGGTCAGGTCAGGCCTTACTGGAAAATAATAATTTCATGGTAAAATGTTTAACAATATAATAAAACAAAATAACAATGGAAATGAATCAAGTAGCATGTCATCATTTAATTACACAAAATAATGGCAAATAATATCTCGTGGAATCAAAACAGAATTCCTTTCAACTTTAAGAAAATCACAACAAATAATCAAAGGCAACTGCGGCCATAAATCAATATCAACAAGGGCACCCCCGAGGTACCGCCTCATAGTCCCAAATCATAAATAAATTCACAATATCTCATTTCCTTATCTCACTGTGGGAGCCTTCACAATTTATTTTAAAGAAAATATTTTTTTCCCGAAATAACATCCCGTGTTTTAGCCATCCTTATCACACCGCATGACTTCTAGTAGTTTCCCCTACTAGCCACGCATATCAAGCCACCCTTATCTCACCGCATGCGTTTCAATACCCAGACCTTATACCACCGCATGCGTATCAACATCGCAATATATCACAATTTGTACCTCAAGTGCTCAAATAATTTAACTTTTCAAAATACTTCAACAACAATATTTTTTCACAATAAAGAGCTCACGGCTCATGCCAACATAAATCATCAATAATATTTTTTCACAATAAAGAGCTCACGGTTCCATTACAATGAGTAGAAAAATCTTACAAAAATATTCAAGAATTAATAATTCAGCAAATTTAAAAATGTCAAATACTTCATATTAATAATATTTAATTTAAAGAAAATCAACTTCAAATAATGCACAAAATAAAAGAAACCAAATTTCAACTAAACAAGTAAAACAATTAGCAGGAAAAGGTCAAGCAACTTTAAAATATAAATATTAAATTAATGATGAAGAATATATCAGAATAAAATAGTTTAATTAATGCGCAACAGTGATCTACACAATTTTAAAAACATAATCTTTCATATTTAGTCCGTGTACATACTCGTCACCTCGTGTACACGACTTTCAACACATTATAATTTATCACTTCAATACCAATCCTAGGGGAAATTTCTCTCACACATAGTTAGACAAGTCACTTATGTCGACTTGCTCCAATTTAATCAAGTAGTATGCCTATTCCTCGATTTTTTGACTCCAACCGACTCGTATCTAGTCATAATTAATTCGATACAGTCAAATAAAATTATAGAAATCAATTGCATAAGAAAATATTATATTTTTTAATAAAATCCGAAATTAGTTCAAAAAATCGTCTGTGGGGCCCACGTCTCGAAATCCGGAAAAACTTATAAAATCCGACAACCCATTTAATTACGAGTCCAACCATACTAGTTTCACTCAAATCCGACTCTGAATCGACACAGAAATCTCAAAAATTCATTTTTATGAGATTTCTAAAATTTTCCCAAATTTCCATCTCAATACACTAATTAAATGGTGAAAATAATGATATATTCGTGTATATTGACCAAATTCCGAGTTAGAATCACTTATCCAAATATTTTTCCTTGAAAATCTATCAAAAATTATTTATGCTCAAGCTCAAGTTCGTCAAAAATGGCAAATGGGACGAAATCCCCAGTTTTATAAACTTACAAATCTGTCCAGACTGGACCTCGATCATGCACCTTCGATCCTGGGACTCGATCATGGCCCTCGGTCATGGCCTTCCATCATGGCCCTCGACCCTGGGGCTCGATCACAGCCATCGATCCTGGCTATCTATCATGGCTTCGATCTTTATGACCTTCAATCACTAGCCTCGGTCATAGCCCTCGATCCTGGGCCCTCGATCATGGACCTCGGTCATGGCCTTTGATCACTGGCCTCGGTCATAGCCCTCGATCCTAGGCCTTCGATCAGTGGCCTTCGAGCTTGCCTTCGATCATGGCCCTCGAGCCTTGCCTTCGATTATGGCCTCAAGCCTTGCCTTCGATCCTCGGCTCGAATTCTGGGCTTGATTTTTGGGCTCGACTTCTGGGCTCGATTGCTCAGCAGAAGAAAATTTGCAGCAGCTGTTTAAGTCCAACTTTTGATCCGTTAACCAATCGAAACTCATCGGGACCTCAACTAAATACACCATTGAGTCCTAAAACATCATACGAACTTATCTGAAATCTCAAATCACATCAAACAACGCTAAAATCACAAATCACACCCCAGTTCAAGCTTAATGGAACTTAAGAATTTTTAACTTCTACATTCGATGTCGAAACCTATCAAATCAAGTCCGATTTACCTCAAATTTTACACACAAGTCATAAATGGTATAGCGAGGCTATAAAAATTTTTGGAACTGGATTCTGACCCCGATATCAAAAAGTCAACTCCCCAGTCAAACTTTCAAACTTTAAATTCCTATTTTAGCCATTTCAAGCCTAATTTCACTACGACTTCCAAATAAAATTTCGATCACGCTTCTAAGTCCAAAATCATCATACGAAGCTGTTGGAATCATCAAAATTCTATTCCGGGGTCGTTTACACATAATTCGACATCTAGTCACTATTTGAACTTAAACTTTTAATTTTTTATCAAAATTCTATATCTCGGGCTAGGGACCTCGGAATTTAATTTCGGGCATACGCCTAAGTTCCAAATCACGATACGGACCTACCGGAACTATCAAAACACTTATCTGAGTCTGTTTGCTTAAAATGTTAAGCAAAGTCAACTCATTTGAGTTTTAAAGCTCTAAATCACATTTTAATCTATTTTTCACATAAAAACTTTTTAAAAATTTTTACGGACTGCGCACGCAAGTCGAGTAATGATAAATAGTGCTTTTTGAGGTCTTAGAATATAAAATTAATTATTAACTTTAAATATGGCATTTTGGGTCATCACAGATACTTACTGGGTACCAACTGTGGTGTACTCATACTATACTTCTGCAAATTTTTCTGCAGAGCCATGTATTGGAGATATCGGACTCGAACAAAGTTAGAAGGTGATCGCAAGGATTCAAGGTAGAGCTGTTTGGTCGCTGCAGTACCTTGGAGTCTTTTCATTTTATGGTACTGTTAATTATTAATCAAACAGTATTGAGTATTCGATCCTTGAAATTATTTCATGTATTCAGTTAGAGTTCGTGACTCAGTATTCCCAGTATTGGGAGGTTGTATTAAATTATATGTTTTACAAAAGAAAATGGCTTGAATTATAATTATAATCGGTTTGCTTAGTCTTAGAAACTAAGTGCCATGACGACACATGAGGTGGGATTTTAGGTGGTGACAAGTTCGAATCTTTATCTTGTGGCCTGAATTGGACAAGAATTAGTGCAATTGAGGCATATTCTATCGTAAATCAAAAGGTTACTAATTCCAATACTTTTGTACTTTGGCATGATCAATTGGGACATCCCGGATCAATTATGATGAGACGAATTATAGAGAACTCAAATGGACATCCATTAAAGAATTTAAAGATTCTTTTAAATAATGAATTTTCTTGCACTTCTTGTTATCAAGGCAAGTTAATTATTAGACTATCATCGACAAAGGTTGGGATTGAGTCCCCTGCGTTTTTGGAACATATACAAGGGGATATTTATGGACCTATTCACCCATCTACTGGGTCGTTTAGATATTTTATGTTCTTAATAGATGCATATTCTAGATGGTCTCATGTATGCCTATAGTCATCTCGCAACCTGGCATTTGCAAAATTAATGGCACAAATAATCCGATTACGGACACAATTTTTCGATAATCTAATTAAGTCTATTAGACTTGATAATGTCACTGAGTTTTCATCCCAAGCATTTAATGATTATTGCTTATCAATTGGGATAAAAGTAAAATAATCTGTAGCTCATATTCACACTCAAAATGGCCTTGCAAAATCTTTAATTAAACGTCTGCAATTGATAGCAAGACCATTACTCATGAAAACCAAGTTACCCACTTCAGTTTGGTGTCATGCCATTTTGCATGCAGCTATGCTTATTCGTCTCAGACCGACAAATTATCATAAATATTCCCCGTTACAATTAGTTTTGGGTCATCTAACAATTTTGGATATCGGTATATGTGCCTGTAGCACCGTCATATCGCACCAAGATGGATCCCCAAAGAAGGTTAGGAATATATATTGGGTTTGAATCGCCCTCCTTTATTCGCTACCTTGAAACATTAATGGGAGATTTGTTTATTGCTCGATTTGCAGATTGTCGATTCGATGTGGCATTTTCCCCAAAATTAGGGGGAGAAATTGATGAAACCAAACATGAAATTTTGTGAAAAAATACATCATTGTCTCATCTTGATCCTCGTGCCTCTATTAATATTGTGAAAAATACATCATTGTCTTATCTTGATCCACATGCATCTATTTATGAAAAAAAGGTGCAAAAGATTATCCATTTGTAGAAAATAGCAAATCAAATACTAGATGCATTTACGGATCTTAAAAGGATAACGAAATCACATATCCCTGCAGAGAATGTTCCAATATGTATTGATGTCCCTGTTGGACAATTTTCTAAGGTCATAGCTAATGAGTCAAAAGCACGCCTAAAATGTGGCAGACCATTGGATTCTAAAGATCGAAATCCTAGAAAAAAGAAAAATAAATGATCAAGATGACACTACGAAAGAGTCTCGCAAAGAAACCCATGATTTAATCAATCCTGAGATTCATGAGGATATAAAAGAGCGTGAAACTCAAGAAAATAAGGAACTATCAATAAATCCAATCTCTATTGAGATAAATTTGAATTAATTGAATATAGTGGTGGATTATATCTTTGCATACAATGTTGCATCTAGCATTATGCAAGATAATGAGGATCTTGAACCTTAATCTGTTGGAGAGTGTTGATAAAGACGTGATTGGCCAAAATGGCAAGAAGCAATCCAATCTGAGTTGGATTCACTTGCGAAACGTGAAGTTTTTGGGCCTGCAGTCCAAACACCTAATGATGTTAAGCCCGTTGGCTATAAATGGGTCTTTGTACGTAAAAGAAATAAGAAAAATGAGGTACAAAGATACAAGGCACGCCTTGTTTCAGAAGGATTTTCAAAAAGGCCTGCCGTCAATTATGAAGAGACGTATTCTCCTGTTATGGATACTATAACATTCCGTTATCTCATTAGTTTTGCTGTCCATGAAAAGCTTGACATATATTTAATGGATGTGGTTACAGCCTACCTTTACGGCTCACTTGATAATGAGATATACATGAAAATTTCCGAGGGATTTAAAATGCCTGACGCACATAATTCAAAGTCCAAGGAAATGATTTCAATCAAATTGCAAAGATCTTTGTATGGTCTAAAGCAATCAGTAAGAATGTGGTATAACCGCCTTAATGAATATTTATTAAAGGAAGGTTATATAAACCTCGGAGTTTCTTGTACTTGCCGTATATGTTGATGATATAAACCTTACTGGAACTCCTACAGAACTCCAAAAGGCAATTGATTATTTAAAGAAAAAATTCGAGATGAAAGATCTCGGAAAGGCAAAATTATGTCTCGGTTTGCAAATTGAACATTTTGCAAACGGAATTTTTGTTGATCAATCTGCCTATATAGAAAAGGTATTGAAACGGTTTTACATGGATGGAGCACATTCATTAAGTACTTCGATGGTTGTTCGATCACTTGATGTGAATAAGGACCCGTTCCGATCTCAAGAAAAGAATGAAGATCTTCTTAGTCCTGAAGTACCATATCTTAGTGCAATTGGTGCACTAATGTATCTTGCTAACACTACAAGGCCTAACATAACTTTTTCAGTTAATGTCTTAGCAAGATATAGCTCTCCTCATACAAGGAGATATTGGAATGGAATCAAATATATATTACGGTATCTAAAAGGGACTACCGATATGGGCTTATTTTATGGTAATGATTGCAATATCAGTCTTGTTGGTTATACCGATACTGGGTATTTATCTGACCCACACAAGGCTCGATCTCAAACATGCTTTGTGTTTATATGTGGAGACTCTGTCATATCTTGGTGATCGACTAAGCAATCAATCGTGGCTACTTCTTCTAATCATGCTGAGATAATTGCTATTCATGAAGCAAGTCGAGAATGTGTTTAGTTGTGATCTATAATACATCTTATTCGAGACAAATGTGGTTTGAAGTGTGACAAACTATCCATAATTTTGTATGAAGATAATGCAATATGCATAGCCCAATTGAACGGAGGATTCATAAAAAGAGATAGGACAAAGCACATTTCACCAAAGTTATTTTTTACACATGATATCCAAAAGAATGTTGATATCAATATGCAACAGATTCGTTCAATTGATAATATGGTTGATTTGTTCACCAAATCTCTACCGACGTCAACCTTCAAGAAACTAGTGTATAAAACTGGGATGCAAAGGCTCAAGGATGTGAACTGATGCTCTCATCAGGGGGAGTTAATGCGCGTTGTACTCTTTTTTTCTTACAAAATTTTGTTCCACTGGGTTTTCCTTGCAAGGTTTTTAATGAGGCAACCAAAAAGCATATTTCTAAATATGTGTACTCTTTTTCCTTCACTAGGATTTTTTTTCTAATAAGGTTTTAACGAGGCACATTATCTATGGACATCCAAGGGGGAGTGTTATAAGAAATATCAAATTATGGTGGATGTCCACTCTTCCTCATGATATTCATCTCAAATGCTTAATGACATATTCAATGACATATTTTCTTCACTTTTCATGCCTATATAAAAACCTTGTAATAGATAGGAAAATATACACAATTGAAGAAGAAATAAGAATCTCTTCTCTCTTTCTCTATATATCTCTTAGCTTGTTTTTCCTTGTTCCATATTGTTACTTTGAGTTATATTTTATAACAAAATTGATATATATATATATATATATATATATATATATATATATATATATATATTGAACAAATTGTGTAAATCAACCATAGCAAAATTTAAATTCCCTTTGCCTCTTTTTTTTCCCTTCCAAATTGTTCCACTTCCATCCAAAAATATCCCAAGTGAGTCCATTTTGGTAGTTTTTAAGAACCTAAGTGAGTCAAATTATTAATTAATACGAATAAGAAAGAAGAAAAATAATTGTCTCAAATGACGTATTACCAGAAAGTCATTAGCATTAACGCATAACACAGTAACATATCAGATTAATATGATATTTTTGGTTGTTTAATTAGCCTCGAGGTGTGTGGTTCTAATATGTTAGCTACCTTAATTAGTTAACTTATACCACATCAATACTTCTTTATTAATATTGATCAAATGGTAATATGGTCCAAACAAAGATTAATTGAACGATTTGAAAAGAGAGGAAAAAACAAAGATTAGACACTTATAATCAAAATAAAGATTCTCAAGGTCCCGAAGACTTGTGATTTCAACTTTCAAGTGTCATTATCTCATTAATACCCTATGATTTTTCAAAATCACCCGAACTTGGGTAGTTTAGGTCTATAAATCACAGTAACTTTTTATTAATCGTACGGCCACTAACAATTAGTGAGAAAATTCTAGAGCAGATTCAAACCTCTTTTAAATGGGAAAATGATATTGTATAGTCGCTCTCAAAATAATAGCCGAAAATATATATATTTCTTGTATATATATATATATATATATATACATTTTGTATGTTATATACAAAAATTATAAAAAAAATTATATATTTTTCCTCTACCAAATGTAAATAGTTTATGACGCAGGCTAAAAGCGAAAAAAGCCCCTTTTAAATCCCATTATTTGTAGGTTGGATAAAAATACGGATATTAGCATAATATATAAGTATTACCAAGAAAATGAATGCAAATGGTGCAGCGAAGTGCTAATCCTCCAAAAGCACAAGTGTCTAATTAGAGATATTATTTGTACGAGTTATACCATCTAATTACAATTTCTTTTTAAAAGCTGTATACTCTACGTTTCTTTATTTATTCAACTTTTCGAAATCATGAATGTTTAAAGTTGATAAAATTCTTGTAATTTTTAATGCGGACAAAGAAAATGCCTAACTTTGCGGATGAGTAAAGTGCAAGAGAAGAAAGAGTATTCGTTTGGCGCATGCTTATAATTAATTCTAGATATAGGACTTAGATAGTATATGCTTAATAAGGATAAGGCTAAATAGAGTAGTAGTATTATTGTACTTAAAACTTAAAAGGGATGAGTAATTAGTCCATCTAATTCACCTACCAAATCTTAGCTGTCTTTGGACCCAATACATTTTTGTTTCTTTCAAATTTTCTAAGAAAAATCCATCATATATTTGGTTGTGTTACTTTCCTCAATTGATGTTTAATTAATGAAAAAACTCAAAAGAAATACTCAAACAGAACCACAATCTTCTGTGCCTCCCACCCACCCCACCCACACACACAACACTCTCTAATAAGATGTGGAAATTTGAATTGTAAATCTCTAAACTTTGTGGATGGCATAAGAGAGCTTGTTTTATTTATTTCTAATTCTCTCTAAGTAATCTCAATAAAACCTAGTTAGACTATCTACACCATGGGATGAATTAAATTGGCATGCAACAAAAACCTCTCTTATCACCTTATTTTGCAGGAACTCTGAACTTCGAATGAAAGAGCCACTTGTTAAATAATCACTGATCTCATATATTTTTATTGTTCACATTTTTCAAGCAAGCATTGAGGCTCGAGAGCTAAAGTGTAGTTATAACTAAGTTTTTAAATCATAGGAGAATTAGAGATTTCTCTTATTACCCTTTTAGTATTAAATTAAGTGCCGTTTGAAAGAAAAGAGTTGTTCAAATTTCTCCAAACTCATCCCCTTTTCATAACAAATTCATCATTTTAGGTATTTACTTGTAAGGTTGAACAAGATGACATGACAGTTTGTTTAATATGTACAAAATTAAAGAACGAAAATTAGAGCAGACACTAACTCACATGTTAGGTAGATTATAGGTACATCACTCACATTTAAAGTCTTTAAAAGAACAAACTATGGAGTATTATACTACACAAAGCCCTCAAATTAGAATTATTTTTTTGGCTTGTCTCTTTCTATCTCTTTTTTTCTTTTTTTGAGGGGTGGGGGTGGGGGTGTCTCTTAAACTACTAACAATAAAATCCCAGTGTACAAGTAAAGAAAGCTTTCTTGGGGATCGGGGACCCATTTAATGATATAGGAGCTGGATCTTCCTACTATTTAATTTATTTATATTCATATAATTCAATATTCAAGACGACAAAGAGATGGTTAGGTTGTGTGGTGTGACCGGCTACTGCATGGATAATACGTTGCATGCATTAATCTGCTTTTTCTTCAAATTTAATACTTATAATGTTCAAATGTATTAAATATTAAAATCATTTTGTCTTATATTTCCCTTCATCCAGTATTTATAAGTGTATCCCCACAAACAAAAGTAGTAAGTACGATATTTTCGTAAAAATATTATCTTATGAGACTTCCTTCTCAACCAAATGAAACTATTATAAAAATAAAGGAATAATTAGAATACTGCATGATATTAATTAGCATCCATGTAGAGCGCGCAATTCCTTCATTCTTCTTCCTTTTTTTTTTCTGGGTTAATTGAAGTGTTGTACATGCACCAAATTAACTAGGTACACAAACGGGGGAATTAGGCCAAAATTACTGGGTACATGAACCCATAATTTTTTTGTCGAACTATGTATTTTATGTAGATATTTTTAGAATTAATTTAATATTATTTGCTGGTTCCCATGATCCGAAAGGGATCAATACTTACTTTTTATATTTTATTAGTGGCGCACATATATTCTAAAAATTCTAAATCCGCCTTTATAAGACGAAGAATTTTATTTAGAATGAATAGAGAAAATACTTCCATTTCTTGTAGATAGTTCATAAATACTGTAAGCACGTAATTTTTGACCCGCATAATTTTTAAAGTTAGTTTTAGTATTTTTAAAATATTTACTTGAGTTATGATAGATTTTTAATCCATTTTATTACCACTTTATTAGTTTAATTTTATTGTTTCAGTATTTTAAAATCAAAAATATATATACAAGAATAGTTTCATTTTAATATGAGTTTTGTTGTAGTTAAAGTTCATTAGTTTTTAGTAATGTTTTATTTTTGATCTTATCTTTGCAAAGAGAATTAAATTTTGGGGCTAACTTTCGTCTTGGCTTAATTCAAGAAGTCCAAATAGATGGCCCAAATCGGACCAGCCTTTTTGAGCCCAACACCATTTTAACCTCAGCAATCCACTTCCCTTCTTTTAATTCCCCGACCCGCCTCATCTCCCCTCTAAATCTTAGCCATCCCTCCCTCCCCATCTAATGGACAATATTATTTCCTCACCATCATATATAAATAAAATATTCATCAAACCCTAAACCTAATCTAATTTCCAAACCGGCCGCACCACCCACCCCACACCGCTGCCGCTGCCCAATCTCACTGGAAGTTTTATTTTTCGGCGCGAGTTTGTTTTCCCGTCACTCCTCTCCCCTCCCTCCACGTGGCCTGACACATAACAACCCCGAATATTCCCCATTCTCTCATCTATCTTGAGGTTTGTTGATTTCAGAGAAATTTTTTTTTTTTTTTTTGGATTTTTCGAATTTCTTGGGGAAGGGGAATAGAAGGTTCTAGGATCGAGTATTTAAGGGGGGAGCATTTTCGAGATGAGGATAAGGGGTAGATTTTCGGATAGATCTTCTGATTTTGTGGCTTCTTCTAGATTTTGAGCTTAAGTCAAATTTTCAAGAAAAATATAAAAAAGAAGATATATTCTGTTTTTTCTTTCCTTTAATTTCATCTTCTCAATTTTAGAATTTAGTTTCAAGAATGGATTCAAGTTGAAGTGGGTATTCGATTCGGAGTTTCCGTTCGAGATCGTTTCTTGGTTTGAGTTCGCGGTTCCTGCTTCATATGGTTGCTATATTTTCTTCGGGCCTTCATTTTGTTGAATCTGTTGCAGAAACTTTCTTAACATATTAAAAAAGAAGCACTTAACAGGTTCATCTCTACTCCTATAGTCTTTGTTTTAATCTTATTTATGTGAGTTAAGCCTCAGATGAGCCAATATAGGGCAAATTAATTAGCGATAGTTGGGGGGTTCGTTTAATTTTTTGGTTTGAATCACATTAGTTGTATTAATTTTCTTCTTAAGTCTCTTCTGTTGATTGGTCATAACAAGTTGAACGCATGTTTTTATGTCCCTTTTCTCATAATTACTATGCTTAATTTGTGTTAAATGTTCGATTAGTATTCTGAGAAACCGATAACATGTTAGCTTAATTGTCTTTCTTCAGTTTTTTTTAAACCCGAAAATGGGTATAAGCTTTGGATAATCTCCTAGATTTTTTTGAAGTAAGATGAAGTCATTGTATTCGCGCAAATTGATTCATCGTTGTTGGGATCCGTTAGTATGTATCTTATCATGTTCATAACATGTTCTTAGATTCTCCTTTCAATTTGAGTCAGTAGCATGTCTGCTAGTTCTCCCCGTGAATTTTGTTTTAGTTTCCTAATTGGAAGTAAGTTCATGAATTTTCTCTTTGAGTTATCCCATTTCTGTTTGAGTCCAAACTTAGCCAAGCATTTTTGAAGCTTATTTTGTCTCATATCTGAGTCTGTTTTGAAGTATTTAGGTCCAAGTTTTTCTTAATCTTTTATAATATTAAAATGGCATTCCTGTAGGCTGGGTCTGAGTGGTTTGTTTCATTTTTTCCTTGTATTATTAATTTCATCTTTTGCAAATTTCACTTAGTAACAACACATAGAAAAATGACACAGCGACATTTTAAGGATCTTCACGTCTTAAACGGCTCAAGTACTCCATAATTCATGGCCTCACAATAATCTCAAACTTAGGAAATTAGTTAACTCTTGAATATCGTAGTTTGCTTTAAGCGCGATTAATAAATCATCGTGGCTATGGGTACGGTTCCCGTGGCATGGTCACGATATGTAAATCCCAACTAGAGTGTGCGTTTCACGTGACTCGACCATAACTTAAAATAATAATAAAAATAAACATATCGTAAATTGCGGGTGCATTTCATGTGGCGCGGTTTGTAATGTGTATCAAAACGACAAGTGCACAACATCGTGACATGTTCCATAAATAATTCTATAAATAATTAAAAACGGTTAAAACATAAAAATGCACCATAGGCGTCAAATATGTATTAAATCAGATAATTAAGTCAATTATTAATAATTGAGCGACCGTACTAAAATCACAGAACTTAGTAGTGCCTCACACCTTCTCCCGGGTTAACAGAATTCCTTACCCGATCTTTTGGTTTTCGTAGACTTTAAATAGAGTCAAATTTCCTCGATTTGGGATTTAAAATAAACCGGTGACTTGGGACACCATAAATTATTTCAAGTGGCGACTCTGATCAAATAAATAATTCTATTTAGATTAATGTCACTTTAATTGGACAAACTCCATATCCCCTCGGGAAAAAGGAGATGTGACAGCTCTGGCGACTCTGCTGGGGAACGAACCCAGAATCTCTGGTTCAGGGTTTAGATCTGGGCTTAGAATAACTGCTATACTTGGCTACTTGTGATTGTCTGATATTACATGTTTGAGCCTAATGTGCTAAATGCCACTTTTTATCGCTTTGATATTATTTGGACTGTATATATACTGTTACGAAACCCTTCTTCTCTCTCAGTAGTCTAAATCTTCTGGGAAGTGCACGCTAGCGTGACTTCTTTTCTGTTAGTATCATACCCTATTTTAGAACGAGGATCGGATCAGTTACAAAGTCGGATGGCCTTTTGGTTACTGGTACGTTGCCCCCTCCCCCTTCGGCTCGAGTTGTCCGCTCGGGTAAGTCAGGTCTAGAACGATACACCCAGAATTTTAAACCTAGAATAATATAGCCTCATGCCGGATCCCTAGTAGGTACGTTTGTTTGCACCACGTGCATTTAACTTTGGGGACTCAACACAGGGGTTGGGTCTGTCTAGGACAGGTGTACCCAATTTAAAAGACCATTCTGATGCATTTTTACGTTCAACATGTGCATTTATCGGTTTCGGCTAGTATGTTGACCGGCTTCTAGAGTAAGGAAAGAAAATCAAGCAAAATCAAGAAGTGAGGTAGGATAGAGAAACATCCGATTCTAAAAATGCCAGTGTTCAAAATATCCCGAAACTCTGCTGAAATTTTTTTATAAAAAGAGAAAAGAAAAAAGAAGAGTCTTTCAAAAATAAGTCCTATTTTTTCGCACGTCAAAACTCACCGAATTACGCGGGTCTGATTCTTACCGGATGTGAGATACGTAGGCAAACCTCATCGGTTCCGGCCCCCATTTTTCAAAAATCCAAAAATATTTTCTTCCTAGAAGTCATTCATTAAAAAACAAATCAACCAAAATTTAAAAATATGTTTTTTCTTTCTTTTTTGGAAATCTATCTCCCAAAAATCCAAAAAAAAAAAAAAAATACCAAAAGCCAAAAAATATCTTTCTTTCTTATGTAGAAGTCCTTCTTTCGGAAAAAAAAAATTAAAAAAAAAACAAATCAAATTCCAAAAATATTTTCTTTCTTCTTTATAAGTTTTTCTTTCAGAAATTAAAAAAAATCAAATCAAAATCTAAGAAGAGTTAGTTTATTTACCTTATTTCTGATCTTCCCGAACTACGCATACCTGATTCTCGTCTTTCAGGGCGGGATACGTAGGCAACCTATATAGGGTCCAATCTTCCTAGTGAGTCTTAAGTTTTTGGCTTCGAGGGTCGTAGCCAAATCTTTCATGTCTAGCCACGTTTGGCCATATCGGTCATTTTTGCAAATAGGGATATTTTCGCTAAAGTGGCTTGTTAACCCATGTCTTAGAGTCCTAAGTCCACAATAAGATGTTCTCTCAGTTTAAGGTCCATTCTTGTTGAATTTGCATGATTAGCTATTTTTCGGCCACATAGGCCATTTCTGTAAAGTGGGATCATTTTTGCAAAGCAATTTTAGGGACCGCGATTCCTGAGAGTTTATGAGCCTTCGTGAGATGGTTTGGATCCACTTATCAGAGGTTGAACATGACAGACACCCTAGTACCATCCCGTTCAAGACTGTTGCCTTCAGAAGCTGTTTGAGGAGGCTTTTTATATTTTTGAGTCTGTTTTCATGTTTTCTTTTACTTTCTGGTCTTGTCCAGTAGTATTGAGTCTTGTAGGTGGTGTCAGACTCTGTCGTAGTCTAGCTGAGTCTGTCAAGTTTTTTTTTTGTCATCGTACTTCCCATTTTGTATTTGAAAAAAAAAAAAGTTATAAATGAAAAAATCCAAAAAGATTTTTGTTTTTAGTTTATTTTGTCAATTACTTTTCCAGATCTACACTTGATCTGATTCTCACCGGATGTGAGATACGTAGGCAACCTTCATCAGGTTCGATCTCCTTAGTTAAAAAAAAGGTTTTCCAAAATAAAGGTTGACTCGTGACAAGTTTGGAGTTGAACAAATACCATTCTAATTCTATTCAACCAAAAGCAATGTTGGCCAGAAATGACAACTCATATGCTTTCAAGATAATACTCATCTTCTTTCAATCCATCTTCACATCAAAAGATAATATAGACCATGTAACACTCGATACAAACTGTCACTTCCCTCCATGCCTTGACCCTTTTTGAACACTTAAAGGTCTTAATTAATTAAAAGGATTCATTGAGCTGATTCAAAATGGAGGATACCAATGCCCTTTGGCCTCAATTGCCAACAATAGCCTACGACCTTGTCCAAGGGATTCAAGAATAGTACAGATCTCAATCCTTTCTCGTGCCAAAGGGACTTGTTGTGGTTTTAATTTGGTCATTCTTTCAGATAGGCCGGTTCAACCAGGGATTTTGGATCGTGTTTTGCTTGTCTTGTTCAACCCCCGTGTCCATTTCACCTTTCTCTCTTAAATGAAATCTTTTACCCCTTCCCCATCGTTGTTGCATTTTCTCATTCTCATTCACTACAGTTCACCATTTTTTAGCCTAATTAATGTGACATGCGTCTTGACCAGTGGCAAGGTCTGGACATCAACACAAGCTTTCAGGTAATGAGTTATAATATAATGAAGTTCCAAGGGAAAAGATGATAATGAATTTCACATTCAGGAAGAAACAAGTTTTTGAGCTGATAATAAGCACCTCTAGGGCTCAATTGAAGAGAGAATTCGCAAGTGGAATCTGAAGTAATTTTGGTTCTATCCTCCATATGTATGTTAATCCTTCAGGATGTTCTAGGTGAAATCAGTGTGAAGCATGTCTTGAGTTGGTATTTTTAGAGTTGAAATGACGAAAGGCTATCTTTATGCTATACAAACACTAATATCATTTGTCAGCCCTTTAAGCCTTAATATATTTGTCTTTCATTGGCAACCCTCTTTTGGAATCAAATGCATGTCAAGGTTTAGAATCGTTCCCGTTTGAATGTTAATATCCAAGAAAAAAGAAGAAGAAAAGTTAGAACGAAAAAGAAAAGAAAAAAAATAAGAAAAGGAAAAAAGAAGGAAAAAGGAAAAAAAAAAAGATCCTCATACCATGTAGTTCTTTGAACTACGTTCGACCTGATTCTTGTTACCACAAGATACATAGGCAGCCTTACGGTTCGGTCGCACCAAATAAAATATTTCATAATCCCATTTTTTTTAGAAATCCCATCTCAAAAAGAAAAGAAAAAGAAAAAGAAAAAGAAGAAAAAAAGAAAAAAAACTCAAATTCTCTTGTTTCAAAAACTGGGACAAAGTTTTTAAAATGAATTCCAAAAGTTGTAAATAAAGTAACCCTGTTATTATAATTTTGAGCCTCTATGCGGTCCTTTCTTTTTCACCCTGTCCAAAAGCCTTCATTACGGTCCAAATAAAAGTCCTTATCAGATCGATTCCTGAAAATGCTAAGTCAAGCATGTTGTGAGTTTATCAAGATTTTTGTGAAAAATCGATACAATTGAAGGGGTAGTCAATTAGCCAAGCTAAGAATTGGAAGCGGCATTGAATGAGAGCAAAGAGACAAATAAGAGAGACTTGTTGGTGAAAACCTTTCGAGACACTACAAGTCGAAATGGTGAGATATGTATGCAACAAAATGTCTTTGATTAAAACATGCAATGTCTGCGGCACATTTGGAGGAGCAAAGTAGACCAACTCTTCAACATCAAGTAAGGATTTGACGAGTCAACAAGTTTGGAAAGATGGACAAATCAAGTTGTTGGTCTAAATGCATGTCACATTTCTTTGCCTTATTCTTCAATTTAGATAAGCTCTCCTTCTTCTCAGTGGAATCTCAGCATACACCACTTTCTTTGATTTTTACTTGTGTATTTATTCTTCTTCTTTTGCTCAAGACAAGCAAGAAAGAATTTTCAAATTTGCCACAAATAAGTCCCAAATTAGGAAGGGAGGTGATCAATTTGACAATCAATGAGAAGAGATGCTCAATTCGACAATCTAAGTGAAAGGGAAATAACTTGTTTGGCAATACAACTGAAACGAATGAATTAATTTTGGAAATTTAAGTGAAGTGGCGGGAACAAACGTGGTTGAATCCCATGGGCAAATCACTTTGGACCTTTTTTGAAACCAATGCAAATCAACCCTACAAGCCAATCAAACAACAATGATTAAAACTCAGCATACAAGTTTGTCATGAGTCAATCAATTTTTATTTTTTTATTTTTTATTATTTTTTTTTAAAATAAAAAGAAGAAAAAAAGAGGAAAAAATCATGTGGTTGTTTTAATTGAAGCATAAGCTGTTTGAGAATCTCATTATCCCCAGGTATTTTTGTCCTGACCCAATTTTTTCTCCGTTTAGGTATCGTGATTGCACCTAGTCTTAGGGACTAGGTAAGCCTAAAAATAATTAAAAAATATTATTTAAATAGAATCTCTTAAAATTTTCAAAATCGGTAGTACAAGTCATAAGCTCTACAGAGTGTTTGTTAGAAAACTTCTAAATACAACTGTCCAGAAATAATAATAAACAGTGCAAAATGAAAAGGTTGAAGGTGACTCCGAAGCCTGCGAATGCAGCAGCAGGTTTACCTCGAGTCTCCACAGCAACAGTCCACACAGCTAGCTAACGAACAAGTACCTGGATCTGCACAAAAATGTACAGAAGAGTAGCATGAGCACACCACAGCGGTGCCCAATAAGTATCAAGACTAACCTCGGTGTAGTAGTGACGAGGAACAGTCAAGACACCCACTGGTCTAATAAACTGAACAGATATAAGTACATGAACAACAGATGTATGATGTCACATAAAGACTATGAAATATGGCTCACAGTACAGTAATGGCAATAAGGAAAGAAACAATAAGTATCAGCGGAATATCATGAAAATGACACAGAAAGGTGAATGGAACACAACCTAAATCCGAAATCACAAATACAGCAAGGACAAGTAATAACTCAACAACTACAACCGCTTTTACATCAAGTTTTAGTCAACAACTCCACGAGGTACCGAACCTCGGACAAATCACAACTCACGGGTCTCAATACCTGAACTCTAACACTTAGCATCCTGTGCCCTCAAAATATCTCATAACCGCACTGACGACTCACGTGCCAATAGAGCCATTCTCACATAGAAGACAAGTAAACAAGGGTGAGTATCTATGCTCAACAATATCAAGAACACCTCTTATCCGATAAGAGTGCTTAACTGCGTGTATGTTTGTGCAAGTGTCCTACCATTGTCCATATCAACAATTAAGCATAAGGAAAAAGAACGGACAGCACGTAGAATATTTTCTCACAGCTTTCACAAGATAAAGCTCACACAGGTATGTATACCACTTCACAAATAACAACAACAAGAATGCCCCCAGGCCACAAATCATCACAAATCAATCCCTAACACAGCCCACCCTGTCTCGCCATATGTGCAATAATAACATAAATGCCCACCTTATCTCGCCACACGTGCATAATAATATTCCCACCCTGTCTCGCCACACGCGCAACCCATATATGTATGTGTGTGTGTATATATATATATATATATATATACACACACACATATCCCGCCTTGTCACGCCGCATGTGCAAATATCAATGGTAACAATAGCACGGCAGAAACCTCGTGCAACCCCATAATAACAACCGCACGGCAGAAACCTCGTACATCACAACAATAACAAGTACAATAGCAACAATGATAATAATACAAAGTACGACAAGTAAATCAACTCAAGAACTTGAATTCACAAAGAAACGGTAGAACCAATTAACAAGGAATAACCATAGTAAAGAATGCTAGGCGAAAAGAGAACATCTCAACAAAGGGAAAATTAATGTGTAGCAACGATCCCACAATATACACTTTGACAACAGGGAAGCTAACACGAATCAAATAATTCCAAATGAAATAAGTCGACTAAGATATAGGATATCTAAACTTCTTTTAAGGTTGAGGAAATTACGAAGGATATTCAACAATTCAATTAAGGATAAGCAGTTATGAAAAGATAGCTTGGCTATTAAAGAGTTAACAGTTTCAGTTAAGGCACGTATGAATCAAGTAACAATAACAGTGGATCATGAAGCAATTGATTCTAATTAAGCAGGTAGATGTGAATCTAGTAATTAAGATATATAATCATAACAAGAACAACTACATATTCAATGAATACAAGGACCTAAGAACCCTAAAAGTCCAACTTCCCACAAATAAGTTTGTGCACGCACTCGTCACCTCATGTACACGGACTACAATCAACATAAAAGACTCAAATTCTAAGGGGAAGTTCCCCACACAAGGTTAGGCAAGATACTTACCTCGAACCAAGCTCAAAACAATCGGTCACAATGCCTTTCCACGAATATCCGGCTCCGAATGGCCCAAATCTAGCCAAACACAATTGCATAACATGAATATAAATATAATAGACTGATCTAATCAATGAAATCAATATTTTAATAACAATTCCGAAATTCGCCCTAAAAAGCCAACCCGGGCCCTCGTCTCAGAATCGGGTAAAAGTCACAAAATATGAACACCCATTCACTCACGAGTCCAACCATATAAGAATTACCCAAATCCGACCACAAATCCCCTTTCAAAACGCAACATCTTTATTGAAGAAGTTTTTCCAATTTTTCCCAATTTCAACCCCAAAAATCCGAAACTAAATAGAGAAAACAACTATAGATTAATGGAAAACAACCAAAAACGAGTTAGGAATCATTATCCCAAAGCTTCCTCTGAAAATCCCTCGAAAAATCGCCAAATTCCGAGCTCTCAAGTCCAAAAACGAAGAATGAAACCAAACCCTCGAATTTTTCTTTTTCTGCCCAGGCATGACCGCACCTACGACATAATTAGCCGCATCTGCGCGACCGCAGATGCACACGTCCAAACCGCACCTGCACTTCCTCTCGCTTTTGCGCGCCAAAATCTGCTTTTGCGGAGCCGCTGATGCGCACAAATTCTCCGCACCTACGGAGACTGTCAAGTCCAGCTCTTCTCGCACCTGCGCCTCAATCTTTGCATCTGCGGGCATCGCAGATGCGGAATTTTCCTCGCACCTGCGACCCTTGGCACTCCTCCACTTTTTCTCTTCTGCGCTTGCCTCTCCGCACGTGCGCTCCCGCACCTGCGGTCTCTTCACTGCAGGTGCAAAAATACCAGAAGCCTGAAGACTTAGCAGTAACACAAATCAAACTTTTAATCCGTTAAGTACCCGAAACTCATACGAGGCCCCCGGGACCTCAACCAAACATACTAACCAATCCTAAAACACTATACGAACTTAGTCGAGCCCTCAAATCAGATCAACTAACGTTGAAACTACGCATCGCACCATGAATCGAACTTTAAATTTTCAAATTTTTCAACTTCTAAAACCCATGCCGAAACCTATCAAATCAAACCAGAATGACGTCAAATTTTGTAGGCAAGTCCCAAATAACATAACGGAGTTGTTCTAACTCTTGGAATCGCATTCCGACCCCGATACCAAAAAGTTCACTTCCGATCCAAATCTACAAAAGTTCTACATTCGCCATTTCAAGCCTAAATCAGCTACAGACCTCGGATTTATAGTCCGGACAAGCTCCTAAGTCCAAAATCACCCAACGGAGCTAATGGAACCGACGGAACTCCATTCTGGAGTCGTCTTCACATAGTTCCGACTACGGTAAAAATTCTAAGACTTAAGCTTTCATTTTAGGGACTAAGTGTCCCAAATCACTCTAAAATATCCGGTAACCGAATTCAACCATGCACGCAAGTCAATACACATAATATGAAGCTGCTCAGGGCCTTATGCCACCGGACGGGACTTAAATTCTCAAAACGACTGGCCGGGTCATTACATCATTCCCCTCTTAAACAAACGTTCGTCCTCGAACGTGCTAATAATTGCCTCGAAGTTTTCGAATTCACTAAAAGTACATATCCAACATACACCCGCGAGGGACCCTACGTCGCCCCAACCCGCCTAAGCCTGAGGACACCATTCCAACTGTAGTTTATCCTTTCTATCAACACCGATAATCCTTAGAGTCAACATTCTCACCTTCCATCTATCTTCAAAAGACCCGATTCTAAATCTATAACTGGTATCAGTCTCAACCAGCTGTAACAACTCATGCCTACATCCACAAGGTATGACCACACAACAAGACACACTACATATAGGCCCATAATAACATTTCTGATCACATTAGCTGTCCGAAATCAAAACCAGCACTGACAATTAGACCAGTAACCGTTAGCAACCCATTTCGAACCTTCACAACGCTGACAATGATGCTAGAAAATGAAGACCTCATAACTATACACCCGAATCAACAAGTCACAACTGACACCACCGGGCACACACCCCGCAAGCCAAAACTCAAGAAGCACATAACGAAATTGACTAAATATGTAAAGAGAAACACATAAGATAAATATCAAACAAGCCCGACAGGCACAACTCTCTAACAATACCCTACTACAAATCAATTCAAAAGGAAAAATCAAAGTACATGAACAATTCATAAGGATCTCATCCTGGTATCACCCTCCACCGCGACACATAGCCCGGCTCAAACATATCAAATCATATGGAGTCGCAAGGGTCTCGCCCTCAACTCTGAATCACAAGTCAAATACACATCATACAAATGGAAATCTTCCACTAACTCAATTCTGCCAATAAAATCTCAACACTTGCTAAATTCTCACCCTGGTAGAGTATCAAATCACAAATTATAACCAAATTTACTGAGGAATCTAAACAAACCTACCATAATGGACAATGTGAATTCACTTATAGTCTCGTAAATTTCAATAATTAATAGAAGTAAATGATAGACACGGCTATCACTCATAGAAACTCCCAACAGGGTAAACATCTAAACATAACACTAAGTCATGAACTCACCCATAAGTGGGACAACAAGTAGGGGAACTCGCCCCGATAAGCAGGACCAAATCAAAATACGAATGGTGCCCCTCTGTAACAAATCAAAAGCATACATGTATGACATCATCTGGCGCAGTGACCTCGAGCCTACTATATGAAACACATCAACGGGTCGGGCCTTCCCCTCTTGGGCGCCCTCTATTCGCCTGAATACTCCGCTGTGACAAACCTGTTTGGAGTCTAGGATAATCTCTCACCATGTGGCCAGTATCTCCACACTCGAAGCAACCTCTCTGCTGACGTGGTTGTGGGAACTGTGCGGTACGGGTACTCTAAGACCCATGAGCACCCGAAACACTGTGCGAAGCCTGAAGTACAAACTGAACTGGCTGACCCACAAAACCTCTACCATGTCGTACCCTGCCTCCAAAATAAGGACCAGTAGATCTCTCTGGTCTACAAGGCCTCCTCACCTCCCTGTCCTCTCTCTCCTGATCTCGCATGTACTCTCTCTCATGGACCCGCCTGTCCTCTTCCTCCTGATCCCACATGCCCTTTACACGGCGAGCGATCCCTACCACCTGCTGAAACGAAATATTTGACTCTAAATCCTGAGCCATGCTAAACCGAATATCATGCCTCAGTCCCTCAATGAATCTGCGGACACGCTCTCTAACTGTGGCGACCAAAGCAGGCGCATGCCTGGCCAAATCACTGAATCTTACGGCATACTCTAACACTGATATAGTGCCCTGGCGCAGCTGCTCAAACTCCGCGCGTCATGCATCTCGAAGGGACTGAGGGACAAACTCTCTCAGGAACATCTCTGAAAACTGAACCCATGTAAGTGAAGCTAACTCAGCTGGGCTACCCAACTCATATGCCCGCCACCACTGGTAAGCCGCTCCCCTAAGATGGAACGTAGTAAAAGCAATCCCGCTCATCTCCACAATACCTATAGTACGGAGAATGCGGTGACACTCTTCCAAAAAACCCTGTGCACTCTCTGAAGCTAAACCACTGAATGTCGGAAGGTCATATTTCTTGAACCTTGCAAGTTTAAGCTGCTCTTCCTCAGATGCTGCTGCCCTGACCACGAGCTGAACTGGAACCACAGGTTGTGTCACCACGACACTTGGAACCTGCCCAACATGAACTCTCTGCTCTAGGGTGTGGGCTGCGGGAGTCTGGGTTCCTCCCCCGGTCTGTGAAGTAGCTGGTGCAACCGGAATCAACCCCGCCTGAGCCAATGTACCAAACATACTCACGAACTGTGCTAAGGTCTCCTGAATTCTGGGGGTAATAACAAGCGCCTCCGGTACCTGCTCCCTAACTAGAACTACTGGCGGCTCCTCAGCTGCTGCTCTAGTAGTTGCTCTGGCTGCGACACTTACTCCTCGTTGGCCTCTGCCTCTGTCTCTAGCGAAACTTGCTCCAGGAGCAGCGTCGTCTATAACTGTAGCTCGTGTCCTCACCATATGTGAGAGAATGGAATAATAAAAGTTCAAACTCCGAGATCAATAAGCTCGCACGGTAGGAATGAAAGAAGTGAGATTGTTCTAATAGTTCTGTAGCCTCTCGAAGATAAGTACAGACGTCTCCGTACCGATCCGCAAGAATCTACCAAACTCGCTTATGACTCGTAGCACCTATGAACCTAGAGCTCTGATACCAACTTGTCATGACCCAATTTTCCCTCCGTTTGGGTATCGTGATGGCACCTAGTCTTAGGGAATAGGTAAGCCTAATAATAATTAAAATAATATTATTTAAATAGAATCTCTTAAAATTTCCGAAATCGGTAGTGCAAGTCATAAGCTCTACAGAGTGTTTGCTAGAAAACTTCTAAATACAACTTTCCAAAAATAAGAATAAACAGTGCAAAATAAAAAGGTTAAAGGTGACTCCGAAGCCTGCGAACGCAGCAGCAAGTTTACCTTGAGTCTCCACAGCAACAGTCCACACAGCTAGCTAATGAACAAGTACCTGGATCTGCACAAAAAGGTACAGAAGAGTAGCATGAGCACACCACAGCGGTGCCCAGTAAGTATCAAGACTAACCTCGGTGGAGTAGTGACGAGGAACAGTCAAGACACCCACTGGTCTAATAAACTGAACAGATATAAGTACATGAACAATAGAAGTATGATGTCACATAAAAACTATGCAATATGGCTCACAGTACAGTGATGGCAATAAGGAAGGAAACAACAAGTATCAGTGGAATATTATGAAAATGACACAGAAAGGTGAATGGATCACAACCTAAATCCGAAATCACAAATACAGCAAGGACAAGTAATAACTCAGCAACTACAACCGCTTTTACATCAAGTTTTAGTCAACAACTCCACGAGGTATCGAACCTCGGACAAATCACAACTCACGGGTCTCAATACCTGAACTCTAACACTTAGCATCTTGTGCCCTCATAACATCTCATAACCACACTAACGACTCACGTGCCAATAGAGCCATTCTCACATAGAAGACAAGTAAACAAGGGTGAGCATCTATGCTCAAAAATGTCAAGAACAGCTCTTATCCGATAAGAGTGCTTAACTACGTGTATGTTTGTGCAAGTGTCCTACCATAGTCCATATCAGCAAATAAGCTTAAGGAAAAAGAACAGACAACATGTAGAATATTTTCTCACAGCTTTCACAAGATAAAGCTCACACAGGTATGTATACCACTTCACAAATATCAACAACAAGAATGCCCCCAGGCCACAAATCAATCCCTGACACAACCCACCTTGTCTTGCCACGTGTGTAATAGTAACATAAATGCCGCCTTATCTCACCACACGTGCATAATAATGTTCCTACCTTGTCTCGCCACATGCGCAACCCATATATGTATATACATATCCCGCCTCGTCACGCAGCATGTGCAAATATCAATGATAACAATAGCACGACAGAAACCTCGTGCAACCCCATAATAACAACCGCATGGTAGAAACCTCGTGCATTATAACAATAACAAGTACAACAATGACAATAATACAAAGTACGACAAGTAAATCAACTCAAGAACTTGAATTCACAAAGAAACGGTAGAACCAATTCACAAGGAATAACCACAGTAAAGAATGCTAGGCGAAAAGAGAACAGCTAAACAAAGGGAAAATTAATGTGTAGGAACGATCCCACAATATACACTTCGACAACAGGGAAGTTAACACGAATCAAATAATGCCAAATAAAACAAGTCGACTAAGATATAGGATATCTAAACTTCTTTAAGGTTGAGGAAATTACGAAGGATATTCAACAATTCAATTAAGGATAAGCAGTTATGAAAAGATAGCTTGGCTATTAAAGAGTTAACAGTTTCAGTTAAGGCACGTATGAATCAAGTAACAATAACAGTGGATCATGAAGCAATTGATTCTAATTAAGCAGGTAGATGTGAATCTAGTAATTAAGATATATAATCATAACACGAACAACTGCATATTCAATGAATACAAGGACCTAAGAACCCTAAAAGGCCAACTTCCCACAAATAAGTTTGTGTACGCACTCGTCACCTCGTGTACACGGACTACAATCAACATAGAAGACTCAAATTCTAAGGGGAAGTCCCCCACACAAGGTTAGGCAAGATACTTACCTCGAACCAAGCTCAAACAATCGGTCACAATGCCTTTCCACGAATATCCGGCTCCGAATGGCCCAAATCTAGCCAAACACAATTGCATAACATGAATACAATAATAATAGACTTATCTAATCAATGAAATTAATATTTTAATAAAAATTCCGAAATTCGCCCTAAAAAGTTGACTCGGGCCCACGTCTCGGAATCGGGTAAAAATAATAAAATATGAACACACATTCACTCACGAGTCTAGCCATATAAGAATTACTCAAATCCGACCACAAATCCCCTTTCAAAATGCGAAAACTTTATTGAAGAAGTTCTTCCAATTTTTTCCAATTTCAACCCCAAAATCCGAAACTAAATGGAGAAAACAACTATAGATTAATAGAATACAATCAAAAATGAGTTAGGAATCATTACCCCCAAAGCTTCCTCTGAAAATCCCTCGAAAAATCACCAAATTCCGAGCTCTCAAGTCCAAAAACGAAGAATGAAACCAAACCCTCGAATTTCTCTTTTCTACCCAGGCGTGACCGCACCTGCGACATAATTAGCCGCATCTGCGCGACCGCAGGTGCGCACGTCCAAACCGCACCTGCACTTCCTCTCGTTTCTGCGCGCCAAAATCCGCTTCTACGGAGCCGCTGATGCGCACAAATTTTCCGCACCTGCGGAAACTGTCAAGTCCAGCTCTTCTCGCACCTGCGCCTCAATCTTCGCATCTGCGGGCATCGCAGATGCGGAATTTTCCTCGCACCTACGACCCCTGGCACTCCTCCACTTTTCTGCTTCTGCGCTTGCCTCTCCGCACGTGCGCTCCCGCACCTGCGGTCTCTTCACCGCTGGTGCAAAAATACCAGAACCCTGAAGACTTAGCAGTAACACAAATCAAACTTTTAATCTGTTAAGCACCCGAAACTCATCCGAGGCCCCCGGGTCCTCAACCAAACATACCAACCAATCCTAAAACACCATACGAACTTATTCGAGCCCTCAAATCACATCAACTAACGTTGAAACGCATCGTACCATGAATCGAACTTATAAATTTTCAAATCTTTCCTTTTCTAAAACCCGTGTCGAAACCTATCAAATCAACCCGTAATGACGTCAAATTTTGCAAGCAAGTCCCAAATAATATAACAGAGCTGTTCTAACTCTCGGAATCGCATTCCGACCCCGATACCAAAAAGTTCACTTCCGGTCCAAATCTCCAAAAATTCGACATTCGCCATTTCAAGCCTAAATTAGCTACAAACCTCGGATTTATAGTCCGGACACGCTCCTAAGTCCAAAATCACCCAACGGAGCTAATGGAACCAACGGAACTCAATTCCGGAGTTGTCTTTACATGGTTCCGACTAGGTCAAAATCCTAAAACTTAAGCTTCCTTTTTAGGGACTAAGTGTCCCAAATCACTCTGAAACATCCGGTAACCGAATTCAACCATGCACGCAAGTCAATACACATAATATGAAGCAGCTCAGGGCCTTATGCTGCCGGACGGGACTAAAATTCTCAAAACGACTGGCCGGGTCATTACAATTTTCTTAATTGAGAAAATCATTACCTTCTAGGCATTTTTCCTAGTTGAGAAGAACCATACCTCATAGGCATTCCCATAGTTGAGAAGAATCTTTAGCTTTCTTTAAGTTCAGGGGTCCCGCCTGGAAAATAGGGTCAGTTTTTATTCTAGTGAAGCTCAGTTTACAGTTTTCCTTAGGCTCAATTTCACATCTAGGAGACACACTTCCTAGTTTGAGGTATTCAATTTCTAGTAGATGCACTTCCTAGTTCAAGTTTCACCCCTAGGAGACGCACTTCCTAGTCTGGGTTTTTCAGGTGATTCTTTTAGGAGACGCACTTCCTAAATTGAGATTTCACTTTTAGGAGACGCACTTCCTAGTTTGGATCATTCAAGTGTCACCCCTAGGAGACGCACTTCCTAGTTTGGGTCATTCAGGTTTTATTTTTAGCAGACGCATTTGCTAGTCAAAATTTTCTTGGCTATACTCACAGGAGACGCACATCCTAGTCGAGTCTTTAGTTCTAATCTCATCATTGCATCCTTCATCGATAGCATAGGTGATTTACACTTTTGCTAACAACTTACAAATCTTCCTAGTGCAAACTGGGACTGAAAATTTTGTTTGTTTTGTTTGTTTTGATTGCAGGCACCCACCTGGAGAACGAGGGAAAATATCTCAGAAATCAGTTTTCAAAGTTCAAGTCATTGGCAGGCGCCCACCTGGAGAATGAGGGAATTCATTCAAATCTTAAGTCATTAGCAGGCGCCCACCTGGAGAACGAGAAAATTCATTTAAGTTCAAGTCAGGCAGCAGGCGCCCACCTGGAGAATGAGGGAATTTATTGCAAGTATTAAGCCAGTACCAGGCGCCCACCTGGAGAATGAGGGAATTTATTTCAAGTTTTAAGTCATCAAGCGCACACCTGGAGAACGAGAGAATTTATTTCAAGTTTTAAGTCATCAGGCACCCACCTGGAGAATGAGGGAATTTATTTCAAGTTTTAAGTCATCAGGTGCCCACCTATAGAACGAGGGAATTTATTTCAAGTTTTAAGTCATCAGGCGCCCACCTGGAGAACGAGGGAATTTATTTCAAGTTTTAAGTCATCAGGCGCCCACCTGGAGAATGAGGGAATTTATTTCAAGTTTTAAGTCATCAGGCGCCCACCTGGAAAACGTGGGAATCTATTTCAAGTTTTAAGTCATCAGGCCCCCACCTGGAGAACGAGGGAATTTATTTCAAGTTTTAAGTCATCACGCGCCCACCTGGAGAACGAGAGAATTTATTTCAAGTTTTAAGTCATCAGTTACCCACCTGGAGAACGAGGGAATTCATTTCAAGTTTTAAGTCATCAGGCGCCCACCTGGAGAATGAGGAAATTTATTTCAAGTTTTAAGTTATCAGGCGCCCACCTGGAGAACGAGGGAATTTATTTCAAGTTTTAAGTCATCAAGCGCCCATTTGGAGAATGAGAGGATTTATTTTAAGTTTTAAGTCATCAGGCGCCCACCTGAAAAACGAGGGAATATATTTCAAGTTTTAAGTCATCAGGCGCCCACCTGGAGAACGAGGGAATTTATTTCAAGTTTTAAATCATCAGGCGCCCACCTGGAGAACGATGGAATTTATTTCAAATTCAAGTCATCAGGCGCTCACTTGGAGAACGAGGGAATTTATTTCAAGTTTTAAGTCATCAGGCGCCCACCTGGAGAACGAGGGAATTCATTTCAAGTTTTAAGTCATCAGGCGCCCACCTGGAGAACGAAGGAATTCATTTCAAGTTTTAAGTCATCAGACGCCCACTTGGAAAACGAGAGAATCTATTTCAAGTTTTAAGTCATCAGGCGCCCACCTGGAGAACGAGGGAATTCATTTTAGTTTTAAGTCATCAGATGCCCACCTGGAAAATGAGGGAATTTATTTCAAGTTTTAAGTTATTGGCAGGCACCCACCTGGTGAATGAGGGAATTCATTTCAAGTTCAAGTCATTAGCAGGCGCCTACCTGGAGAATGAGGGAATTCATTTTAAGTTTCAAGGTATTAGCAGGCACCCACCTGGAGAATAAGGACATTTATTTCAAGTTCAAGGCATTGGCAGGCACCCACATTGAGAACGGGGGAATTCATTTCAAGTTTCAAGTCATTGGCAGGCGCCCACCTGGAGAATGAGGGAATATTTAAAATTCAAGTCATTGGCAGGCGCCCACCTGGAGAATGAGGGAATTTATTTCAAGTTCAAGGCATTAGCAGGCGCCCACCGGGAGAATGAGAAAATTCATTTCAAGTTCAAGGCATTAGCAGGCACCCACCTGGAGAATGAGAGAATTCATTTTAAGTTTCAAGTTATTAGCACGCGCCCACCTGGAGAGCGAGGAAAGTCATTTCAGAATTCACTTAGAGTTCGAGTCAGGAGCATCAGGAGCCCGCCTGAAGAACGGGGTCAACTTTTAATTTTTAAGTTCAAGTTAGAGAGGCATTAGGAGCCCGCCTGAAGAATAGGGTTAATCTCCAGTTTTTTTCAATTCAAATCTGAAGTAGCACGAGCCGCCTGAAGAACAAGGTTTGCAAGCTCAAGTCTACCGCAAGTTCAAGTTTATTTCAAGTACAAGCAGCAGGGTGCCCGCCTGAAGAATAGGGTAAACTTTCAGTTTTCTTCAAATTCAAGTCAGCAAGATGCCTACCTTAAGAATGGGGTGAATTTTCAGTTTCATGTTGAAGGATCAAGTGGAGATTCAAGGAAGATTCAAGACAAGAAGTAGATAGGATCTTGTATTTTATTTATTTTTTTGCTATAATTTTTGCTTTCAATTTATGATGTAATGGCAGGGACCGCGGACCGGAGCCTTGAACGGTACCTCACTCGACTCTCTCATCCTCTCCACACACTCCATCACTTCATTCACTTCTGAACTACACGTGGCCTGATTCCTTTATAGCCAGGGATATGTAGGCAGCTCAGATACTAGGGCTCGGTCACAATCTTTTGTCCATCTTTATTTCGTTTTAAATAAGTGTCGGGTCATAAATCAATTACGTTGCTTATTGTTCTTTGCTCCGAAAACTGTTCGTGTTTCCAAGCAAAGAGGGGCAGCTGTAAGCACGTAATTTTTTACCCGCATAATTTTTAAAGTTAGTTTTAGTATTTTTAAAATATTTACTTGAGTTATGATATATTTTTAATCCATTTTATTACCACTTTATTAGTTTAATTTTATTATTTCAGTATTTAAAAATCAAAAATATATATACAAGAATAGTTTCATTTTAATATGAGTTTTGTTGTAGTTAAAGTTCATTAGTTTTTAGTAGTATTTTGTTTTTGATCTTATCTTTGCAAAGAGAATTAAATTTTGGGGCTAACTTTCGTCTTGGCTTAATTCAAGAAGTCCAAATAGATGGCCCAAATCTAACCAGCCTCTCTGAGACCAATACCATTTTAACCTCAGCAATCCACTTCCCCTCTTTTAATTCCCCGACCCGCCTCATCTCCCCTCTAAATCTTAGCCATCCCTCCCCCCCATCTAATGGCCAATATTATTTCCTCACCATCATATATAAACAAAATATTCATCAAACCCTAAAACCTAATCTAATTTCCAAATCGGCCGCACCACCCACCCCACACCGCTACCGCAGCCCAATCTCATTGGAAGTTTTCTTTTTCGACGCGAGTTTGTTTCCCCGTCACTCCTCTCTCTTCCCTCCATGTGGCCTGATACATAACAACCCCGAATATTCTCCATTCTCTCTTCTCACGTGGTTTATCTCTCTTTAACAAATGAATGAGGGATGGGAGCCGTGGGATTAATAAGTGTTTAATCCTCTTCATCCATTTATCTTGAGGTTTGTTGATTTCAATGAGATTTTTTTATTTTTTTTTGGATTTTTTGAATTTCTTGGGGAAGGGGAATAGAAGGTTCTAGGATCGAGTATTTAAGGGGGAAGCATTTTCGAGACGGGGAGAAGGGGGAGATTTTCGGATAGATCTTCTGATTTTGTGGCTTCTTCTAGATTTTGAGCTTAAGTCAAAATTTCAAGAAAAATATAAAAAAGAAGATATATTCTGTTTTTTCTTTCCTTTACTTTCATCTTCTCAATTTCAGAATTTAGTTTCAAGAATGGATTCAAGTTGAAGTGGGTATTCGATTCGGAGTTTCCGTTCGAGATCGTTTCTCGGTTTGAGTTCGCGGTTCCTGCTTCATATGGTTGCTATATTTTCTTCGGGCCTTCATTTTGTTAAATCTGTTGCAAAAACTTTCTTTACATATTAAAAGAGAAGCACTTAACAGGTTCATCTCTACTCCTATAGTCTTTGTTTTAATCTTATTTATGTGAGTTAAGCCTCAGATGAGCCAATATAGAGCAAATTAATTAGCGATAGTTGGGGGATTCGTTTAATTTTTTGGTTTGAATCACATTAGTTGTATTAATTTTCTTCTTAAGTCTCTTCTGTTGATTGGTCATAACAAGTTGAACGCATCTTTTTATGTCCATTTTCTCATAACTACTATACTTAATTTGTGTTAAATGTTCGGTTAGTATTCTGAGGAACCGATAACATGTTAGCTTAATTGTCTTTCTTCAGTTTTTTTTAAACTCTAAAATGGGTATAAGCTTTGGATAATCTCCTCATTTTTTGTTGTAAGATGAAGTCATTGTATTCGCGCAAATTGATTCATCGTTGTTGGGATCTGTTAGCATGTATCATATCATGTTCATATCATGTTCTTAGATTCTCCTTTCAATTTGAGTCAGTAGCATGTCTGCTAGTTCTCCCCGTGAATTTTGTTTTAATTTCCTAATTGGAAGTAAGTTCATGAATTTTCTCTTTGAGTTATCCCATTTCTGCTTGAGTCCAAATTTAGCCAAACATTTTTTAAGCTTATTTTGTCTCATATCTGAGTCTGTTTTGAAGTATTTAGGTCCAAGTTTTTCTTAATCTTTTATAATATTAAAATGGCGTTCTTGGAGGCTGGGTCTGAGTGGTTTATTTCATTTTCCCCTTGTATTATTAATTTCATCTTTTGCAAATCTCACTTAGTAACAACACATAGAAAAATGACACTGCGACATTTTAAGGATCTTCACGTCTTAAACGGCTCAAGTACTCCATAATTCATGGCCTCACAACAATCTCAAACTTAGAAAATTAGTTAACTCTTGAACATCGTAGTTTGCTTTAAGCGCGATTAATAAATCATCGTGGCTATGGGTACGGTTCCCGTGGCATGGTCACGATACGTAAATCCCAACTCGAGTGTGTGTTTTACGTGACTCGACCATAACTTAAAATAATAATAAAAATAAACATGTCGTAAATCGCGGGTGCATTTTATGTGGCGCGGTTTGCAATGTGTATCAAAATGACAAGTGTACAACATCGTGACTTATTCGAGAAATAATTCCATAAATAATTAAAAGCGGTTAAAACGTAAAAATGCACTATATGCGTCAAATATATATTAAATCAAATAATTAAGCCAATTATTAATAATTGAGCGACCGTGCTAAAACCACGGAACTCAGGAGTGCCTCACTCCCTCTCCCGGGTTAACAGAATTCCTTACCTGGTCTTCTGGTTTTCGCAGACTTTAAATATAGTCAAATTTCCTCGATTTGGGATTTAAAATAAACCGATGACTTGAGACAACACAAATTATTTCAAATGGCGACTCTGATCAAATAAATAATCTCGTTTCGATTAATGTCATTTTAATTGAAAAAATTTCATATCCCCTCAAAAAAAAAAAAAAAAAAAGGAGGTGCCACAAATATTAGGTTGTGATGGTTCTCTCTTTTTTGTCCTTTTTTCCTATTTCTCAAACCTTGAAACTTGAAGTGCTAACTAGAAAATTGTCGTCCCAAGCCTACCACATAGATGAATCATGTGCGCTAACAGTTTGATTGATTAAAAAGTACATCTCTGTCAACATCATTTCTAGAATTTAAATACTACTACTATATATATATATATATATATATATATATATATATATATATATATATATACACCCATATAATTCTCGGGACATGCGTGAATTTCTTAAAACCCCACGGGACCACAACCCATGTTACTCAATTATTACAAATTTGAAGGAAAAAATAAAATTGTTAATGATATAAGTAGTATTTAGTGATCCAGCATCAGTTACTGTCTGAGGCGGAGCAAAAATCAGAAGATTATATGGGTTTAGAATTTTAGGCTTTTTTTCGTTATTAAATTTTAAATTAATAATTTATATATATATTAAATAATTTTTAAGATAAAATATAAGGTTTGAACCAATAATGTTGGGTTTTGCCGATACGCGTTTCCTACACCGTAACTTCGCCCCCGATTGCCGAACTTTAATCTATATGAACATAGAATTTATCTAACAGCTAATATTTTCGACCCCCAGGCTGACCATATTATTACTATTTACTAACTTAGATGTAGCTAGAATATTTACAACTCCATAATCTGTGATAATTTTACAATTCGCTTCACAAAATAAGATTCTTTCCCTGTCACTGGAACCAACCCACTGCTTCAGTCTCCTTCTGGCCCGATACATATGGATTGGGTTATGACTTAAAAAAGGGATCTTTTAACAAATAGTCGTTCATATTCATTATTTACTTTTTTTAGTCATATACATAATTTATATATTAATTATATATAATTATATATATATAATACATAAATTATGCATATATTATACATTCACCGGCTATTTTTAGTTTAAGAAGTTGGATGGGCGGCTATTTAGGTTAATTCTTCCTTAAAATAAAAATAATGTTGAAAGCCCAATATGTTTATAGTTATGACTTCTCAGTTCTCACCATACGGAGAAAGCCCAGCATAGGCATTGTCGTTTAGTGTAGAAATGATACCAGGTAGCCACTTTACAGGGCTGTATTTAGGAATTAGCCAAGGCGTCCTGGATTTTAATTTTTCACTTCAGATTTTCAGGACAAAAATATTCTAAATTGTCATGAAGTTAAGATTTTTAGTTTAAAATTTCAGGACAAAATAAGTACTGGCTAATCTTTAAATAGCATCCCTGACAATAGCTATATATGCACTTGTCCCTCGTTTAGTAGAGTAGAAGCCTTATCAAATTGGGCGAGTTACACGTTTGGCAAGTCAACAAAAGATAATTATACTCACTAGTCAATATATATATATATATATATATATATATATATGAAAGCTTAGTGCACCGGGATGCCCCGATTACTCCATTTTGTTCACTTGGTGACTCGTTGGAGATGAGGGTGCTTAGCGTTTGAGCACCCCTTTCTTGGTTGATATGCTGGCTTTCCTAAAGTGCATCCATTTCTGTCCATCTTGGTTCAACGACCTAAAAAGGAAAAAATACCTAGCCTAGCTATAACACTTTATAAACTTGAGTCATTTTATATATGCAATAAATAGAATATGTATCGTAATTATTTCATCTGTTACAAAATAATATATATATATATGACTATCTCATGGTTCGACCTTCCAAAAAAAATACAGTGTATACTTTCTTCACTTTCCTTTCTTTCCAACCAAGTCAAACAAAACAACTATGTTCGACGATGTACGCAATCGATCTTTTTGGAGATTTTATCTTTAAAAAGAATGGGCTGTGCCTGTGCCTGTGCCTAATGAAATTAAAATAAATAAATAACTTTAAGCCAGAAAGTCGGTTGACAGAAAAGCTAGTTCCATTTTGTGTTGGCGACGTGTGCATAAAATTCCAAACATTACAACTCAGACACAGCTAAGTAGCTTTCTTTTAATCCTAGGTTTCCTCTTTTATTTTTTATTTTTATTTTTTAATTTCTTTGGCTCTATGTTTTGCTTTCCTTCAACTTAAACTAAGTACTAACTTAAATAATAAACCCAGTCCTATAAAAATTACATAATGTGAAAACCACCTTGTAATTTAAGCCAATCACACGTGTAAATTGTGATATCATACGACAAATAATGAAATCTTGTAAAATCAAAATTTATTCTATGCAACATATCAGTTACAAAAACATTCTAAGGAAGGTCGAGGTAGTTTTGTCTATTAGTGATTTTGTTTTGAATCATCTTGTCTGATAGCGATTGAATGGAGTCATTAAAATTTTGACTGTATTAGTTTGGATAGAGAAAAGCAAACGAGAAAGAAAATGAGTCAGCTGGATTTATGAAATTCTGCATAAGATGCTTAGTATCATTACACTCACAATTTATGACAATAACATCAAATATGATATACGTACCCTATATAATAATCATAGAGTTCATGCAAAATATATAGAGTACATCTACGTAGGGTGGAGCTAGCCCATTGAGTACGGGTTCGGCCGATTCAGTCGCTTTGATCCAATCCATGTATTTGTCTTAAAAAATCTATTGAATATGTATAAATTATTAATTTAGAACCCCGAACCCATAAGCTTCAAATCTTGGCTCCGCCTCGCATCTACACCGGCAGCAAAGAATACACCCTTCTTCAAAGGGTGTCACTCATCATCTAACACAGTTTTGCCGAAAATATTCACTAAATAATCTTTTAAAGAAAATAACATTTACATATATATCAAATTAACATTTAATTTACAAATAAATATCAATATGACCAATACAGTATAAGGAGACAAATTGCCTCTCACTAATCCGATATGGGACTTTAACACGTAAGAACCCATAAATTCAATGGTAAGTTACATATTTTGATCGATCAGCAAAAAATAATCATACTTGCTAGTTAGATATACTAAAAAATATGTATAAAATATGTACGTTATATATTAATATATCAAAAATTGTTATAAAAAAAATCAAATTATGGCGGATGTCTACTCTTCCTCCATGATATTCTCAAATGCTTAATGACATATTCAATGACATATTTATATGCTTAATGACATATTCAATGACATATTTTTATTCATTTTTCATGCCTATATAAAGGCCTTGTAATAGATAGGAAAAAAAAACACAACCGAAGAAGAAATAAGAATCTCTCTTCCTCTCTTTCTCTCTATATCTCTTAGCTTGTTTTTTCTTGTTCGATATTGTTACTTTGAATTATATTTCATAATACGTTATCAGCACGATTGTCACCTTCATTTTCATAATCACATCCTAGTTGTGTCTGATTCTCCTTCAGATATATCAGTATATATATTCTTTTGGTTTATGATAATATATATGCACCAGTATGCTGTTTATTAACAAATTCATATACTGTTAAGCATTTATTTTAGTTGATCATGTTACTAAAGTTCTCTTACCTTACTTATTGTTAAAGAAAATATAAGATATAGATCTTAAGTGTGTTAAACTAACAAAAATAATTTAATAAATATGTGTGGACTTGCGTTGAGCAAAACTCATCTTCATGACATTTTATAAAAATAGAATGGTGATAACCAAGGTGACAAAGTAATAATTGTATATACTAGTTTAAATTACTTTACAATTGGTGGAAAGTAATATTTGAATACATTCACTCTTATCACCGTATATGGTTATTCCTCAAATCCTTGTTTATAATAAATTGCTTTTCTTTTACCATACTGAATATATCTCTTTGTATTTATTCATATAGTCCATAATTCTTGTTTATTCGATATATATATATTATGTTACTTACACCTTCTTCTTTTTTAACACTACATGTTTGAAGTGATCAACTTCTTAATTAGTTGTCTGATTTTTTTTTACAAGTATATTTTTATTGAATCATTCTTTCTAACCCATTTACTTTTGTGATTAGTTTCAATATGTCAAACTTGTCGAAGCTTGAATTCGTGGCACTAGACATTACCGGGAAGAATTTTTTATCGTGGGTCCTTGATGCTGAAATTCACCTTGACGCTAAAAGTCTTGGGAATACTATTATACAAGGAAATGAAGCATCAAATCAAGATAAAGCGAAGGCCATGATTTTCCTTCGTCATCATCTACATGAAGGGTTAAAAACTGAATATTTAACCGTAAAAGATCCACTTGAATTATGGATTAATTTGAAGGATCGTTATGACTACCTAAAATTTACGGTATTACCGAAAACTCGGTATGAGTGGATACATTTAAGGTTGCAATACTTTAAAACCGTATGTGAGTATAATTCTGCTATCTTTAAAGTAAGTTCTCTATTAAAATTATGTGGAGACACTATCACATATGAGGACTTATTAGAAAAAATATTTTCTACTTTTCACACTTTAAATGTGGTTCTACAACACCAATACTGTGAAAAGGGTTTTAAGAAATATTATGAGTTAATCACATGCCTACTTGTGCAGAGCAGAATAATACTCTATCAATAAAAAATCATGAAGCTCGTCCCACTAGGTCAATATCATTCCCGGAAGTGAATGCTGTAACATCATATGATAAGTCTGAAAGAAAACAAAATAATTACCGTGGTCGTGGACATGGTCATAGACATGGACGTGGCAGGGGACAAAACAATTATCGTTATTATGGTGGAAATAAACAGAAGAACAATAAGGGTTCTCAAATTAATCCTTTAAAAGGTAAAATTAGTATGTGCCACCGATGTGGTATGAAAGGTCATTGGGCATGCATTTGTCGAACGCCAGATCATTTTGTCAAACTTTATCAAGCCACCCTTAGAAAGAAAGAAAATAATGTGGAGGCACAATTGACCTTTCAAAATAATGATGATGAAGCAGGTCCCTCAAACAAATACGATTCTAAGGCACATCTTGCATATAAAGATGATTTTGGAGGCCTAACAAATATTACTCATTTAGAAGCTGGAGACTTCTTTGAGGATATTGACTGAAGAACTAATCATCTTACTGGGGAATGAAGCTATAATAAAAGTTGTCTTTTTTTTTGGTTTGCAACTAGTTTATTTTTTCTTAAGTGTATTTTTCCAATGCATCATGTGTTGCTAGTTTCTACATTCCTAATGTATTTCTTAATATATTTTTTTTATTTGTCTTTCATATTTCTTATAATGTACTTTTTGATTTTTTTTTATGAAGAATATAAAAAAATTTCAGTCTTTAGTTGGACTCAAGATTAATAAAGATGATATATGTCTTCTGGATAGTGCTACAACACACACTATTTTAAGAGATAAGAGATGTTTTTCTTATTTGGTAATGAAAGAAGCCAATGTTAATACAATATCCGATAGTACAAGATTAATTGAAGGTTCTGGAAGAGCCAATTTGTTACTACCAGGAGGAACAAATTTGGCTATTGATGAAACACTATATTGTAGTAAATCTCAAAGAAACTTATTAAGTTTTAAAGATATTCGCCAAAATAGCTACCATATTGAGACTACAAATGATGAAAAGATTGAATATCTTTATATTACTACAATAATGTCTAGTAAGAAATATGTGCTTGAAATGTTACATGCTCTTTCCTCTGGCTTATACTACACAAGTATTAGCAGGATTGAAACGCATGACATAGTAAATGAAAAGTATACTAATCAAGATAATTTTATTATTTGGCATGATCGGTTGGGTCATCCTGATTCTACTATGATGCGTAAAATAATTGAGAATTCACATGGACATTCAATGAAGAACCAAAAGATTCTTCAATTTAAGGAATTCTCTTGTGATGCATGTTCTCAAGGCAAATTAATTATTAGACCATTAGCTATTAAAGTTAGGATGGAATCTCCTATATTTTTGGAACGTATACAGGGTGATATATGTGGGCCCATTCACCATCCATGTGGACCATTCAGATATTATATGGTTTTGTTAGATGCATCTACAAGATGGTCACATGTGTGCTTACTATCAACTCGCAATATGGCATTTGCGAGATTGTTAGCTCAAATAATAAAGCTAAGAGCATAATTTCGAGATTATGAAATTAAGACAATTCGTCTTGATAATGCTGGTGAGTTTATATCCCAAGCCTTTAATGATTATTATATATCAACTGGGATAACAATTGAGCATCCAATTGCTCATGTTCATACGCAAAATGGTCTAGAGGAATCATTGATCAAACACCTCCAATTAATTGCTAGACCGATGCTTATGAGAACAAAACTTCTCATTTCAGTATGGGGTCATGCTATTTTACATGCAACATCACTTGTGTGGATAAAGCCCTCAAGTTATCATAATGTCTCCCTATTGCAATTGACTTTTGGTCAGGAGCCAAATATTTTCCATCTTAGATTCTTTGGTTGTGCGATATATATTCCAATTTCTCCACCACAACATACAAAAATGGGTCCCCAAAGAAGGTTTGGGGTATATGTTGGGTATGAATCTCCTTCTATTATAAAATATTTGGAGCCTATGACTGGAGATTTATTTACGGTAAGATTTTCTGATTGTCATTTTGATGAATCAGTATACTCAACATTAGGGGGAGAAAATAAGCAGTTGAGAAAGGAGATAGATTGGAATGTATTATCACTTTCTCATTTAGATTCTCGAACAAATCAATTTGAACAAGAGGTTCAAAAGATAATTCATTTGCAAAATATTGCAAATCAACTGCCAGATGCATTCACTGACCTACCAAAGGTGACTATGTCACATATTCCAACTACTAATGCTCCAATTTGAGTGGATATCCCGGTAGGACAATCCGTTAAAGAAAATGAGTTTCACCATGCTTGAAACGTGGTAGACCAATCAGTTCTAAAGATAAAAATTCTCGAAAAAAGAAAATGAGTAAATGATCCAAGTGATTATAATACAGAGGTAGAGACTCAAGAATAGCAGAGAGACATAACAAATGATAAAACCTCAAGGGATGTTCAGGTACCTGAAAATGATGAGAATGGAGTGATCTCAATAAGTTATGTCTCAACGGGAAAAAAATAAAATAAAAATAATATTGTTATCGATAACGTTTTTGCTTATAATTTCGCTGTTGAAATAATGCAACAAGATAAGGATCTTGAACCAAAATCTGTTAATGAATGTAGACAGAGAAATGATTGGTTAAAATGGGAAGACGTTATCCACGCAGAATTAACTTCACTTGCGAAACGTGAAGTTTTTGGGTTTGTAGTCCAAATACCAAATGGTGTTAAGCCTGTTGGCTATAAATGGGGTTTTGTACGTAAAAGAAATGGGAAAAATGAGGTATAAAGATATAAGGCACGCCTTGTCGCACAAGGATTTTCACAAAGGCCTGGTATCGATTATGAAGAGACGTATTCTCCTGTTATGGATGCTATAACGTTCTGTTATCTCATTAGTTTTGCTGTCCATGAAAAGATTAACATGCATTTATTGGATGTGGTTACAGCCTACCTTTACGGCTCACTTGATAATGAGATATACATGAAAATTCTCCAGAGATTTAAAATGCCTGACGCACATAATTTGCGTAAAATATTTTCAATCAAATTGCAAAGATCTTTGTATGGTCTAAAGCAATCAGGTAGAATGTGGTATAACCGCCTTAATGATTATTTATTAAAGGAAGGTTATATAAATGATATCATTTGTCCATGTATTTTTATAAAGAAAATAACATCGGAGTTGTAACGATCCGATCGGTCGTTTTGAGAGTTATAGCCCCGATCCCTATTTAACTGCTTCTTCCATAATTATTTCTGCAATTGTGACTTGTCGGGAGGTTTCGTTTTGGTTTTTGGAGTGATTTGGGATACTTAGTCCCTAAACAAAAGTTTAAGTCTTAGGATTTTGACCGTAGTCGGAACTGTATGAAGACGACTCCAGAATAGAGTTTTGTCGGTTCTGTTAGCTCTATTGTGTGATTTTGGACTTAGGAGCGTATCCGGATTGTGTTTTGGAGGTTTGTAGCTTATTTAGGCTTGAAATGGCAAAAGTCAAATTTTTGGAGATTTGGACCGGTAGTGAAAATTTTGATATCATGGTCGGATTCCTATTTCGGAAGTTGGAGTAGGTCCGTAATGTTGAATATGACTTGTGCACAAAATTTGAGGTCATTTGGACGTGCTTTGATAGGTTTCGGCATCGGTTGTAGGGATTTGAAGTTTCAAGTTCGTTAAGTTTGAATTGGAGGGCGATTCGTGATTTTTAGCATTAGTTGATGTGATTTGAGGGCTCGATTAAATTCGTATGGTGTTTTAGGACTGGTTGGTATATTTGGATGAGGTCCCGGGGGCCTCTGTGTGTTTCGGATGCTTAATGGATTGAATTTGGACTTAGGCTACTTGCTGAAGATTTTCTGGTTTCTGGTGTTTTCGCACCTGCGGAGGGGAGACTGCATGTGCGGGATCGCACGTGCCGAAAGGCAAGCGCAGAAGCGGAAAGGTGGAGGAGTGTCAGGGGTCACAGTTGCGAGGTGAATTCCGCATCTGTGATGCCCGCAGATGCGATAGGGTCCTCGCAGGTGCGCAAGGTCCGTAGAAGCAGGAGGGATTCCCGCAGGCTCGCAGGTGCGGCCTTTTCATCGCATGGGCGGAGGCAGAGGGGGTAAGTGATTTGCACATATGTGCACTTTTCCCGCACAAGCGCACCCGCAGGTACGAGCCCAGGTTCCGCAAGTGCGGAAATACCTAGGCAGTGGTTAAAACCGAAGAGCTTCGCGGTTTTTTTTTTGTCATTTTGGACTTTGCAAACTCGGTTTAGGGCAATTTTTGAAAGCATTTTCTAGAGATTTCCTTGAGGTAAGTCCCTTGTACTTATTTTGACCAATAATCTTACTTCCCCATATATTTTCTCACCTAGTTAGTGTGTATTTAAGGTGAAAATTGGGAATTGGAGGCTAGGGATTTGGAAGTTTGATTTGTGGATTTGGAGAATCATTTGGTGTTGGATTTTAGGAAATTTGATACGGTTAAACTCGTGAGTGAACGGGATTTCGTATTTTATGACTTTTATCCCATTCCGAGATGTGGGCCCCACGGGCAATTTTTGAGTTAAATTCAGAATTTTCGTTAAAGTATTGATTTCACAAATTAGATGAGTCTATTATGGTTGTATTTATGATATGTAATTGCTTTTGGCTAGATTTGGTCCATTCAGAGCCGGATATTCATGAAAAAAATATTCTTACGGATTGATTTAGCCCAAGTGGCTTGCCTAACCTTGTGTGGGGGAACTCCCCATAAGATTTTGTACTAATTTTTATATATGAGCGCCGTGTATGTGAGGTGACGAGTATGTACACGAGCTAATTGTGTAAAAACCCGATTTTCTACTTAGTAATAACCTAATTTCTTTTTTATTTGAGTTTCATCAGCATATGTAGTATCTTGCTAGATTAGAATATCATGCCTACTTGCCTTAATCGTTTACTTGAATTACGTGCAGCATGTTTAGTGAATTTATTTGTCTTTCCTTAACTGGTACTTAGGTTGAACTGTAGAATTTGTGCAGTAACTATTGAATTCTATTATTTTTGCTGCATATTTACTTTGGGACTACAGAACAGTATTCCGGGAGATCCCCGTGTACCACATAGTTACTTTGGGACTACAGAATGGTATTCCGGGAGATCCCCATGCACTGCATATTTACTTTGGGACTACATAACTATGTTCTGAGAGATCCCCTTGTACTGCATATTTACTTTGGGACTACGAAACGGTATTTCGGGAGATCCCTTTGTACTGCATATTTAATTTGGGACTATGGAATTGTATTCCGGGAGATCCTCTGCACTGCATATTTACTTTGGGACTACGGAACGGTATTCCGGGAGATCCCCTGTACTGCACATTTACATTTGGGACTATGAGATGGTATCTCGGGAGATCCCTTGTTGTGTTTCTGTGTACTGAGTTGTTACCTTCTATGATTTCATTATTGTTAGATTTCGGCCTTTATTTTATTGCGGTATTATACTCTATCTTGTTTTATTATATATTTACCAGTGGGGCCCTGACCTGACCTCGTCACTACTCGACCGAGGTTAGGCTTGGCACTTACTGGGTACCAATTGTGGTATACTTGTGCTACTCTCTGCACATATTTTTTGTGTGCAGATCCAGGTACTCCTTATCAGTTACACTATCAATGAGCCGAGACTGCTTTGGAGACTTCAAGGTATATCTGCCGCATCCGCAGAACTCGGAGTCCCCTTCTACTCTTTCTCATGTCCATTATCTTCTGTATTTTTCCTTTATTATACTCTGATGTATAGAGACACTAGATTTTCCTTCTATAGTTTGTGATTCACAATGTTTCGGGTTTTGGGATTGTTGTGTATTTTTGAATAATTGGTTAAATTTATATTTTTATTTTATTATTCCGCAAAATGTTAGGCTTACCTAGTTGTAGAGACTAGGTGCCGTCATGACGTCACACGGAGGGGAAATTGGGTCGTGACAAGTTAGTATCAGAGCTCTAGGTTCGTAGGTGTCGTGAGTCACAAGCCGGTTTATTAGAGTCTCGCGGATCATTATAGAGACTTCTGTACTTATTTTCGGGGAGGCTATGGAACTGTTAGAAAAAATTCACTACTTTGATTCCTTGTTTTGCGAAAGTTGTTGACTTCAAAGATTTTAAATTTCTGCATTCTATTCTCTCACAGATGGTGAGAACACGTACAAGCGGATCTGATGAACAGGCATCTGCGCCCCCTGCTAGAGCCGCGAGAGGCCGGGGCCGGGGTAGAGGCCGAGGACATCCACGTGGTGCAGCCAGAGCACCCGCACGAGCTGCTACAGAGGAGCCCCTAGTAACTCCAACTAGAAGACAGACACCTGAGGTACCTATTTCTGCACCGGCCCTCTAGGAGACTCTAGCCCAGTTTCTGAGCATGTTCAGCACTTTAGCTCATGCTGGATTGATTCCACTTGCCCCTGCCACATCTCAGGTCGGGGGAGGAGCACAGACTCCCGTCGCCAGTATACCAGAGCAGCGGGTTCAGTTTGACCATGTTCCAGAGAATGTACCAATGCAGCCGGTAGATCTAGCTCAGCCCGAGGTTAGGGCAGCAGCTTCTTAGGCGGAGCAACTCAGACTTGCAAGGTACAAGAAGTCCCACCCACCTACCTTCAGTGGATTGGCTATAGATGATACTCAGGGTTTTCTAGAGGAGTGTCATCGTATTCTCCGTACTATGGGCGTAGTGGAGATGAGTGGGGTTTCTTTTACTACATTCTAGCTTAGAGGAGCAACCTATCAGTGGTGGCATGCTTATGAGCTGAGTAGTCCGGCTGAGGTAGCTTCACTTACATGGACTCAGTTCTCGGACATGTTTTTGAGAGAGTATGTCTCTCAGATCCTTAGGGACTCATGGCGCATGGAGTTTGAGCAGCTATGCCAGGGTGCTATGACTATGTCAGAGTATGTTGTTTGTTTAAGTGATTTGGCCTGACATGCATCGGCCTTAGTTGCCACAGTTCGAGAGAGGGTTCGACGGTTTATTAAGGGACTCCATCCCAGCATCCGGAGTAGTATGCCTAGGGAGTTGGAGATGGATATTTCTTATCAGCAGGTTGTGAGTATTGCCAGGAGATTTGAGGTCATGTTTGCCCGGGATAGAGAGGAGAGGGAGGGAGGCCAAGAGGTCTCGAGAGGCTGGTTATTATTCTGGAGCTTGTGCCTCAGTAGCTCGCAATGGTAGGGGGTTATGTGAGCCACCCCGTTCATTCAGCTCTTCCAGCCACCAGCGGTGTTCCAGCTCCTCCTAGGCCCCAGGAGCCTTATTATGCACCGCCATTATCTAGTGTGCCTCATGCACGAGGTGTTCCTAGTGGCCAGTCCAGCAGACCTGGCCCGAGCCAATCACAACAGCCATGCTATCCTAGAGTTTATTTTGAACATGGTGACACTCGCCATGTGGTGAGGGATTGCCCCAGGATTAGGAGGGGTGCACCTCCACAGACTTCTCATCCACAACGTGCTCCACCGGGTCTTCATGCTATGATTACATCACCAGTTACCACCCCACCTGCTCAGCCAGCTCGAGGTGGAGGTCACCCTTGAGGGGGAGGCCAAACCAGATATTATGCACTTCCTGCTCGTACAGAGGCAGTTGCTTCTGATTCTGTCATTACAGGTATTGTTCCGATCTGTCATAGAGATGCATCGGTATTATTTGACCCAGGCTCTACATATTCTTATGTGACCTCTTATTTTGCCCCGTATTTGGGCGTATATCAGGATTCTTTGAGTTCCGCTATTTATGTATCTACTCCTGTGGGAGATTCTCTTGTTGTGGACCGCGTGTATCGGTCGTGTTTGATTGCTCTTAGTGGTTTTGAGACCATAGTCGATTTATTATTGCTCATCATGGTGGACTTTGATATTATTTTGGCATGGACTGGTTGTCGCCCTATTATGCTATTCTTGATTGTCACGCTAAGACTGTGACGCCGGCTATGCCAGGATAACCGCGATTTGAGTGGAGAGGTACCTTAGAGTATACTCCCAGTAGAGTTATTTCATTTCTTAAAGCTCAACGAATGGTTGAGAAGGGGTGTGACGAGTATCTAGCTTATGTGAGATATGTTGGTATTGATACCCCTATAGTTGAGTCAGTTCCAGTAGTGAGGGACTTTCCAGATGTGTTTCCAACTGATCTTCCGGGCATGCCGCCCGATAGAGATATTGATTTTGGCATTGATTTGTTGCCGGGCACTCAGCCCATCTATATTCCTCCATATCGAATGGCTCCTCTTGAATTGAAGAAGTTGAAAGAGCAGTTACATGAGTTTCTTGATAAGGGCTTCATTCAGCCCAGTGTATCACCTTGGGGTGCTCTTGTCTTATTTGTGAAGAAGAAGGATGGTTCTATGCAGATGTGTATTGATTACCGCCAGTTGAACAAAGTCACAGTAAAGAACAGGTATCCATTGCCTCGTATTGATGACTTATTTGATCAATTATAGGGTATCATGGTGTTTTCCAAGATTGACTTACGTTCAGATTATCATTAGTTGGAGATTCGGGAGCCAGATATCCCGAAGACTGCTTTCAGGACCAGATATGGTCACTATGAGTTTCTTGTTATGTCTTTTAGGCTGGCCAATGCCCGAGCAGCTTTTATGCACTTGATGCATAATGTGTTCCGGCCTTATCTTGACTCATTCGTCATTGTGTTTATTGACGACATTCTGGTATACTCCCGGAGTCGGGAGGATCATGAGCAGCACCTGAGGACTACGCTTCAGACCTTAAGAGAAAGGAAGTTATATGCAAAATTTTCAAAGTGTGAGTTTTGGCTAGACTCATTGGAATTCTTGGGTCATATAGTATCGAGTGAGGGGATCCAGGTGGATCCGAAGAAGATTGAAGCAGTGCAAAGTTGGCCCAGACCATCCTCAGCTACAGAGATCTGGAGTTTTCTTGGTTTGGCGGGGTATTACCGTCGATTTGTAGAGGGTTTCTCATCTATTGCAGTACCTATGACTAGGATGACCCAGAAGGGTGTTCCGTTCAGGTAGACATAGGAATGTGAGGAGAGCTTTCAGAAGCTCAAGACAACTTTGACTACGACCCATTATTGATATTGTCTACAAGTTCGGGGTCTTATATTGTATATTGTGATGCATTGCGGATTGGTCTCGACGCGGTATTGATGTAGGACGGTAGGGTGATTGCCTACGCGTCAGACAACTGAAGGTGCATGAAAAGAACTATCATGTCCGCGACCTTGAGTTAGCAGCTATTGTTCATGCCTTGAAGATTTGGCGGTATTATTTGTACGGTGTTCCTTGTGAGATTTACACCGATCACCGGAGTTTGCAGCATTTGTTCAAGCAGAAGGATCTTAATTTGCGTCAGAGGAGGTGGTTGGAGCTACTTAAGGATTATGATATCACTATCTTATACCACCCTGGAAAGGCCAATGTGGTGACTAATGCTTTGAGTCGCCAGGAAGAGAGTTGGGGGAGTTTAGCATATCTACCAGCAGCAGAGACGCTTATGGCGTTGGATGTTCAGGCTTTAGCCAGCCAGTTTGCGAGATTAGATATTTCTGAGCCGAGTAGAATATTGGCTTGTATGATCTCTCGATCTTCTCTTTATGATCGTATCAGGGAGCGTCAGTATGATGACCCCCATCTGCTTGTCCTTAAAGACACGGTCCAGCACTGTGATGCTAAGGAGGTCACTATTGGAGATGATGGTGCATTGAGGGTGCAGGGCAGGCTATATGTGCCCAATGCAGATGGTTTGCGTGAGTTGATTCTCTAGGAGGCTCACAGTTCGCGGTACTCTATTCATCCGGGTGCCGCAAAGATGTATCAGGACTTGAAACAACATTACTGGTGGAGGAGAATTAAGAAGAACATAGTAGAGTATGTAGCTCAATGCCTGAATTGCCAGCATGTAAAATATGAGCATCATCGACCAGGTGGATTGCTTCAGAAGATAGAGATTCCGGAGTGAAATGGGAGCAGATCACTATGGATTTCATTGTCGGACTCCCACAAACTCAGCGAAGGTTTGATGTAGTTTGGGTGATTATGGATAGGCTGACCAAGTCGGCTCATTTCATTCCTGTGATGACTACCTATTCTTCTAAGCAGCTAGCTCGAATCTACATCCGTGAGATCGTCAGGCTTCATGACGTACCAGTATCTATTATCTCTGACCGGGGTACACAGTTTACATCACGGTTCTGGAGAGTTGTACAACATGAGTTGGATACTCGGGTTGAGTTGAGCACAACATTTCACCCTCAGATGGACGGGCATTCCGAATGCACTATTCAGATATTAGAGGATATGCTCTATGCGTGTGTGATAGATTTTGGGGGTGTTTGGGACTGGTTCTTGCCACTTGCGGAGTTTGCTTACAATAACAGTTATCAATCCAGCATTCACATGGCACCGTATTAAGCTCTGTATGGTAGGCGGTGTCAGTCCCCAGTGGGTTGGTTCGAGCCCGTCGAGGCCAGATTATTAGGTACAGACTTGGTTCAGGATGCCTTGAAAAAGGTGAAGGTGATTCAGGATAGACTTCGCACAGCCCAGTCCAGACAGAAGAGTTATGCGGATCGAAAGGTTCGCGATGTGGAATTCATGGTTGGAGAGCAAGTCTTGCTCCGGGTTTTGCCTATGAAGGGTGTTATGAGGTTTGGAAAGAAGAGCAAGCTGAGCCCAAGGTTCATTGGTCCATTTGAGGTGTTGCGGCGAGTTGGGGAGGTTGCTTATGAGCTTGCCTTGCCTCCCAGTCTAGCAGGAGTTCATCCGGTATTCCATGTTTCTATGCTCCGGAAGTATCACGGTGATCCGTCTCATGTATTGGATTTAAGCTCAGTCCAGTTGGACAAAGATATATCTTATGTTGAGGAGCCAATGGATATTTTATGCAGGCAGGTCAGAAAGATAAGGTCAAAGAACATTGCTTTTGTGAAGGTTCAATGGAGGGGACAACCGGTCGAGGAGGCGATTTGGGAGACCGAGTATGTTATGCGCAGCCGTTACCCTCACCTTTTCACCACTTCAGGTATGTCTTTATGCTCGTTTGAGGATGAACGATTGTTTTTAGAGGGGAAGGATGTAACGACCCGGCCGATCGTTTTAAGAGTTATTGTCCCGATCCCCTATTTAACTGCTTCTTCCATAATTATTTCTGCTATTGTGACTTGCCGGGAGGTTTCATTTTGGTTTTTGGAGTGATTTAGGACACTTAGTCCCTAAACTAAAGCTTAAGTCTTAGGACTTTGATCGTAATCGAAACTGTGTAAAGACGACTCCGGAATGGAGTTTCGTCGATTCCGTTAACTCAGTTGGGTATTTTGGACTTAGGAGAGTGTCCGGATTATGTTTTGGAGGTCCGTAGCTTATTTAGGTTTGAAATAGCGAAATTCAAATTTTTGGAGATTTGGACCGGTAGTGGAAATTTTGACATCGGGGTCAGATTCCGATTCCGATTCCGAAAGTTAGAGTAGATCCGTAATGTTGAATATGACTTATGCACAAAATTTGAGGTCATTCGGACGTGGTTTGGTAGGTTTCGGTATCAGTTGCAGGAATTTGAAGTTTCAAGTTCTTTAAGTTTGAATTGGAGGGTGATTCGTGATTTTTAGCGTTAGGTGATGTGATTTGAGGGCTCGACTAAGTTTCAATAATTTTTTAGGATTGGTTGGTATATTTGGTTGAGGTCCCGGGGCCTCGGATGTGTTTTGGATGCTTAACAGATTGAATTTGGACTTAGGCTAGTTGCTGAAGATTTTTTAATTTCTGGTGTTTTTGCACATGCGGAGGGGAGACCGCAGGTGCGGGATCTCACGTGCGGAGAGGCAAACACTGAAGCAGAAAAATGGAGGAGTATTAGGGGTCGCAGGTGCGAGGTGAATTGCGCATCTGCGATGCCCGCAGATGCGTTAGGGTCTTCGCAGGTGCGCAAGGTCCGTAGAAGCGGAAGGAATTCCCGTAGGCGCGCACGCGCAGGTGCGGCCCTTTCATCGCAGGTGCGGAGGCAGAGGGGGTAAGTGATTTGTGCAGATGCACACTTTTTTCGCACAAGCGCACCCGCAGGTGCGAGCCCAGGCTCCGTAGGTGCGAAAATACCTGGGCAGTGATTAAAACTGAAGGGCTTCGCGATTTTTGTCATTTTGGACTTTGCAAGCTTGGTTTAGAGCGATTATTTAGAGCATTTTCGAGAGATTTTCTTGAGGTAAGTCCCTTGTGCTTACTTTGATCAATAATCTTTCTTCCCGAAGTATTTTCCCACCTAGTTAATATGTATTTAAGGTGGAAATTGGGAATTGGAGACTAGAGATTTGGAAGTTTGATTTGTGAATTTGGAGGACCATTTGGTGTCGGATTTTAGTAAATTTAATCTGGTTAGACTCGAGAGTGAACGAACTTTTGTATTTTATGACTCTTACCCGATTTCGAGACGTGGGCCCCACAGGTGATTTTTGAGTCAATTTTGAAATTTTCGTTAAAGTATTGATTTCACAAATTAGATGAGTCTATTATGGTTGTATTTATGATATGTAATTGCTTTTGGCTAGATTTGGGCCATTCAGAGCCGAATATTCGTAGAAAAAACATTCTTACGGATTGATTTAACTTGGTTCGAGGTAAGTGGCTTGATTAACTTTGTGTGGGGGAATTCCCCGTAAGATTTTGCACTTTTTTGATATATGAGCATCGTGTACGTGATGTGACGAGTACGTACACGGGCTAATTATGTAAAAACCCAATTTTCTACTAAGTAATAACCTGATTTCTTTCTTATTTGAGTTTCATCAACATATGTAGTATCCTGCTAGATTAGAATAACAAGCCTACTTGCCTTAACCGTTTACTTGAACTACGTACAACATGTTTAGTGAATTTATCTATCTTTCCTTAATCGGTACTTAGGTTGAACTATAGAATTTGTGTCGTAACTATTGAATTCTATTGTTTTCGCTGCATATTTACTTTGAGACTACGGAACGGTATTCCGGGAGATCCTCGTATATCACATATTTACTTTGGGACTACGGAACGGTATTCCGGGACATCCTTCTGCACTGCATATTTACTTTGGGACTACGGAACGGTATTCTGTGAGATCCCCCTGTACTGCATATTTACTTTGGGATTACGGAACGGTATTCCCTGAGATCCCCATGTACTGCATATTTACTTTGGGACTACGGAACGGTATTTCAGGAGATCCCCATGCACTGCATATTTACTTTGGGACTACGGAACGGTATTTCGGGAGATCCCCCGTACTGCACATTTATGTTTGGGACTACGAGACGGTATCTCGGGAGATCCCTTGTTGTGTTTATGTGTACTGAGTTGTTACCTTCTATGATTTTATTGTTGTTAGATTCCAGTCTTTATTTTATTGCGGTATTACGCTCTATCTTATTTTATTATATATTTACCAGTAGGGCCCTGACCTGACCTCGTCACTACTCGACTGAGGTTAGGCTTGGCACTTATTGGGTACCGATTGTGGTATACTCGTGCTACACTTTGCACATATTTTTCGTGTGTTGATCCAAGTACTCCTTATTAATCACACTATCAATGAGCCGGGACTGCTTTGGAGACTTCAAGGTATATCTTCCGCGTCCGCAGACCTCGGAGTCCCATTCTACTCTTTCTTATGTCTATTATCTTCTGTATTTTTCCTTTGTTAGACTCTGATGTTTAGAGACACTAGATTTTTCTTCTGTAGCTTGTGATTCACGGTGTTCCAGGTTTTGGGATTGTTGTGTATTTTTGAATAATTGATTAAATTTTTATTTTTATTTTATTATTCCGCAAAATATTAGGCTTACCTAGTTGTAAAGACTAGGTGCCGTCACGACATCACACAGAGGAGAAATTAAGTCGTGACAGGAGTTTGTTATACTTGCTGTATATGTTGATGACATAAACCTTATTGGAACTCCTACATAACTCCTAAAGGCAATTGATTATTTAAAGAAGGAATTCGAGATGAAAGATCTCAGCAAGACAAAATTATGTCTTGGTTTGCAAATTGAACATTTGGCAAACGGGACTTTTGTTCATCAATATGCCTACATAGAAAAGGTATTGAAACGGTTTTACATGGATGAAGCACATCCATTAAGTACTTCGATGATTGTTTGATCACTTGATGTGAATAAGGACCCGTTCCGACCTCAAGAAAAGAATGAAGAGTTTCTTGGTCTTGAAGTACTATATCTTAGTGCAATTAGTGCACTAATGTATCTTGCTAACATTACAAGGCATGACATAACTTTTTCAGTTAATGTCTTAGCAAGATATAGCTCTGCTCCTACAAGGAGACATTGTAATGGAATCAAACATATATTGCGGTATCTAAAAAGGACTACCTATATGAGATTATTTTATGGCAATGATTGCAATCCCGATCTTGTTGGCTATGTCGATGTTGGGTATTTATCTCACCCACACAAGGCTCGATCTCAAACAGGTTATGTGTTTACATATGGAGGCACTACTATATCTTGGTGATCGACTAAATAATCAATCGTGGCTACTTCATCTAATCATGCTGAGATAATTGCTATTCATGAAGCAAGTCGAGAATGTGTATGGTTGAGGTCTTTAATACACCTTATTCGAGACAAATATGGTTTGAAGTGTGATAAACTACCCACAATTTTGTATGAAGAAAATGCAACATGCATAGCCAAATTGAAAGGATGATTCATAAAAGGGGATAGGAAAAAACACATTTCACCAAAGTTATTTTTCACACATGATCTTCAAAAGAATTGTGATATTAATGTGTAACATATCCGTTCAAGTGATAATATGGCTGATTTATTCACCAAATCTCTACCGACATCAACCTTCAAGAAACTAGTGTACAAGATTGGGATGTGAAGGCTCAATTATATGAATTGATGCTCTCATCAGGGGGAGTTAATACGCGTTGTACTCTTTTTTCCTTACAAGGTTTTGTCCCACTGAGTTTTCCTTGCAAGATTTTTAACGAGGTAACCAAAAGGCATATTTCTAAACACGTGTACTCTTTTTTCTTCACTAGGATTTTTTTTTTCCCATAGGGTTTTTTTCTAATAAGGTTTTAACGAGGCACATTATCTATGAACATCAAAGGGGGAGTGTTATAAGAAAAAATCAAATTATGGTGGATATCTACTCTTTCTCCGTGATCTTCTCAAATGCTTAAGGACATATTCAATGACATATTTGTATTCACTTTTCATGCCTATATAAAGGCCTTGTAATAGATAGGAAAAAACACACAATTGAAGAAGAAATAAGAATTTTTCTTCCTCTCTTTCTTTCTATATCTCTTAGTTTATTTTACTTTGTTCGATATTGTTACTTTGAGTTATATTTTATAATAAAAATATATTATTTGGCAACTATTATTTTTTAGAGCTGTTATACCCGGTAGTTTCCTATCTTATAATAAATGATATAATGAATGTACAATAAAGTATTTGGCTTTGTTTAGGCCGTGTTCATGTATGTAACGTGTTGGAGTGAACCCCAGGAATGGCAAAGGCTGCAACTAAATATAATACTAGTATGTTTTTGAAGTCCAGGAAGTGGTCAAGAGCGGTGTTCTCTATTGTATATATTGATGATGATGACGCGGTTGGTTGGTTGGTTCAACGGAAGGAAGAAGAAACCAAGAAACCAACTTGTTTGAATGGTACAAGACAACACGACCAAGCTCCAGCTCTGCTTACCCAATCAATTTTTGAACTTTTATCGATTATTGTTTCGTTCTAAAGCGGAGCGTTTGTTTATCCGTTAAAGTTGATGTCATGTGATCAAGAGCAGGTCACGATATACAGAGTAAAATTACATACAATAAAGTCTTATGATCCGGTCCTTCTCCAAACCCCGCACATTATAGGAGTTTAGTGCACTGATCTGCCATTTTTAGTTTAGTTCTAAATCAATTTCGCTTCCGGTATTAACTTTGAAATAAATTAAGATTTTTAATTTTGTGTTTGTTTAATTGACTTTTAAGATTAAATTATCAATTTGTTCAGTAAAATTTAAATTTTCATTGAGTTAGATCTTACAAATGAAACTCTAAGTAGTTCAAATTTACATTACTTCTTCGAAGGTTTTGTCAAAATTCTTCTCCAAACAATTTTTTCAAACATTTACCTGTTAGTGACCGAAACTTTATATCATGTTAATCAATAACGAGAGTCTTGAGCATATAATTATGAGATCCTCTTCTTTCTCTTGATACGTAACGCAATTTTTCTAAATAAAAGCTTTTTGTATTACGTAAGCAGATGAGATATTATCTCGTGTGAATTAATCACGAACCATAATACCATATCGAACATCAATATTATTTAATATGAAAAAAGTGTTTGATTACACGTACGCTTTTTCTTTGTTGTTATTATTTGGTATTTATTTTTCAACCCTTAACATGTAGACGAATAGAGATCATGTTGTAACATGCTTGAACATAAACATAAACCAGAAAATTAGATTGGGACTATTATAACCATTCTTAAAACTGTCAATTTCCTCAACTTTCTAACTCAGGGTAATTTATCTAAATTTATTTTGAAAATAAATTAGTCTATGGTTTGGTTAAAAAGCTTTCACATGTCCTCGTGTTAGGACGTCTAAAACAAACGTTATTCTCATATATTGATGCTTCCTTATAGAGTACTTAATTAAGTTAGTGTTAGCTCGCTTTCTTGGAAATTAACCAGATTCTTTTGCTTTGACAGAGTTGGCCCAGCGTTAATGTCTTTCCTTTTCATTTGATATATTCTATATAAATCCCTGTTTAATGGTCTTCGAATTGATAGCCGCGCTCTAAATTATTGGTAGCACTTTTTTCAGCTTAGTAGAGTTAATATAGTTGATTACTTATATTGTTATTTAATTAATAAATTAAAAACAATGTAATGAAGTTTTTTTTCTTTATTTTATAACAAAATATCATTCAACTATTGACAACGGAGTTACAAAAAATTTGAAACGAAACATTAGTTATTAATCCCGTGAACAACAATAATTTATAGTTCATGAAATAATTGGTGAGGAAAAAAAAGTTATTCGAACATTGCTTAAAAAAGGGATAATATGGTGCATAAAATATCCCGCTTTGATGTCTATAACGGAGGCGGGCTGATGAGGGCGAGTCAAGCAGAACTGACAGGCAAGCTTCTGCGGAAAGAGTGCACATGTCATCTTAGGTGAATCTCACATCGGAATGAGAGAGAAAAATAAAAAGCTATATAAGTCATGACTTAAGTTCACATGATATGCGCACTTTTGGACGCAAGGTGTCATAGCCCAAAAAGGCAGGACCTGGGCCCAAAGCTAACAATATGTGCCATGGGCTTAGGTCGTAGCAAATATGGTATTAGAGCCGAATCGCCCTTAGTACGATGGTGGGGCAACCCTCAACGGATAATTGAGTCTAGGCGAATCCCACATCTTTGAAGGTGGTAGGGCAAACCTCAGCATCCTCGCTGAGTCCTAAAGGGGTGTGAATGCGATGCTCATGACGGAGGGCGGACATCTAGACTGACAAGCTTTTGAAGAAGAGGTGCACATGTCACCTTAGGCGAATCCCACATCGGAATGTGAGATGAAAGTAAAGAGTTATATAAGGCACTGGTTAAGTTCACATGGTACGCGCTTTCGGGGCTAGAGATGGCGTAATCCAAGAAAGACAAATTCCTGCGGAGCTAGGCCTAAAGCGGACAGCATGTGCCATGGGCTTGAGTCGTGACACCCGCATTCACATAGGGTAGGAGGAAGGACAATACCTCGGACCCAAGCAAACAATATGTGCCATGGGCTTGGGTCGTGACACCCGCATTCATATAGGGTAGGAGGAAGGACAACACCTCGGACCCAAAGTGTGTGACGTAGATAGTCTACCCTAATACAAGTATTGATGACTATTTTCATGACTCGAACACGTGACCTATAAGTCACACAAAGAAAATTTTACTGGTTATCCTATCTATAGTTATATATATATATATATATATATATATATATATATATATATATATATATATATATATATATTAAAGGAATAAAGTTACCATATATATTGATATTATGATTAAACCAAGTGATAAGCTATTTAAAAGTAGTAAGGAGAGTTTGTAGGGATATTGTCAAATAAGTGAAAATCGGTTAAGAACTATACATGCAATCCCATTTACTAAATTAAATCTTTTATTATTCAATTCTGTTTTGAATCTTATATGGCATTCTTAAATTTAATTTTGTTATGGATCTTTAATTAGTTCAATTCCGGGCTCCTTCATTACAGTAAATATTATCAATTGAAAGGGTTGTTGAGATAGATTTTGACTCTTATATGACTCTAACTTTTGTTTACCTTGAATACAGTATCTTGCAGGTACGTATCTTTTTTAAATTGGTATTTGATTAATCATCTATATCTATTAGAATTTATACACTACGTCAGATACAAATAATTTTATTTTCTAGATTAAATAATAACATTACGTTGATTGTGAGGAGGAATCACGATTAAATAAATTATTTTCATCGGCAATCAATTAAACTTAAATCGATACATAGATATAAATAAAGATAAATAGAAAAATTGATTTTCTCTATATATCAATTCATTTTGAAATTTATCACACATTTCAATTTAAAAGTATATGAATTAAGATTAGATGAATTGAATTTAAAGTTTAGTTGAAATAACAAATATGTGAACTCAAAAAAATCTTATGAATTTGAGTTGAGAGATAAATAAAATTCATAAATCCATATTGAAAATACGAAAATATAAAAATATTACTAGGATTATTATGCATAAGATAAGGATATTATATATATAACATAAAATAAAAATTATTAAAAATATTGGTAGATTTTTTGTAAAAATAATAAAAGGCTTATCTCTTTATAGTTTTGATGAATTAAAAATTATAATTTAGTAAAAAAATATTACATTATTTAATAAAAATTAATTAATATTACAGTAGAAAAAAATATACGAAAAGAGGGGGATAAAGATAATATTAGGATATTTAAAATTTAAATCAATTAAATATAACAAAGGTACGTAAATAATATTCAAAAAGTTTGTTGATAAATTTAGACATTTAAAGAATACTGAACAGTACAATATAAGTTTAAGAAAATAAAAATATTTTTAGAGATATTCATTTAGCTTAAATGATAGGCTAAATGTTTATGTGTTAAACTTAGCCATATTAGTCTACTTTGTTGGTATGTTTTGTTATTAATTTTTACTGTATCACCCTGATGGTGCTCTAGGTTAAAAACTATATAGTCCAGACAGTTATTAATTTTGACAATAAACCCTGGTTATGGGAACATAACCGGTGGTCCTCAGTTGATTCGTTAAGCCGAGGGTGAAGCGTGAAAGGGTTGTGAGGAGGTCCGTAGTTTAGGGTCTATTGTTAAGATTGTAACTAGTTAGGAATGATGTTCTTGTAATTTATTCCTGAAGTTTCGTTGGAAGTGATCATGTAAGCCCTTGGTATCAAATATGTGAACTCAAAAAAACTTATGAATTTGAGTTGAGAGATAAATAAAATTCATAAATCCATATTGAAAATACAAAAATATAAAGATATTATTAGGATTATTATGCGTAAGATAAGGATCTTATATATATAACATAAAATAAAAAGTATTAAAAATATTGGTAGATTTTTTGTAAAAATAATAAAAGGTTTATCTCTTTATAGTTTTGATGAATTAAAAATTATAATTTAGTAAAAGAAATATTACATTGTTTAATAAAAATTAATTAATATTATAGTAAAAAAAATATACGAAAAGAGGGGGATAAAGATAATATTAGGATATTTAAACTTTAAATCAATTAAATATAACAAAGGTACGTAAATAATATTCAAAAAGTTTGTTGATAAATTTAGACAATTAAAGAATTCTGAACAGTACAATATAAGTTTAAGAAAATAAAAATATTTTTAGAGTAATAAAATATATATATATACTAAAAGAAAAATAGTGACAAAATATTAGGACAATTGACAAGTTAATAAAAAGTCACATTAATAAAAATGAGTTGTACTAAGTACTTGCCAATTTAATAAAGAATAAAATAAGGATCAATCAATTTATTTGATTACCATATAATGTGCATCCTTTAATTTTATATAGATTTTGTTATACTCATGCCCACTGCATTTTTAAATAAAATAGCAACTGAATTTTATTAAAACAATATGATATATTATATATATAATTTCATTAAACTAATACTCTTTGAAAATATAGACGTATTTCTGACTAGTTTTAATTTATGGAAATAAAAACAAAGAAGGGTTGTTGGGAAGGAAAGGAACAATGAATAATTGAAGAGAAAGGTGAGTTTTTTATGATAATGAAAGAGTGGGTGGGAAACAGCGGAATCCCAGGAGACTTTATCAACACTTTAGCTGAGCTTCGTATCCTTTAACTCCGTCTACCATACGCGCTTCTATGACTCTGTTCAACTATGCCCTCTTTAGCTTTTCCTTTTTCTTCTATTTTCCTTTTCTCTTTTCCTAAAGAAAATTCAATTTTACAGCTAAACTGAAACTTTTGCCCTATCAGAAATTTATAATATGATTCAGAGAAAGATTTAGTGGGCGTTTGGACATAAGAAATGTAGAATTTTAAACAAAATAATTTTTTTAAGTGAAAATAATATTTAAAAATTAAAGTTGTGTTTCGACATGAATATAATTTTGGGTTGTTTTTAAATTTTTGTGAGTGATTTGAATGAAATTTTTTGAAAAACTGCTTTTTGGAGTTTTTAAAATTTTCGAAAAATTTTAAAATTCATTTTCAAGTGAAAATTAAAAATTTTACGGCAAAACACTAATTTCGAAAAAGAGTGAATTTTTCGAAATAAATAAATAAATTTTATGGCCAAACGAGCTCTTAATACTCTAATTTCTGTCCTACAAGTTTAACTAGTATTTGTACATTCAGCGTGAATGTAAACTTATATTTTGAAGAGTTAAAGACAAGGGAAGGGTCTTTCATTCTTGATAATTATACTAGTTTTATTAAAGTGAACCTCTTGTTTTATTACAAGATAAATTATTTTCTGATATTATACTACTTGACTTATTTGCGCATTATACTTAATGAAAAGCAATATTGAAAAAAGTAACATAATATTAGATTATCCAATTATATCATCAAAGCTTGAATAATTTTCTTATTGTATATATTTACTGGGTATAAGTTCATCAACAACTTTAGCAAATAAACTTTACTTTTGTAAAGAGAATTTGAAACAATTTTTTTGCAATAAAATTTAATTTTGTCAAATTAATATAATGCCTAATTTGTGCTATTATTCTTTATTTTCATGTATTCGTCAATACTTTAACTTCGTGATGCATAAATAACAATTCAAATATCGCTTGATAGAATTTCAATCGAATTACATCGAATTTAAAGAATATAACAACAACAACAACAACCTAGTAAAATCTCACTAATGGGGTCTGGGGAGGGTAGTGTGTACGCAGACCTTACCCCTACCCCGAAGGAGTAGAGAGACTGTTTTCGAAAGACCCTCGGCTCAAAAAAATAAAAGGACAAAAAGAAGACAATATTAGTATCACAACAACAATCATAAGATAAATAGGAACACCATGAAATCCAGAAGAAAGATGCAAAGCAAAAGGAGACAATATTAGTAAATATTAGTATCACCACAATAATCATAAGAAAAATAGGAACACCATGAAATCTAGAAGAAAGATGCAAAGAAAAAGCGATAGCTAGTAAATAGGATATGCACTGAAAAGTGAAATAGTAAGCCACAACATTGCCACTAGTTATCTTAGATAAAAACCCTACATGGCTAGTTCCACAATGGTACGAAGTAAGGCACGACTCAACTACCTCATAACCTACAACCCTAATACTCGATCTCCACATCTTCATATCAAGTGTCATGTCCTCAGAAATCTGGAGCCTCGCCATATCCTGCCTGATCACTTCTCCCCAATACTTCTTAGGCCGCCCTCTACCTCTTCTCGTGCCCTCCGCAACCAGCTGCTCATACCTCCGTACCGGAGCATCTGGACTTCTCCTCTGAATATGTCTGAACCATCTAAGCCTCGCTTCCCGCATATTGTCATCAACGGGAGCCATATGCACCTTCTCCCGAATATCATCATTTCTAATCTTATCTATCCTAGTGTGCCCGTACATCCACCGCAACATCCTCATTTATGCTACTTTCATCTTCTGGATATGTGATTTCTTAACGGGCCAACACTCAGCCCCATACATCGTGGCCGGTCTAACCACCGCTTTATAAAACTTACCTTTGAGTATCGATGGCACTCTCTTGTCACACAAGACTCCAGATGCTAACTTCCACTTCATCCATCCTACCCCAATACGGTGTATGATATCCTCATCAATTTTTCCTCCCCCCTGGATAACCGAACCAAGGTACTTGAAGCTGCCTCTTCTCGGGATGACCTGCGAATCAAACCTCACATCCACGCCCATTTTCCCTGGCTCAGCACTAAACTTACACTCCAGGTATTCCGTCTTCGTCCTGCTCAGCTTGAAACCCTTAGACTCAAGAGCCTGTCTCCAAACCTCCAGCCTTTCGTCAACACCGGCTCGCGACTCATCAATTAGAACTATGTCATCGGCGAATAGCATGCACCATGGCACATCCCCTTGAATATGGTGTGTTAACGCGTCCATCACCAGTGCGAATAAGAACAGATTGAGCGCAGAACCTTGGTGTAACCCGATTACAACCGAAAAATGCTCAGATTCGCCTCCTACTGTCCTAACCCGAGTCTTAGCCCCATCATACATGTCCTTAATTGCCATAATGTAGGGAACTAATACACCTTTTGCCTCCAGGCATCTCCAGAGAATTTCTCTAGGAACCTTGTCATACGCTTTCTCTAGGTCAATAAACATCACGTGCAGATCCTTCTTTCTCTCTCTGTATAGTTCCTCCAACCTTCTAACAAGGTGTATAGCTTCTTAGAATATAACAATCATTGTAATTTAAAAGAGAATATTAAACACAATGAAACAGTTTTAAAAATTCTATTTAAGAACTTAACTATTTTTATTTCAACCAAACCCATATATTTTTATTTTAGTATAATATAATTCCATCGGTCAATGTTTTTATAAAAGAAATTATGTTTCAAATAATTCAATTTTCCGCCGTTGTAATTAGTTAGAGATTTTGTACATAAAAATTGAAAGATTATTTATTGTCCAAATCCCAACTCTAAACCTTTTATTTTAAAGAGGGTGTATTATTTACCCAAACATAGATGGTAACAACGAAAAGCCAAAATGGAAGGAGAATTAAAAGTGAGGTTACTAGAGAATTAGATAAAACTTTCTTTTGTCCTTTCATATTCCTATTTCCTACCCAAAAAAAAAAAAGAAAAGGGAAATAAGTCCCATTCCCATGTTATAACCTTTATTTCCTTTCCTTTTACCTTTTTTTTCCTACTTTCCAATTCCTAGCATAGGAAGGTAAATCCAGAAATGAAAAAGAAAGTAAAAGTAATTTGTCCTAATTCAACTCAAAAAAAGGAGAGAAAATTGCACGCGCCGATAAATGCGAATGTGCACCAAAACCAACCTGTCTACTACTGCCACGTCATTCCCAAATTTGATTTATTTTCCTTTTTTCTTTTTTTCAAGACCGCCTTTGATTCCTTTATAACCCCTCCCCTTCCCCAGTACAAATCCATGAACAAAGCTTTCTTCTCTTCTTCCTATTAGATCTGTTTCTCTGTATTTATAGCAATAGCAGTTCTTCTCTCTTTTTTTTTTTGTTTTCTCACAGATTTGTTCATTTTCTCTTTAGATTTGTGTTCTTCTCTCTTCTTTTGCAATTTCTCAGATCAAGTTTAATCCGATTGTAACTAGTTTTTCCGATGGCCGGAGTTGCCGTTCTTCAACCACAGGATGTCCTTAAACAGCGTATAAGTTATCGTCATAGCTATGAACAGCCTATGAGATCTCGACGTAATTCCAATTCTAACCCTTTACCAAACCCTAACCCTAACCCTAAGAATAACAACCGAAGAAAGCGAAGTCCACAAAAGAATGGATCGGCTAACCTATCGAGTTCTCCTCCTGCTAAAAACCGCCCTATGGTGATGGGCGAGGTGAAGATTCTGAAACGTGGTGAAGCGTTGACCAAGCCGGTCCCTTTGAAGGACGATAACAAAAAGGTGAGTTGTGGAGTAGGTGAAGATTTGGTGTTGTCGACTATAGATCGGCTTGGTCCAGAGCCGAATATGGTGCCGAAGCAGATAAGGATCGGTGATTTTTATGCTGGATCGGCTTTTGTAACCTCGCCGCCTCCGAGCTCTTTGCCTGTGCCGGCTTTCTTCAACAAGAAGAAAAGTGAGAGTACCGACGATGCTACTAGTGACTTGAGGCGTCTTCTCAGGCTCGATCTGTCATGAACGGTGGGAGTAGTTAAACAATGAAACTTGAGCTTTGTTTGTTGCAGTTATGGTGATGATCCTGGGATGGTAAAGTGATGGTGGTGTTGATGGTGATAGGGGTTTAAGTATTTGAATAAGAAGTTTGTGTTTTGCTCCCGGCTCGCGAAAACTTCCCTTATTTTTTCAAGGGGAAGGACGAGTTGGCAAAGCATTTTGTCAAATTTCCTTGTTTAAGTTCCTTTATTGTACCTTCCGTTATAGCAGAAAAGTAGATCTAGCTTAGGTTGCTGTTTTGGGTTGATTTCGAATATACTAGTAACTTGTATAGTCTAGTCAGAAGTTTGGGTATTTCGTTTAAGTCTTTGTTGTTCTTATTTTAGGGTCAGTAGGTCTAATTTCAGTAGGGTAATGGCTAGAGCCATTTAAAGCTCTGTAATACCCTTCTGTATCTTATGTTGTGTCTGTTTGGTTTTATTTATTTCTTTATAGTTTATGTTTCATGAAGCAGTAATGAGAATGTTTATATTTTTAGTGTCACACAGTTTTGCTTGGTTTCAAAATTAGCTCTATTCTGAGTAATTCTTATGGCTGGTAATTGAAGGCTTTCTGTTTATTTTTTATTTGTTTCTCTTTTTCTGTAAGATAGGACCTTGGCGATTGTTTATATTTTCTCAGCAGTCTTTGTGTAACAAATAACTGCGCACCTGTCAATTTTGCGTGCTTAATGAAATTGATTGTGCTTTTGAGTGCATTTCTTGTTTCGCCATCCAGAGTAACAAGGTAGAACAGCACTATCTAGATGATTAATAGGTAGTGTCACCATTGAGTTCTGTTCATCTCTTACTCCATTTCATGGGTAACCTACTTCAAGCTTCAAGTATTTTTAGTTATATTGTTAAATCTGCTTTAGTTCTCGGTGTAGTTTGCCAGGTTATCTTGGTTTGGAGTTTTGCAAAGTGCCATAAAGTGTACTTTTCAATGTTAGGAGAAACATATGTTTTGATCAAAAGTCAAAGAAACAGTTCTTTATATCATTGCTTTCCCCCATGAACCTCTGAACGTTACCACCCAAATATACTTCTGTGTCACCAGTCCACACATTGCTTTCCTCATGCATTCTTCATTATAGCAGATAATGCTGGGATGTGTGGTAGCCGAGGGTTGGCCTACATTTGCGGGGCCAAGGAGTCTAGAACAATCAGATATTATACTGCTGTTCTGGTTTTCGAGAGAATAGATGGATAGATTGAAGAGCAAAGCTCTAATGGGCAAAAGGAAGGGTCTAAGAAAAGCAAAGGGAACAAAAGAAGGGAAAAACTATCATGGCTGCATGACTTCCCCCGGGTAATTTCCTCAAGTGTCAGCACCTCGACCCCTTTTGGTTATAGCTCTTCCACTTTGAGTTTTTGACTTAAACTTGAATATAATATTCTATGTGATTTTGTGTCTTGACTTGTTCTTTAGTTAGTATTTCTGATTGTATTGAATTTTGCTCAGTTAATTCCTTTTGAATCTGCTTTTATTTGGAATTAGGGTTTTATCAACTGTATGCTTCCGTATTATCTGTATAAGTAGGGTTTACCAACAGCATGCTTCTGTATTATCAGAATCTGAACATTGAGACATCCTCGCCCTGATCCCCCAAAACCCTCTCTCCTAACCATAATTTAAAAGGAAAGATAGAAAACATAAAAGACTGATCAGTTCCTTCCTTCTGAAGGTTGACTTGCATGATTGGCTAATATGATGAGAATATATTTCCACTGTGGATGGTTATATAAATTAAGACTAGCTCGTATAATATATGACTTTCTGTCTTAAGAGCTGTACGGACAGCATTGCAGGTCAGTTCTCGTCTTTGATGTGATTGGATGCTCACGTTGCCCTTGATGAAAGGCAAAAATCTTTCTACTATGAATGCAGCATTTCTGGTCTTTATGAAGCCATTGTATCCTTCAGCTTCTGTTTTACACTGTTTGGTTATTGTATTGATTGTCTGTATCCGATGTGCAATTCGGTGCATCTTGTTTGTGTTTTAGGCCCGTTAGATGCTGCTGCAAAATTGTGAATTTGGATTACGTTTTAAGAATTATTGACTTCCCAATTGTGTCGCCTGATGTAAGGATTGTTCTACATTATAATTATTATCTTATGTGTCATTGAGTGCTTTTGATGAAAGTTTATGAGCCTTCCAGAAAGCAAACATCATTTTTCTTAGCAATTAACTACCAAATGCCCACAATATATAAGAATTATACGAACGATAATACGTCTTAGCTGAACAAAAATATCAAAACATAGGACATTCTATCTGACAGGACAAAAATTAGAATAAGATCCTATTGTAAAACATGGTTCAGTTGTGAGCCCTTCCGAATGATATACTTTTAAAGAGTCAGGATAAGACATACCACTGAAACGGACGTCGGATACGGCATTTATTTGTGGTGCTTTGTGATGCTATTGTATCCTTCTGCTTCTGTATTACACTGTTTTGTCATTGCATCGATTGTCTGTATCTGACATGCGATTCTGTGCGTCTTGTTTGTGTTTTTAGGCCAATTAGATGCTGCTGCTAAAATGTGAATTTGTTTGACGTCATACAAATTAATGACCTTCCAACTGTGTTTCTGATGTTAGGATCGTTCTGCATTCTAATTGTTACCTTTGAGGTCATTGAATGCTTATGATGAATGTTTCTTACCCTTGAACAGAAGGCAAAGATCTTTTTTTTTTTTTTTCCGTTGGAAAGCAGAATTGTGACTCAGTGCATGATGTTTGTCTTTCAGGACAAACATACTTTCTGTTAGATGGCGAGTGACTGTAGGTTGAGGCTATGTATATCATCTGTTGGATGGCAATGCATTTAATGCGGATTTGAGAGATTTGGGAATGGATTCAGGAGGAATAGAATATGGATTAATATATCATGTGGTGACAGAAGGAAACATGTGGAACATCAGGATTTGGAATGTGGAATTGCCGTCCCCCCCAAATTTATGTTGCTTATGTAGTTGGTCTCTTCATAGTTTCCATCTTCAAGCATTGGAAGGTAAATCCAGAAATAGAAGAGAGGGTATATTTGTCCGATTCCATTCAAAGGAGGAGGGATACCACGCGCCAGTCTGTGGAGAGATAACACGCTCCAGTCTGGGGAAAGAAGAAAGGGCGTCCGAGGCAGTAGTTATGTGTGGGTAGGTCGGGATTCTCTTTACTTTCACTTAATGCGAGTTTACAGAATCCCAAACTATCCTGTATCTGCTGTGATATCACCCCCATTAATTTCCTTTCTGCTTTTGACACTATTATTTCTTTGTAAACCCTATATCCTCCGCTCTTTCAGATCTGTGACTATATGCTAGCTATAGATTAATCTTCTTTGTTCTGTTTGTTGTTTCTCCTAACTAACTATCGAAGGGTCTGGCGAGCTTTTTTTATGGGAATTGAATCGTAATCCTAATAGCTATCAAAGGCAGCTTAGTCCAGTGGAGGATGGTAGTGGGTTGGCTAACTTGTTCTGTTCTGTCTCGCTATAGGGAAGGTCAAGATTTTGAAGTGGGATGAACGAAGAGAAAAAGGTTAGTGATGTAGGCACCGAAGATTTGATGTTATCAACTACATATCAGTTTTGTCTGGAGATGTCTGATAGAACATCGGTGACGGGAACTGATTATATCCCCTAGATTAGGACTATTTTAGCTAGACTATATCCCCGGATCAGTGCTCCTTTAGCCAGTTATCCCCATATTAGGCTCATTTAGCGAAGTATGCTAAAAGGTCTTTTTGCCCCTTAGACTTCTTATTCTCCAGTTCTTTCGTTACCTTTTCCTTTTCTCATGTGAATCTTACTCATGGACACATTAGTGAATGTCTCCTCCCACCTCATATGTCTGCCAATTGGTTGTTCCTTCTGAACACCAAGTGTGAGCTCATCTCTTTCCTTGAATAGTTTCTATGAAGTGTTTTCTTCTAGATAATTTGGTCTTCATCGTTTTTGATAGTTCTTGCCACTCTTAAATTATTTTCTGCAATTTGTATCTGATATTTTTAATCTTTGTTATCCTTTGCTTACTTGCTTCTTCTTTCATTTTGTTGATTTTGCATATTATGTTGTCGGTGATACTTTTTCTTCCTTCTGGGTTCTCAATTGCGCCTGCACTTTGCGAAATTGCATGTTTGCCCTGAGTAAGACTTGTGGTCCATTCATACCTTCATCGCTGGCAAGTTATCTCGTATTTGCTGTTGCTATTAACGGAGCTCCAACATGAGATGGGTGGAATCCACACGTCCAAATTCTTCGAAATGAAGTTCCAAATTTACCTCTCCACTTTGAGTATGGGTTATATTACTCTCGGGTTGGAGGAGCTCCTTTAGGGGTCATGGACAAAAACGAGACTATTCCTAATGGTAGCAGTAATATTAGACCAAAGTGTAACGGAGCGCAAAGTTCCGAAATTTTGGATAGTACATGGGGTAAGTTTTGGCCATTTTCCTTTTGAAATTGATGGGGCCTTTTGCCCCAGTTTTGGCCATTTTCCTTTTGAAATCGATGGTGCCTTTTGCTTTTATCTTTAATACATTGCGTTATTGGTGCTCCTTTTGCCCGCTGTTTCTTGTCGCAGCGTCTTTTTAAATTAAAGCCTTCATTGGTAGCAGATGGAGCTGGTCTGGTTCATCAGATGCAGGATAAGCATTGCAATCTACTTACTGCTGGTCTGGTTCTTCAGATGCAGGATAAGCATTGCAATCTACTTATATCCCATCGTTTTCTAATCTAGTCTAAAAGGATTATAATCTTACAATGTGTGATTCAGACAGAGTGCTTATATTACAGGATCATCTACATTTGGCGTAGTTGGACATGGTGGTCACTTGTGGTGGTGGTCTTCCCTAGAGGTCATGAAAGTTTCCGTTTGTGCTGTGTGCGATGAGGGAATGAGTGGCTTTCATTCTGGCAGTGCTAAGACCGTCTTTTTGGAGATATTTGTTTTTCTTGTATAACTTTCTGTACACACCTAGTCATCTACCGACACTGCAAATTCCCGAGGACCATAAAATTGTCCAAGATGTGGCAAATTGGGGATATGGAGCTCAACTGGTCCTTGCTTGCATCGGATGTATCATGCATAAGCAGATGCATGTGGAACTGATATTCAATATTTGCTGAGGGTTCTGGTATGCTCATTCCGAGATTTCGTCTCTAATAACATTCCCTATTTCAGCAAGTTTGAGCTTCAAGAGGCACAGTGATTCCTCTGTCTTACCTAGTTGCATGTATCGATACACTGGCATTAGTATATTGTGCGTTCCGAAATACTTGTTTGTTGTTGATGAGAGTAAATTGCAGGCTGTACATAGCTTCTATCTGAAGGTGAACTACTGGTTCTTATCATGCATGATCTATCTGGTATTTTTCATGCAGTTCAATTTGCTTTCTGCTCTTATATGACTGAACTTCTAAGGACCTCATGTCTCCTAAGGAGTCCCAATCCTGTGCAGATTTGTTCTTGGACTACTTTCTTCATGCTCTATGTGAAGCTTTCTGTCCACCTTTAGCATCGTCATGCATCATTATGTCCTTTCTTATTCCCTTTGTGTGCTTACACTTCTTTTGGGAGGAAATGTCAATTGTGTTTGACTTTGTTGTAGGTCTGGAGTGAATGAACAGTGCTGAATGAATTCGCTTTGGTGTAGAGTTGGAGTTCATGAACAGGATTTGGTACAACATTGATGTTGATGTATGTCAGGATCTCTTATCCTTATCCACTGCAGTTGCGGGTGTTGGTCTTGTGCTTGGTTTTAATTTTATGAAACTTCCACCTGAGAGAGACGTGATAGGAACAAACAATATTCTTCTTTCATACCTCTGAGGTAACTTACATTTGGTTATGGATCTTTTGACGTCTTTTGTGGTCCTTAAGGATTATTCATATGGGTTTCAGTTGTGTAAATTGAGGACTACAACTTTACTTGGGGGCTAGATTTGATATTCTTTAGCTCAGCACGCGGGTACTAATACTAGTGCTTCCTTTTGACCTACTTACTCTCTTTTTTTTTGGGCTTTGGGTGAGTAAGTAGGTCATCCATTGTTGACATTGTCATTTTCTGAATGTACAGGTTTTCGTTCGGCAATGCATTGTTGCTGTATTCCTTTGTCTCCTGTCACTATCCAGGTTTCTGGCCAGATGCTATGGGGGAAATGCTGTATTTTGGTCCTCAGTTACTACATTAAGATTGGTTGTCTAAAGCGGGAAAAAAATAATAGGCAGGTGGAAAGTAGGTATTGGCGTAAACCAAATGTCACACTGGAGATTGGATTTATTCAAAATAAAGGTGAAATTAAATTCTAAATAACGACCGCGAATAAATATCATCAATAGTCCTGATACTGCATTTGTAAGGGAAAAAAATAATAATCTTCACAAAAATTTCCAGTTTATAAGAGATAATAGAAGTTCTGATCTTGCATTGAACAAATTCTCGTAAATAACACCATAAATTTATGTGCAGACAAGAATTGTTAAAATTGTGGGCTAACAGATTTTCCATTTTAGCGTTGTAGGCACTAGACACCACAGGGAGTTTCTACAAATGCGTTGTAAAACATCAACGTTAAATATCATACGAAGCATAATTCATAATTTCTCCCCTATCATAGGATAGAGAGGCTGTTTCCGATAGACCCTTGGCTTTCTCCCTCCAAGAACTCTTCACCTTGCTCTTGGGGTGACTCGAACTCACAACTTCTTGGTTGGAAATGAAATATGCTCACCACTAGAGCAACCCACTCTTGTCTCATAATTTCTCTCTACATATAATTAATAAAAGCCAAGAAATTAAAGCAATAGAAACTGTATCTCCATATGGTCATTGTGGCTATGCCCAATCTCAATTTAGCTGGTTTGTAAGAGACGAAACACGAGGACTACTTTCTCTCCAATATGCTTAACTTTTGAATTAGAATTCAAGATGTAACTAAAAATAATTCAAGTTTGTTATGGGAAGTAAGGTGTGGAAAATGAGGGGTATTCTGGAAAGTTAGTTGGTGGAATAACTTGAAATTAACAATTAGTTTCTAAAAGTTGAATAACATAAATAATGTATGATTCTAAAATTAGTAACAACATGAGTGGAGTTTGGTATAAGCTTTAAATTTTGATGTACCTTTAAATAATAGAGTTTTTTATGATCAAGATTCAGTTGTGGTCCCCGCTTGGGCACCTACTCCATAGAAAACTTCCTAATCTCTTGTTTACTGCAAACATTTCATCAATAACTAAACAAACCATACAATAAAGTATGAGAATGTTGAAAACTATGTAAGAAATGTTTTCTAAGAAAGCCAGTTTTTGTGCCTACAAAATCCCAATACAAGTTTGTCACTCATTTCATACACAATCTCAGAATTTAATTTCTCATAACATTAAGTTATTTTCTTTTTTTTGACTTTGGCCGAGGGTCTATCTGAAACAACATACGTGCGGATAAGAGCATATCCTCCCACACTTCTGTAGGAACTTAGTGGGTTAGTTGTTGTTGTAATAACTTATTGTCTTTGAATTATATGAGGTACTATATGGATAACAAAAGTCTGCTGAATACAAAAAGTAGTACAACAAAAATGAAAAGTAGTACAAAACTACCAATTCTGCAGCTAAGTTTACCTAAATAGTTTCCAATTGATCTTCAAGATATATCAGCAAAAGCATGGGAAGACTCAAGAGGGTGTCTTAATTTTCACAGAAGAGAAGAGACGATGCACGAATAAGAACGACGTGAGGAAACCAACAGCTCCAGTTGCAAGCATAACAACAACAGCCATTAATATATAAGGCTCTTGAGATTTAAAAAAAAAACAAGATAGTTGATTGAATAGCAGAAAATGTAGATAGCAACTACTGAACCAGATGCAAAGAATGATTTCCAACACCAGCTCCAATAAGCCAATACCAAAGAGACTTGAGCACAAACCACTATCAATAAGAAACCTGAAAACATAGTAAAGACGACATGATGAAGAATAGCTCAATAAAGAGAGTTCCAAATTGAAGTGTTCGCAACCAAGTTGGAAGTCTATAAGTAGAGAAAGGAATTGCAGCAGTACTATGATTTCCCCATAAGAGGAAATTCTGAATAGTTAGAATAAGAAAAGGAATTCTAGTTCTAGGGAAAAAAGCAAGAAACTTTCCAGGAAATAGAAATCAATCCCTTAGTGTCACCACAATTCATTGTTTTCAAGAGCCAAACAGCAACATATCCAGCAATAATCCCTAAGAACATATAGAATTCCAGTGATAAGTGTACCAGGAGATCGAGGCCGGTGACATAATCCTAGAATTCGACACCCATCTCCAACCGCCACACAAAATAGTTCAGACATCGCCAACAACAAGTACAATTCCTGCTAGAAAAGTGATGACCGGTTATCAACGAATTCAGAATCCAAAACCAATGAACTTTTGAGCCTTCCATTTCTAAATAAGCATCCCATCTTGATGGCCACTTAATATCACTCATCATAAAACTAACCTCATAGCTAAAACCAAATCCCTAACCTTAATCATCTGTCCTACTGCTTCAGGATCACAATTAATTTCGACGAATATTTAGCATATGGTGTTAGATTCTTCAGCAAATTTATGTCATGTTGAAAACTACAAGGAACAACTTCAAATCCAACCTTAACACAAACAGCGTAACCTAAGGAAAACCCCCAATCTTTTTTCGTATATCGCAGGAAGGTTAGCAAGATTCAGATTAACTTGATACATATCATCAATTCTTTCTTTCATAATATTGAATTCATTAGGTGATAATGCATTGCATAGGCACAAAAAGATTTCACTCTCACTTACATACATCTTGAACTTGTAAGGAGAATTCTCAATTCTATCTCCCATAAGAAGCTTATCTAAATTCTCAGCACTATCTTTTACACCTTCTAAATAAGGTTTACAAAAAGGTAAACTATAATACCCATAAGGTATTTGTTGGGGTTTTTTAAAGCTTAAATGTAGCTTAAGAGAGGGTGAATGGGAAATGGAGGGAAATTGAAAATATTTGAGTTTCACTCTTTGACAAAGGGATATTGTCCCATATTGGAAGAGGAAGAGATTTTGATGGGTATATATACAATTGCACTTCTTCTAACTCTTAAAGAGTTAAGAAGAAGGCAAGCCTCGCGCCGTCGTCGCTCTCTCGACTCGGCTTCGGCATTCGGATTCAGATTCGGTCAAATGATTGATTAATTAATTTTTTGGACCAAATTTATTTGTTAATAGTAAATATTAACAGAATTGTTATTAATATCCGGTCAAATGATTGAATTATTTTCTCGTGTGTTGGGATGTTTAAGGTATATCATGAATTGTACACGACCAGATATAGCTTGTGCTATAAGCAAATTGAGTCGATACACGAGCAATCCAGGTCAATCTCATTGGATGTCAATGAAACGAGTTTTGGGATATTTAGAACATACCCAGGACTTTGCTTTACACTACCGTAAATATCCTGCGGTGATTGAGGGATATTGTGATGCAAATTGGATCACCGGTTCAACTGATTCTAAGTCCACAAGTGGATATGTATTCACTATTGGTGGAGGAGCGGTATCTTGAAAGTCGTCCAAGCAAACTTGTATTGCTCGCTCTACAATGGAAGCTGAATTCATAGCCTTAGATAAAGTCAGTGAAGAAGCTGAATGGCTCCGAAATTTCTTGGAAGATATTTCATTTTGGCCCAAACCGCTGGTACCAATATGCATACATTGCGATAGTCAAGCTGCAATTGGAAGGGCTGGGAGCGTGATGTATAACGGTAAATCTCGTCATATACGACGAAGACATAAAACCGTTAGGCAATTACTCTCTAGAGGAATTATCACGATTGACTATGTAAAGTCAAGCGATAATGTATCGGATTCACTTACAAAAGGCCTAACTAGAGAGGTAGTTGAGAAATCATCGAGGGGAATGGGACCATGGCCGAGAACAAGCCATTGTGGCGGTAACTCTACCTGGAAGACTGGAGATCCCAAGATCTAGGTTCAAGGAGATCAAACAAAGTCATTAATGACGGTTCAACATTGTCATCTAAAAGTTTGGTCCATTCTCGTGATGAGATAATGTTCAGTACCAAGGATAAAACATTAAGGCTTTTTAATGATTTCTAAATTTGATACGGGGTATATCAAATAATGTATCTACGGGATAACATGTTTAGGAATCATCTATGTAAGTGTGAAATGTTAGTCGCTTCAAGGAGAATTTTGTAAGGCCAATTCTCTACGCACTTATTAAACCAGGCGGTGTTCATGACTGAAACGAACACAACAATGAGAGCCAAAGATGGTTAAGGGTCGGTTGTGTGACTTATGGTTGTCTAGGTATACACCAAAGTTCGACGGTTCAAAGTTATCAAATCTACCGATTGACCGAGTATATCGGACATAAGTTCACTACGGAAAGTTCAAAGGGAAACCTACTTATCCTGATACAATTAATCCTTGCTTGCGAATCACACAGTTTTTCATGCATATTTCCGTGATATAGCCATTCTCCATTCATGTGGGGGATTGTTGGGTTTTTTTTTAAGCTTAAATGTAGCTTAAAAGAGGGTGAATGAGAAATAGAAGGAAATTGAAAATATTTGAGTTTCCTTCCTTGACAAAGAGATATTGTCCCATATTGGAAGAGGAAGAGATTTTGATGGGTATATATACAATTACACTTCTTCTAGCTCTTAAAGAGTTAAGAAGAAGGCAAGTCTCGCGCCGTCGTCGTCGCTCGCTCGGCTCGGCTTCGGTCAAATTACTGATTGATTAATTTTTTGGACCAAATTTATTTGTTAATAGTAAATATTAATAGAATTATTATTAATATCCGATTTTTTGTAAACGAAATATTAATATTAAATCCAAACGTAATAGTATATACCCTTCACTTTTTGTAAAAGACATTTACAAAACAGTTTGCACCTCTTCAGAAGAACAGTTTGTAACTCTTCAAATCTGAAGAGTTGAAGAACAGTTTGCACATCTTCAGATTTGAAGAAACAGTTGGCACCTCTTCGGATTTGAAAAGTTGCACCTCTTCAGATTGAGCTCAACATTGGCTATAAATACCAGTCCATTCTCTCAGATTTTCCATACGAATTTCTGACTTCTCCTCCTTTCTTCTGCATTGTTTTAACTACAAACAAAGCATCAGTAAGTGTGATTTGCTACCGATTTTGTGTTCGCTGAAACATTGGTGTTTGAAGTATCGCTACACCAGTGTGTAATTCGTTCAATCCTGAGAGGAAATAATCCACAACCTTGGGTACTAGGAGGGGATTAAATTCCTTAAGGAAACACTGTGAATTCAGTGAGCTCGGATTAAATTTTATTTCTTTTACATTTATGTTATTTAATCTTTTCCATAATTGTTTTACAAATACAGCAAGTCAACAGTATTTATGTGTTAATTGAGGTTAAGGAATTCACTTTTACAGATAACTGATCACCTACCTCATGTTTATGTGGAAAACTACCAGGTAAATAGTAACCACTAATACATCGAACAAAAATGTAGTAATAGAATCAATACCCATTTCTTGAATTTCTCTAACAACCCCATGAAAATAATCGGGACTATTGAATCACCCAGAAACAGTGGCGGAGCTGGAGATTAATGTGACTTTGGTCTAAACTCTATATATGTCTTAAGAAATCTATTTAATATGTATAAATTATTAATTTAGAACCCAATAACTTAAAAAGTCTAGACTCTTGAACCCATAAATTTTAAATTCTAACTCCGTCTCAGCTCATTTTTTTTTTTTTTGGGATTATTTTTCAAGGACTAGGTGGAGAGTCATAATAAAAATAAAAGATGCATGAAACAAGAAAATGTAGCATATTATTCAAGAAAACATGCGTTCACCACCATAGTGGCAGAAAGAAAGGGTGCCTAGAAAAGGGGAGATTGAAATAAAAATGAAGAGAATTTGAAGGAGGAGAAGAAGAAAAGGCAGAGGAAGATGAGGGGAATTTATAAAACAAACTATTTATATCTTAGTGCTGAACTTTGGATTTGGTCCATTTGGTGGGGTAAAAGAAAAAGAAAAAACTAGACGTGTGCCTTATTGGAATTTTAATAAGAACTTTGATTTGAATTTGATTTTGTGACTTCATATGGCTCCCTCTTGGCATCTCATCACGTGACCCTACTTATTGTACAAGACAAAGTCAGCAAATAAATTAAAGGGAAAAGGATTAAAAATAAATCTCTTTCATACAAAATATCTTAATTTTACTTTCATTATGTTTTGGATCATTTACACCAATGTCGTTAGCAATGTTTCTTATTTGCTCTCAATTTACTTGTCCCATTTTAACTTAACATGATTTTTTGTACTTGACATGATTGTAAACACCAATTAAAATTGTGAGTTGCTTAATTTTTGTTGCGATATATATATGACATTATATTTTCATTGTTGTGTTAAAATAGAAAAAAAATAAAGTTGTATTTGGAATAATAAAAGTGGATCTCACATCACTTTTTTGGTATTTAAAATTTGCTATGACTTTATGTCACGAAAGTGAATATATGTACAATTTTTTGGGACAGCATAGTAAAAAGTAGGACAAAATATTTTGAGAGACAGTATTATAAATTAAGATGGTGTACATTTATTTTCCAGATAAGCTGATTCACTTTTAAGATAAAAATATTTCTGGTG